>NC_092391.1:27427775-27749650 GCF_030028105.1 Mobula birostris | reverse complement strand
TTATAGGGACCAAAACAAATATTGCCTGATGTCGAAGGTCTGGGCAGGCCTCCTGTGGCTACCATGTGTTAGTGGGAGCAGAACTGACTAAATCAGAACACAAGAGTTTCTGCAGATGTTGGAGATCCAGGGCAACACACAAACTGCTGGAGGGACTCAGCAGGTCAGGCAGCATCTGTGGAGGGGAATAAAGCATCAACATTTCAGGCCAAAACCCTTCATCAGGTGTGTTGCTCTGCATTAAATCAGAGCAGGTTCCTCAATCCTTCTCAGTGCCCAAGCCAAAAGGTAGACTATGCATTTGGTGCATTCAGATACTGATGGTTGCTTCTCGTCTGTCAACAGGGTCAGATCGGTTTGAAGGGCAGCGAAGGACCTCCTGGCCCCCCAGGCCCACTGGTAAGTGAGAGATAACCTGGTGGAAATGAAGAGCCGATGCCCAGAGGGATGCCAACTCTGATTTTTGCCTGATGGCAATCTCATGACATTTTCTGCATTTGATCACCACCTAATCAAACGGCACCTTATTTGCCCCATCTATCCTATTTTTCAATCTAAAAGCATTTGTTTTGCCAAAAAAAATGTACTCAGGAATCCAGATCTCCAAACCAGTCCTGAAAGATTGGTGACGTTGCCAGGGCAGGGTCTAATTTTGAAATAGTTGTGAAAAGAAGTGTTCCTCACTGCTTACTGCTGAGATGAAACCTCAGTTTCTACAGTGTATCAGAAAAACTTGAGTGGGGAGCCTTTGAATCAGAATCCACTTGGAAAGGTGATTGCAGATTGTGTGTGTGTAAGTTGCCAGTGTGGGCATGTTCCCAAGTGTTAAGGCATTGGACTAGCGACCTGAAGGTCGTGAGTTTGAGCCCTAGCCGAGGCAGCTTGTTGTGTCCTTGAGCAAGGCACTTAATCACACAGTGCTCTGCGACGACACTGGTGCCAAGCTGTATGGGTCCTAATGCCCTTCCCTTGGACAACATTGGTGTCGTGGAGAGGGGAGACTTGCAACATGGGCAACTGCTGGTCTTCCATACAACCTTGCCCAAGCCTGCGCCCTGAAGAGTGAAGACTTCCATGGTCTCACAAGACTAACAGATGCCTTTACTTTATTTAAGTTGCCAGTGGTCAATCCTGGTGACAACCTGCACCTCAGCCATGTGCAATTGGAACTTTTACCCCAATATCAAGAGGGAAGACTTCAATAAAGAAGTTTGGAGATTGATGTGGAGAAATGTATCAGGTTTCTTACGGAAGCTCGCCGCTTCCTGAGTTTCTTTGGAGTAGCAAAAGATGGATGCACACACATGGAAAGCAATTGAGGCCTGCAGCCTCCCAGAGTAAAGGGCATCCTGTTAGGTTGAAGAAGGTGAGTTGAGGAGCCTATTCTATACCTTCCAGGAGCTCGGCATCGGCACCAGATATACAAGAATAGAGGCGATGTCAAAACCAGGGCATCGTGTCATGAAATGGATTCTGCCTTCTCCGGTTAACAAATCGAGTGGTGGATGGATGCTCAGCTTTGGTTCCCTGTACCTGCTCACTCTGAATCACCTGTGGCTCTACCCTACCTCACAATCCCTCCTGAATCCAGCCTCAGCAATCAGTTATCAGAATGTTGAAATCCCTTCAATACTTCCAATAACTGAGCCTGTAGAATTTGGGATTATTGATAGTGTTGCTTGGTTTTAACCTTTAACCTTGCTTTTGTTTATCACAGGGTTCTCCAGGTGACCGTGGACAGGCTGGGCCAGCAGGGCCGATTGGTCTCCCCGGCCGACCTGGACCTCAGGGACCTCCAGGCCCTGCTGGTGAAAAGGGAGCCCCTGTAAGTACAGCTTGACCTGACTGAAACAGTGCAAACACTATACAATGTCAGTTTAGCTTTCCGCAGGGTGTGTTTTTTAGAATGAGTTTTTGGGTAGATGATTCATTTACACTTAAGTGACTCTGGCCACCAGTCTCCTGTTTGACAAAGTGCTGTGGATTGAGTTCACAACAATGCATTTCCTAAAGGCTGTGAATATTGGAATACTAGCCAGACGCTGTGGATGGAAGTGTGAAATTTACAGGTAGTTTCGAAGACAGTATTATCTATAATTTATAAGTCGGAATTTCCCTTTGTGTTTAGCATATAAATATCGAGCCCACACTGGGCTAGCAGACCTTTCTACCGAAAGCGTCTCTGTCCATATGATGCCTGCTGTACCTTGTTGTGTCAAATAAAGAAGCTGCTTTGTATCTACCAGTAACCCTGTCTGTCCGGTGATTTCATCCATGCCACAACATGTTAACAGTCCAATCACCAATCTGCCCTCATTGTTGCTTCACTCGGAGCCTGACTCAATGTCAGTTCACCTTATCACTAAAGCTTTCACCGAGCTCTGTCTGCATGGTCACTTCACTGGTTGGCTTACTCTGTAAACACTTTTATTACATTGGGTACTTTACTCTGTATACACTGTCACTATACTGGGTATCTCACCCTATACACTGTCAGTGCACTACATTTCGCACTCTATACACTGTCACTCCACTGGTTATCACTGTATACACTGTCACTACTCTGGGTATCTCACTCTATGCACTGTGACTATACTGGGTACTTTGCTAAGTCCACACTGTTCAGTGTTACAGAACTTTGAATAGGTTTAATGATTACTCATCATTATGTGCAAGCCAATGAGGCCTGAAAGTCCAAAACCTGCAGTGGCCTGTTAGTGTTGCACAAGTTGGTCTAGCTTGTTCGATAATTGTCATTGCTCCTGTCTCCCTATTCCATTCACAGGGTGAGAAAGGTCCTCAGGGTCCAGCTGGTCGAGATGGAATCCAAGGTCCTGTGGGTCTCCCAGGTCCAGCAGGACCAGCAGGTCCACCAGGAGAGGATGGAGACAAGGTACGTAAACGGTGAATTCACACTAAAAAATAATACTCTGCGTTCAAAGGAAATGCAAACCAATATCAGGGCTCATTCCTGGATGAATCAAAAGTAAAAGTGAGATGGTAATCTCATACAAGACATCCCTGTGACGACTCTTGGAGCACTAGGCATCATTCCAGGAGGTAAGGGAATTCTCAAGGATACAAGATTATAACAATCAGAGAAGATTGGCCAAGCAGGGTCTGCTCTCTTTAGGACAGCGAATGCAGGTCGATGCTGTGATAGAGTAAACATAAAGAAAACATTTCTAGTTTGCAGATACATTAGAGCTCTGGCCCACAAATGCTTTGCCATTAATTAATCAATGAAGAATTCAGGTAGAGGTACCTGATTCTGGATCCCTTCACAGGGATCCACGGTGTTTCCATGCATGACCAAATGGTAAACGTGACTTTAACACTGAACCATGAGTTGATGGTTTACCCCAATCTTGTTTCATCTGTGTGCTGATCATGTGATTAGCATGCTTCAGTGATGTCACTTGACATGCAGTGTGTGCTGATCATGTGATCAGCATGCTTCAGTGATGTCACTTGAGACGCAATAGTTCCTTCAGAATGAACCGTGTTCAATTTCTAATCACTAATCACTGGTTAAAGATGACACTTGGAAAAGTCCTGTTTTGTTAACTTTTCAGTTGGAGGAGAATCCGATATAGGTTGCGCCTTCTGTGCTTATCTGTGTACTCAGGCCTAACACGGATGTAACCAACCTCGGTAGCGTGGCAGTTAACATGACGCTATTACAGCTCGGGGCATTGGAGTTTGGAGTTCAATTCCAGCACCATTTGTACATTCTCCCCGTGATCCACATGGGTTTCCTCTGGCTGCTCTGGTTTCCTCCCAGAGTCTAAAGACATACCAATTAGTAGGTTAATTGATCATTGTAAATTGTCCCGTGATTAGGCTAGTGTTAAATAGGTGGTTTGCTGGGCCACCTACTTACAGGCTCAGAAGGGCCTGTAAAGTGCTGTATCTCTAACTAAAATAAATAGAAAGTGCTGCCCTACCAAGTCTTGATCAACCCCACCCCCAAATAATGAATGTTCAGCTCCACGCTCCAGGCCTGAGCAACACTCTGAACGTATTTTGTCAAAAGACCGATAATATTTGTTCTTTACTTTTCTCAAACAGGGTGAAGCTGGTGAGCCAGGACAAAAGGGCAGCAAGGGTGACAAGGGTGAACAGGTGAGAATTGCCATCACTGAGCCTGCAGTCGTGCCAGTTCCAAATGGGAGGGTGCAGGCCCTCAGGCTGGGTTTACTCCCACTGTAGACTGTCCATCCAACAAGCATCTCAGACCTGGTGTTGTGCACATTGATCCTTCTGTCATGGTCATGTCACAGGCAAGTGGGGCAGATGTCACTCCAGGAGGAACCTGTCACAGAGTAAATTCAAGACATGAGTTGCTGAGAAAGAGTAACATTTATTGGCACGATCTGACAATGATCCAAAGCACCTCTCAACTAAAACCCACAGATTCAGTGTAATAACACAATTAAAGAATTTAAGACACAGGAGCAGAATTATGAATCTAGTCTTCTCTATCATGGCTGATTTATTATCCTTCACAACCCCATTCTCCTGCCTTCTTCCCGTAACCTTTGACTCCCTTACTAAACAACAGTCTGTCAACCCCTGCTTTAAATATACTGAAAGACATGGCCTTCACAGCCATCTATAGCAACGACTTCCACAGATTCACCACCCTCTGGCTAAAGAAATTCCTCCTGATCTTAATTGTAAAGGAACATCCTTGTATTCTGAGGCTGCACCCTCTGGTCCTGGACTCCCCCACTATAGGAAACACCTTCTCCACGCCCATTCTATCTAAGCCTTTCAATATTCAATAGGTTTCAATGGGATCCCACCTCATTCTTCTAAACTCCAGCGAGTATAAACCCAGAACCATCAAAAGCTCCTCATAAGTTAACTCTTTCATTCCCATGATCATTCTCGTGAACAGTCTTGTGATGTCAGACTGCCCACACGATTCCACAGAAAGCAGTGTATTGTAATCTATTGTCTATGATGATGGGATATGAATAAATTGATGGTTGATCCACATGAACGCCTTTCTTAAAGATAATGCCGTGGGATCATTTACACCTGAGGAAGCAAGTAGGACCTCTGTTGACCATCTCGTCCAAAAGATGAGCCTGAGGACACAGTGGTCCTGTGGTATTCACGTCTGTATTATTCATAACAGGCTGTTGGTCAGTAGAATAGGGTCCTTGTTCAATGAGATGGATCTGATCACATTCTCACCCCACGTGAAATGGCTATCATCCAACCATAGGTTAAAGTTATAATCTGATCCAAACACCACCTACAAAGCACTACAACTGAACAATAAACCCTGCTTGTACTGTATTTGTGCCCATTCTGGAGCTCTGGCACTGTTAATTCTAAATCAATAAGTCGTGAGTTCAAACCCCGATTCTGAGACCTGGGCACTAACCTCCAGACTGCACAGTTCAGCATAGAGGACTTGCAGCTCTCTGGGATGTATGTGCCCTGTTTCACAAATGTCATTAAACTGATGCCTTTCCTCACAAGTAGAAAATATTTTTTTTCAAGCGAATATGCTTCTTTTCCTGCTATTTTGAATTATGTTACTTGCTATTTTTGAATGTTTGCTTGCTATTTTGAGTGCTTTGCACCTTGGCTCCAACGAAACACTATCTCATTCAGTTGTATCTATGTATGGTTTGAATGATAACTAGACTTGATTTGATTTGAAATCCCACGGCATTATTTCAAAGAAAGACAGGGAAGTTCTATTTACCCTTCCAGCAGCTTTCTTCAAGTAGACAATCATAGTACTGTCTGTGGGAGCTTGCTGGTTTCTGTATTTCCTGCAACATTGACTACTCTTCAGGAATAATCCATTAGCTGGAATTCACTCTCAGATGTGCCAAGGGACACAAGAAGCACTACACAAATGCAAATTTCTTCTGTTGTGGAAGGGCTAAAGGAAAAGGTGGCCAATAAATAATCAAAATGGGTGAAGTACTTGAACTCAAAGAGCAGGCGAGGGCCACTGAGATTTTGCAATATTGGCAGCTCTTGTGCTCTAGGAGGATGCTCTTGGCTCGAGTAGGGCACCGATCCTAGATCCAAGTAGAGGCTTGATTGGGATCCACAGTAGTAATGTTTGAACAGGATAATTCCATGGCATTTCATGGGAATGTTCCTGTCATTCCAGCTTGGATACCAGATAGTGAATTGATCCATTCAGAACAAGGAGCTAAAGGTACAGAGCAAGTCTACCAATGGCTTCATATTAAAAATCCCTTTGCTTTTTCTGGATTTAAATCCATAGTTGAATTTTACCCTCCAAGTTCTCCCAAGATTGGTGGCAAGGAATAAAGGCTGAAGGTCTGTAAGACTTGTAGTTAGTCCACATTAAAGTGAGCAGAGGGGCCACAGATATTCCAGCAAAGGCACAATAGCTTGATATCAATCAGCCTCTGTTTTACAGATATGATCCTGTGTCCTATGCAGTAACGGTCACTGATGCCTTTCTGATCTTCCATTTGCAGGGTCCACCAGGTCCTCAAGGTTCTCAGGGGCCCATTGGACAACCTGGACCAGCCGTGAGTACTGCAGCTATTCCTCGTAGCTCAACCATTCCTTAAGCAGCAGAGTTCTTACTGAGCCTTCTGACGGTCCTGCCCTGCTTGTGTTCCAGGGTGCTGATGGTGAACCTGGTCCCAGAGGGCAGCAAGGTCTCTTTGGCCAGAAAGGCGATGAAGGCCCCAGGGGTTTCCTTGGTCCTCCTGGTCCAGTTGGTCTTCAGGTATGTTACTGGAAGTCTGCTTTAGCCCATCCTTATTGTTAACCACCCACGAGTTTGAAGCACATTCACTTCAGAATCTTTGGTTCTTTTGGTTTTACTTGGAAAATCGTGCATGAAACCTGAGTGATCTGCAGGTTCATAATGAACAGTGGACAACGAAAATCTTTTATTACTGATTATCAGTCTGTGGAAGGAGCAAAACTATTATCCATGAGAAGAGTATTTTCAGAAGGAGGTTCAGGATTTCTATGAGTCTGCACTGATGTTACCTGCCACTGCAGAAATGTCATTGCAAATAATTAGCAATTTCTCTGAGAAAAGCTGTAGTAACATCAGACACATGTCCAAGTAGAGTATATTTACAATCGTAATAAAAGCCTTTTTTTCCAGAAAATGCTATCAGCTGGAAACTAGGATAAGTCTAATCTTATCCCGCTCTGTGTGTCCCTGGAGACAGAGGGCACCCTCGATCATGGTCATTAGACAAGATGGACCTCGTGGTTGATGTTGGTGGTAGCATTCCCTCCTCACATCGTGGCCCAGCTCTGTTTCCACAACTCAACTCACCTGTATAACACCAGAAGTAAAACTTGTGCTACCTCAGTCGATAATGGGGACTAAATCACAGAGCTGCCCCAGGCTCCTTTCACAAGTTCATAATTCAAAGTAACTTTATTATCAAAGTTCGTGCATGTCACCATATACAACTCTGAGATTCAATTTATTATAGGCATAGTAAATATATCCATAATAGAATAATAACCATAATTGAGGAAAAACCACATTAACTTGGGCATTCAACCAGAGTGCAAAAGGCAACAAATTGTGTAAATACACAAAGAAAGAAAGAATAATAATACATAAATAAGCAATAAATATCGAAAACAAGATGAAAAGTCCTTGAAAGTGAGTCCATTGGTTGTGGGAACACTTCAATGATGGTCCAAGTGAAGCTGAATGAAGTTATCCCCTTTGGTTCAAGTGCCTGATGATTAAGGGGCAACAACTGTTCCTGAATGCGGTAGTGTGAGTCCTGAGGCTCCTGCAGCTTCTTCCTGATGGCAGCAGTGAGAAGAGAAAATGTCCTGCATGGTGGGGGCCCCACTTAAAGGTGCCGAACCTACTCAGTCCATGTAGCCCTTCAGAAGATCATGAAATCTGTAGGTCATTAAGCTGGTTTAAAAGTACATTGCTTAAAGGCGAATTACATGCTGCAGGTTGCAGTGAGAGTAATTCCAAAGAGGTATGTTTCGGTTGTTTATGGCTGGCAGAACGTTGCTGTGGTTCACTGGCACCACCTTGTTATCAGTTGATTTGTTATTAAAATCTTCATGTGGCAACTTACCTCCATGAGTTTGATACGGTGACTAAGACAACAGATTGTTACAATTTTGTGCTGTTCTTTGCATTGAAAGTGGAAGGGCAGTGTATACGTGCATTTAGGAAGGACTCATAATAGAAATATTGTTGCAATTTAAAGTGATTGCTGGAAAAGAGGAACATCAGGGTGGCAGAGACTAGATGATAAAATGCGTATGTGATTCTTGGGTTTATTAACAGATGAAACATCCACCAACAGTAAACATTTACATTTACTGGTCTGGACACAGATGCTGCATTGAACCCATTTCTGGGCTTTGCACTGCTGGAAATAAAGCAGATTCCAGTTAATTGCTCCATCAGTTAATCAGGGCAACCACTTATTTGGGACAACTGTTAAAGAAGAAAACTAATTGAGAAAATAGCTGGGTTTCCCTTCATTTATTTGAGGCACTGTGCCACTTAATTGGGGCAGTCAACTGTTGCTGAAGGGTGTCAACATAGCATCAGTCGCATGAATCTGTGTGGCTGTTAGACACAACTCCGTGATACAGCGAACAGTTTTTAAATAACATCGTTTGTGTGTGTTTGCATTCAAAATGAAGTGATTCTTGTCACGGATGGTTAGCAACCAATAAGCAGTAAGTCTGTTCAGAATAGTTTTGATCAGGGCAGTTTCAAGCATTCAGGCTTGGAAATGCCAGAAATAACCAGGAGTGAAAAAGAAACAATTTCACTATTTCAACAAGTTAGGAACTACGAAGATTTTGAAGGTATTGACAATCATCTTGAATGTTACAATGAAAATGAAGATTCGGAGGATGCATTGTTTGAAGGCAATTCATTATCTGCCCTAGATATCTGCACTAATTTTGTTCACTTACAGTCAATCAAAAGGACACGGCAGTGTGTTGGCTGTCCATCGTATCGACAATGACAGTAAAACCTGTGTGGGAGAGTTTTGAAGTGGAAATGACAGTTCCACTCTCTCGGCCTCGGAAGTTTGGGTTCAGTGTATGAATAGTCATCACAATTGGGTTCTTCCTTGGTTACAGTGGATAGCAATGACTTCTTCTGTGCCTTATCATGTTTTTGCTCTCCTCGAAATGTTGCAGAACCACCTTCTTGGCGGTTGGATCTCATTCGCCCAGTCCACTGGAGATGACATTACATACTACGTCGAGCACGTCCCTATTTCACAGGGTATGAGGTCCGCCAGCTGCCTTTAGCTGGTTTAGCCTGCCTGTCAAAGCGGTGTAGCAGCCTTCTGGAGGGTGAACCCATGAAAACATCCGGCCCAGACAGGGTGCCTGGCCAAGTACTAAAGACCTGTGCAGATCAACTAGCTGGAGTGTTCACTGAGATCATTAGCCTCTCACTTCAGCAGTGTGAGATACCCACCTAGTTCAAATTGGCTTCAATTATACCGTGGTAACCTCCCTCAATGACTATCAACCAATAACACTTCTATCCACTGTGATGAAGTTTTTTTTTTTGAGAGGTTGGTGAAGAAACATATCAACTCCTGCCGGAGAAGCAACTTGGATCTGCTCCACAGCAGATGCCATCGTATTGGCTCTTCACTCAACCCTGGAATGACTAGACAGCAAAGATGTCCTTTATCGACTACAGATCAGCATTCAATGCTACCATCCCCTCAAAACTAATCAATAAACTTCAGGATCTCAGCCTCAATAACTTGTGCAATTCTTGTATGGATCCTCAGTTTCCTCACTTGCAGACCCCAGTCATTTTGGACTGGCAACAACATCTCCTCCACCATCTCCATTAGGACAGGTGCACCACAAGTGGTGTGTTTAGCACCTTGCTCTACTCGCTTTACACTTATGAGTGTGTTGCCAAGCACAGCTCCAATGCCTGATTCAAGTTTGCTGACAACACCCCTGTCATAGCCCAAATCAAAGGTGGTGATGAATCAGCAATTGGGAGAGAGTTTGAAAATCTGGATGAGTGGTGCCACAGCAATCTCTTACTCAACATCAGCAAGACCAGGGAGCTGATTATTGATTTCAGGAGGAGAAAAGCAGAGACCCGTGAGCCAGTCCTCACTGGAGGATCAGAGGTGGAGAGGGTCGGCAACTTTAAATTCCTCAGTGTCATCACTTCAGTCCTGGGCCCAGTATGTAAGTATAGTTATGAAGAAAGCTCAACAGTGCTTCCTCTTCTTTAGGAGTTTGCAAAGATTCAGTGTGACATCTAAAACTAACTGACTACTATGTGTGGTGGAGAGTATATTGACTAGCTGCATCACAGCTTGTTATGGAAACACCAGTGCCCTTGAACAGAAAATCCTACAAAAGGTAGTGGATACAGCCCAGTCCCTCACGGGTAAAGCCCTCCCCGCCATTGAGCACCATTGCAGGAAAGCAGCATCCATCAACAGGAACCCAAGTCATGCTCTCTTCTCACCACTGCCATCAGGAGGAAGGTACAGAGGACTCAGGACTCACACCACCAGGCTCAGGAGTAGTTATTACCCCTCAACCATCAGGCTTTTGAACCAAAGGGAATAACTTCACTCAGCCTCACCTACTCCATCATTGAAATGTTCCCACAACCTATAGACTCATTTTCAATGACTCGTCATCTCATGCTCTGGATATTTATTGCTTATTTATTGTTATTATTATTATTTCTTTACTTTTGTATTTGCACATTTTGTTGTTTTTCGCTCCTTGGTTGAACGCCCAAGTTGGTCCAGTCTTTCATTGATTCTGTTATGGATTTATTGAGAAAATGAATCTCAGTTATATATAGTGACATATATGTACCTCGATAATAAATTTACTTTAAATTTTGAGCTGCCCCAGAATGAACACTGAAGCGCCTTCACGGAGTGCTACCCCTCCCTGGACACCCTATACACGGCAGTGTACAATGGATGAATTCCTCCATTAATAACTCATAGGAACTAATACGCCGTTTTATAGTTCTGTAGTCGCATAGGTAGTGTTTGGTTTCTTCTGTATTTCATTTAAGTACATATTGTGTCTCTCAGTTGTCCTATTTATATGTGTTTAACTATTTCCATGAAACTTTGGCTGATTGGGACAGCCACTTAATTTGGCCAAAATGGACTGGTCCTGATGCGTTCCAACTAACCAGAATCCACTGAATATCCATATCTAGGTGCAGGTGTGCAGAGAACGCTGTCTATCCTTTTGTCCACAGACCTAAAGTCCATGCCTACATACCAAGCGTGGGCAATAAGGATAGAAAAGAATGCTTTCCAGGCAGTGGAAAACCATGAACATTCTTTCTATAAACACACAGAGTGAAAAGAACAATCTGAAAGCTGCAGGCACAAACTGAACTTATGGGGTGTGACCTTGTAGCTAGCAAGGCCACAAAATGATCAGGGCTATAAACAGAATATATTGGATTGCAAGATCTATGACAAAGATAGGGAAACATAGATGAGAGAAAATATAATAAAAGATAATTGAGAGGGGAAATTTTAGGAACAGAGTTAAGAAATCGAATTGTTAAATAGAGTTAAGTAAAAGAAAATAGTATTTCCAGAACAAAATTGTTTTAAATTAAATTGGTGTGAACATGTTCATATATTCTGACATTCAATTAAATTGATAACATTCCTCTAAATTGGAGAACTACACATGTCGCTTTACAGATTAAGTTGAAAAAGGGAATTCAAACTTTATAGGCTAGTATTTATTGTCAGGAAATAATAACGAACAACAAAACATCTGAAATATGTGGTAGATCAGTCAAAGCCAGTCTGGATTTGTAATGTACAGCTCATACCCAATGAACAGCATTGACCTGTTTGAAGAGAAGGGTGGGCAGGTAAATATTAATTGGTCTTCCACTTACTTACTGCCCTCTATCTCTGTCTGGCCATAGCGTCACTCACAGATGTAGAAGGATTCTTCATTGCTGTTTTCATAACAATTTCTTTTGACCAATCAAGGTCGTTAGGCTTGACCTGTCCTCTGAACCTGGAGGACTAGTAGACCATCTTAGTCTGCCCTCTACCCTTTGACCTGTTTAGTATGGGTGACCCTACCAAGAACCAAAGCACAAGGCCCTGACTCTAGCCAACAAGGCTCTCCGAGTTAGTGAGGCACACAAACCTCCAAACCCGATGACAAGGTTGCTGTTCTCTTGGAGGATAGTTCTTACAGAAGATACTTAAAGATGCCTTTCCCTGGAAACTGTTGGCTGGAGCTGAATGTCATCGAATTGAAGCCAAATTATTGACTTGGTTGGGAAATTAGCAGCAGCAAAAAGCAGCTCTTCAACTTGGCAGTAACCCAAAGCGTCTCAAAAGAATCTGTCTTGTAACTCCAACCAACCACAATAATTATAAATGGCATGGGTCTTAGTGGGGAGGGAGGGAACGTCGACTCAGACCATGAGAGGCCTGCGTCGGGCATTTTTAAGCCTTACAAGGCACAGATTGGAAGTCTGTGTGGGGCGCCACTCCTCGCACAGACACTAGAGCAATGTGTGATTAAGTGCCTTGCTCAAGGGCACAAACACGCTTCCACAGCTGAGGCTCGAACTAGCAACCTTGAGGTAACTAAACGAACGCCTTAACCTCTTGGCCACATGCCCGACACTGAATTGAAAGGTAAACATTCAAGATTGTCTGTGAGGCAAAGTGAGGCAGTATTCTAGGCATTGAAATGTTAAATTGCTGAAAATGTTCACAGATTTTACAAATACTTAATTGGTTTCCAACGTAGGCAGAAAGTTCAAAGAGGCTTGAGAGTCCCTTTCTATTGATCAGTAATTACGATGAAAAATGGAAAGCTGACCTTTCTAAGCGGAGAACAAGTGTACAAGAGAGAAGAAGTTGTACTACATTGGACAACCTCTTGAAATACCTGTGCTATTCTATACACTACTTCTCAGCAAGAGTACAACAGCTTGGAGAGAGTCCATTGTAGGTTAGCAGAATGGTACACAGCTTTCAGGAGCTAACTTAAAAGGAAGCATTACAGAAATTCCATTTGTTTGACAAGAATTCAGAAAGTATCATGGTGACTTCATTGTTTT
The DNA here is from genome assembly GCF_030028105.1 of Mobula birostris. Lineage (NCBI taxonomy): Eukaryota > Metazoa > Chordata > Chondrichthyes > Myliobatiformes > Myliobatidae > Mobula > Mobula birostris. Next base: position 27,736,548 of record NC_092391.1, on the reverse strand, counting down.
TGAAGGTGTTTAAGGGGGAACTGGTGTAGTGATGCAATACGCTGGCGGGGTGGGGGGAGAGATGTCACTAGTCAAATAGAAGGTGGCAGAGCAAGCTTGAGAAGATATGTCCAGTTCCTGTCCCAATGTATGTACTCTTTGACACTTGATCATGAAATGGCCACTATTAGTGGCTTCCCTCATGGAGGGAGTGAGGGGAGGGGTTGGTGAAAACTCGTATATTTGGAGCCACTGAAAGGCTCAGCCTATGTTCATTCGCTATCCCAATGGTACCACACCACCTCCACGCCCAGCTACTCCCCACCGTCATTCCCTACTCCCACCCACCTCACCACCCCATGCACATACACCCTACCCCCACCCACCTACTCCCTGCCGTCATCCTCTATCCCAACCTCCTCATCCCCACCCACATATCTGTTAGCCTCATTCCCTACCTACACACCCAGGTCACCAACTTGCACACGTATTCCTCATTCTCAGTTGCACCCCCCCCACCAAACCTCACTCCCCCCCCCACCCACTTACTCTTTACCCTCATCCCCTGTCTCCACTTGCATTATCACTCCACCCACTGCCTACTCACCCTCATCACCTCCCCCACACACCTCTCAGCAGCCCACCCAGCTACTCCTCGCCGCCATGTCCTGGAAAGGACAGGTGGACCCCTCACAGCAGATATTGGGATGGGAGACTGACCCATGTTTGCCTGTGGCATATGTTGAGATAATAACCCTGACACATTCAATTCTTTTGCAGGGGTTACCTGGCCCTCAGGGTGAGAAAGGAGAAACCGGAGATGTTGGACCAATGGTGAGTGATTACGCCTGCCTTTATGACCTCTGAGGCTTTCTTTAAACTATAAAATTGGTTCAAAACGTGTGATGGTCCTGTGACTGACTTGTCCAATATTTTTCTGTTGCTAGGGTCCTCCTGGCCCACCAGGACCCAGAGGTCCACCTGGCTCTCCAGGGGCAGATGTAAGTAGTCTTCTTTCTATCCGATATCCTCCACAGTAACTTTGGAATTAAATTAACTCAGTCTGCATGCCTTCCTTTCCTCTGCATACACTGGTCCTTCAGTTTAATGATACCTCCGCAGAAAGAGGTTATTGAAATAGATGGAGTATCTCCCTGGCTCTGGGCTTCACTACACCAGACTGGAAGCCAGCGAACGTTGGTTGGAGCTTTTTACAATGGAACATGCCAAGAAAGCCACCCTCAAACCTACCTTCTGTTAAGTCTTCCTAGATCTTTTCCTAAATAATTTGCCCATCTATAAAACAGACAAACAGACTCAACGTTACCAGTCAGAGAGGCTGGATTGTTGGGACATTGTCTGTGAAGTCCCATTGTCTTCTCCATACTGCATGCCTCCAAAGAGATTTGCCAGGACATTGAAGAAGGAGCTTGCTCTGTATTAATCAATATTCTACCCGGTTTGTGCATAATTGGTGGAATAACATTACTTGGTATGTTTTTACCTTTCTTTTTTCTTGTTCCCAGCACTGACTCTCCCTGGACCATCTATTTCCTGATGCTAAAACCGTTCAGAATCAGAATCAGGTTTATTATCACCAGCATGTGTCATGAAATTTGTTAACTTAGCAGCAGCTGCTCAATGCAATACATAATATAGAAGAACAAAAATAATAGTAATAAATAAATTATAGTACACTTATAATGAATAGATTAAAAAATCATGCAGAAACAGAAATAATATATATTATTAAAAAGTGAGGTAGTGCTCATGGGTTCAATGTCCATTTAGGAATTGGATGGCAGAGGGGGAGAAGCTGTTCCTGAATCACTGAGTGTTTGCCTTCAGGCTTCTGTACCTCCTACCTGATGGTAACAGTGAGAAAAGGGCATGCCCTGGGTGCTGGAGGTCCTTAATAATGGACACTGCCTTTCTGAGACACCACTCCTTGAAGATGTCCTGGGTACTTTGTAGGCTAGTACCAACTTGGAGCCGACTAAATTTACAACCCTCTGCAGCTTCTTTTGGTCCTGTGCAGTAGACCCCCCCCCCCCCCATACAGGAGGATGATGCAGCCTGTCAGAATGCTCTCCATGGTACATCTGTAGAAGTTTTTGAGTGTATTTGTTGACATTCCAAATCTCTTCAAACTCCTAATGAAGCATAGTCACTGTCTTCCCTTCTTTATAACTACATCAATATGATGGGACCAGATTAGGTGCTCAAAGATCTTGACGCTCAGGATCTTGTTCTGTAATTGGTGGAATGACATTACTTGTTATGTTTTTATCTTTTTTATCCCTTGTTCCCAGCACTGATTCTCCCCGGACTATCTTGATGCTAAAAACCACTCAGTGTCTCATGTGAGATTGTACAATGAACAACAGTGGGATTTTGTTAACAAGCACAGCCTCATTTTACACTCGAGTCCTCTTTCCTCTGACATCTACCAACAACTGGCACTGAGGTCAGTTGTAGCATTGTCACTGCCCAGTTGGCATCAATCTATTGAGATAGACTAAGAAACCAAAAGGGCCCTTGCTTGGGTCAAGTTGGATGACATACTTAGCTTGTGAGTTATTGGCAAAGTAGAGAGGGGAAGGCAGTCTATAAGATCAGAAAGGACTTCCCAAAGTACCGATTTACTGCAGATTCACAACTACTGACCTGAATCCAAGCACTTCGTATTTGCATCAGTGAAGAACATTAGTAGCAGCTTTCTATATATGCTATGCTGCCGTTGTACTCAGTTAAATGATAATTACACAAGCCTGCTTTGAAATGGGGAAAGAGTAGGACCTGGGTGTATATCATAAACATATAAACACAAGATGCCTGATGAGGCAGCCCTTTCCCAATGAAGCACAACCAGAACATCATTCAGTTCTGACAAAGGCTCTCAGCCCAAAGTGTTGACTGTTTTTTCCTGTCCATAGAATGCCAAGGTTTACAATGAACCCAGTCCTCAGCCCCTTTCCTAGTCTACTTTAACCTCCAATGTGCTTTTCCAATTGCAGGGTCCACAAGGTCCTTCGGGAGGAATTGGTAATCCAGGTCCTGTGGGAGAGAAGGTAACTTTCTTGATTTGTTTTTGTTTTGCCCTAGTATCCAAAAATCGCTTGAAGTCTGTTTCCCTCAGTGGAGCATGTGAAATTATGTTTCCCATTCAGCTTTTACTGTAAGTCATTGGGACTGGGACACTAGACTGCACACTGTCTTTGATAATTATTGAGACTACAACTGTTACTGTTAACTGTGGGGACAGAACATTTGATAACCACTCACACTGGGATGCTATTACCATGATTCAAGTCTCAACATTGTTTCATATCATTTCCAGTACGCAAGTGTAAAGGAGAATGAAATAATTGTTACTCCAGATCCGACACAGCACAAAAAAACACAGTAAGATAAGGAACACAATAATAATTTAAAAAACACAATAAATATTCATAGATACAATCGCTTATATACATAGATTGATTGTACGTCCATAAAGTGATGCTAATACTACACTATTATCTTTGTTAACTATTAACAATGGCCCACTTATTGTGAATGCAGTGTTACCGCTAATGTTGCATCTTTGATATTGGTTTGTATATTTTTGTAGATTTTGTTTGAACATGTCGACTCTAACTAACAGCGGTCTCTGCTTCTTCTTGCAGGGCGATTCTGGTGAACCAGGTGCCCCAGGACCTACAGGATATATAGGTCTGCCAGTAAGTGTTTTGCCCTTTAATGAGTTAGATATTGTGTGGACAACCATTTCAACCATCAAAACCAGTTCACAATGCATTTAACTTGATTTATTATTGTCACACGTACTGAGATACGGTGATAAGTTTGTCTTGCGTTCTATTTATACAGATTGAATCATTACACAGTGCATTGAGCTAGAACATAGTAAAGCAATAGTAATGCAGAATGAAGTGTAAAAGTTAACCAAAAAAAGTGCAGTGCAGGTAAACAATAAAGTGCAAGATCATAGTGTGAGACCAAGAGACCATCTTATCATACAAGCGGTCCATTCAACAGTGGGATAAAAGCTGTCCTTGAGCCTGGTGGTACATTCGGCCAAACGAGAGGGCAGAGAAGAGGGAATGTCCAGCGTGGGCGAGGTTTTTGATTATGCTGGCTATTTTACTGAGGCAGTGAGAAATATAGGCAGCCATTAGGGAAGGAGGTTGTTCCTGTGATGTGCTGAGCTACAATACGTCCACAACTTTCTCCAGTTACGCACAGAGCAATTGCCATTCCAAGCCATTATGCTCCAGACAGAATGCCTTCTTATGGTGCATTGATAAAAATTAGTAAGAGTTGACAGGGCCCCTTGAGAAAGTAGAGGCATTGGAGAGCTTCCTTGGCCATGACATCCATGTGGTTGGACCAGGGCAGGGCATTAGTGATATTCACACTGAGGAAATTGAAGCTCTTGATATAGAGGGTAGTATGTGCCCTCATGAAATCAATGACCAGCTCTTTTGTTGACATTGAGGGAGAGATTGTTGTCACATCACCATGTCACTAAGCTCTAGCTCCTTCCTGTACTCTGAATCGTCATTATTTAAGGTGCAGACCACTACAGAGGTACCATCTGCAAACTTGTAGATGGAATAGATTCTGGCCTCACAGTCACGAGTGGACAGGGAGTAGGGCAGACTTCTCCTATGAATGCTAATATCTATGTATGTTGAAAAGTTTTAGCTGTACTTTTGACATGCCAAGTGGGACCCCAGTGAGGTCAAGGTGAAGTCAGGATATTGTGGTTGATGAGCATGTGTTGTGCAGGGTCTGAAGACAGCTCAGTTCCTGGGCTTACAATGGTGGAACGCAGTAATGGTGTCCGTAACAGATGAAAGTATGACCAGCAGAGTCACCTTGAAAGTGACTGGAGGAAGTCCTACAAATCTCTGACCCCTCTGCTCGCGAATAACCCCATGTCGTAACCTCCGAACATCCCAGGTGTACGTCACAACCAGTGAGTTATCCTTGAATTGGTGGTCACTGTTGTGATTTGGGAACCCATGCCCTTTGAATAGTGGCTCTGTGTTCCTTTGCATTCACCTAGGGAGGTTGGTGAAGTCTTACTTTTATTTCTTATCTGAAAGACAGCATCTTCCCCAACATGATACTTGAATAGTACTGCCTCTCTGATGGTACAATGCTCAGTCAGCATCACCTCCCTGTCAGTACCCCCTCAGTACTGCACTCGGATGCCAACTTTAGGTGAATTTAAAAGATATCAGCCTTGCAGTCCAGCTGTCTTGTTCTCTGTAACTAAACTTCTCAGTACTGACTACCTGACAGTCCGTACTCAGTCCGTACTGCCTTGCTGACAGCAGGGTTCTCAGACTGTAGCGCCTCTCTGTCTGACAGTGCAGTGCTGGATCGGAACTGGTTCTTTGACAGCACTCTGCACCACACTGAAGTGTCACTTGTAGATGGGTTTAAAAGAAATCAGGCCCACCGTGTGACAGTCTAGTTCTATGCAGCTGAGGAGTTCCCTTTCTCACCCTCAGGGGCCAAAAGGTGAACGTGGGGAGAAAGGTGAGGCCGGCCCGTCTGGTGCTGCTGGGCCTCCTGGTCCGAAAGGCCCTCCTGGTGACGACGGTCCGAAGGGGAGCCCTGTGAGTATTTGCGCACCTCCATTCCTACCTCACACCATCTCCTCCTTCTCTTTAGTATCTTTCTTTATAAACCTGTATCCACCTCCCAGAGCTTTCCTTGAATACCTGAGTAATTGTTCATCACTCGCTGCCTTCCCTATCGTTAACCAGGCTCCAGACTCACTTCCAGTCTCATGGAAGCTCAGGATTGTAGGAGGACATTCAGTTGTATTTTTAGAAAGAAATATCTAATTCAGTTCCAACCTTTTCTCTGTAGCCCTGCAAATGAACCTCTTCAAACACACATCCAGTCACTTTTTGAGAGTTCCAGTGCAATCAGATTTGCCTTCTGTTTCAGGGAGTGTATTGCAGATCACAACAGCTCTCTGAGTTCTCCCAAACTCTAATTCTTCTGCCAATTATTTCTAATCTGTCATCTCTGTCAGGTTATCAACTCACTAGCCAGAGGAAAATCTCTCCCTGGTTGCTCTATTAACATCCTTCAAAACTTTGAACAACATCTGTAGTGTAAGGAGAGCAATCTCTGCTTCTTTTTTCCCCACCATATAACTCAAGTCCTTCACCCTAGCTTTCTTCCCAGTAAATCTTCTCTCCTCCCTCTGCAGGATCTTGACATCTTTCCTAGAATGAGAGGCCCGGTGTTGGATGAAAGAACATATTGCAAAGGTTTTTCTATTCAGTGCCTGTATTTGCATTGTCAAACACCACAAAGACCACTAATTGTCCAATCAGCTTCACCTTTGTGGATTAGTGAAGATCCACACCAACCCTTTTGTTCTTGCACCTGTTTTTATTCAAGTTCTCCTTGTTGTTTCTCCCAAGTGCATCATTCTGCACTTACCTACATTAAATTGCATCCTCTTTCTGTTTACCTGTTTATACTTTCTGCTTCTATTCTGCATGGCTAATTGACTGGGCGTGGAGCCAGCCTGCGCACATAAATTTGCCTACAGTGGCCCGATTAGGGAGCTGGATTTTAAATAATGTTTTTGTTTCTGTATTGCAAAGTCCTCCTCTACCCAAGCCCAAGTCATTTATCTAAAATAAGGAATCAGACAGCCTTATATTGTACCATAGGGGATTCTACTGCATGCTTTCCTTCAGAAAAAGGCTTCCAATCTTTTCCTCTCTGCTTGCTACCCACCCCCTGCCATTTTCTCTCTCAAATTACTGCAGTCCATTTAATCCTGTGTACTTCTATTTTCTCACAAAGTCTGTCTAAAAAGGTTGTTAAAAGCTTTTTGAAGGTCAGTGTATTGAAACACCCACTGCACTTCATTCATCAACCTCTCTTTCGCTTCGTCATACTCCTAATTGTGAGTTTCTTATCTCTGTCAGGAACCTTAACAAATTTTCTCCTGGGACTTTTCTGAGTTAAGTGTTTTCTTCTGAGCTGTGATCTTCCTTCCTGGAAAGTTGATAGCCTTGAACTCAGAATCTCTCCTCATCAGAGCATTTCAACTTTCAAGGGTTTGATGATAGCAATAAAGGGCAGGTGCCCTCTTATTATGTTGCTCCTCTCCTCCGTGCACCCATTGTCCATGTCTCCTTCCCAATTAGATTCTGTGATCCCTCTTTTGGTCTCCAGTGTCAGATGACTTCAAATCCAGTGACTTTAACCTCAAGCCCCGTTGTGGTCACCCTTTTCCCAATAGGTTTGTTAGTATTATGAATTAAAACCTAGTTCAAGCCCAACCTGAGTCCGAGGATTTATAATCACTTTCCTTACCCATCCTTACCATTACCGTAAACCGAACACCTTCACACAGGCTAGTCGCAAGAGATACATCTAAGCAAACTCTCTTGACCTGGATTAAGTTCTGATCCAGCCAGCCCAACACAAAGGTAAATGGTGGTTGAGATTGTGCTAACATTCTGTGCCATCTTCCAACCCCCTTTAGGGACCAGTCGGCTTCCCTGGTGACCCTGGCCCTCCTGGTGAAGCTGGACCTCCGGTAAGATGTTCATTTCTGTTTATGTGTGTTGGTTATGTTTAATCGTGAAAGAGCTCCCACTCGGTAATGAACTAAAGTTTGAAACCTGGCAACAGTAGCAATGATATAAATCTTGGACTACTTTCCAAAGATCACCATAAACCCCTTAACATTGATTCACAGGGTCAAGACGGACCTGCAGGAGAGAAGGGGGAAGATGGAGAACCTGGACAAACTGTGAGTTAAAATGAAGCAGCAGTGGATGGTTGACAATGAAGAGCTAGATTGGGAGGAGGACTGGAACACCCTTTGGTTCCCTCATGAATCAGTGGTCAGGGAGCAAAGGGACAGCCCCCTGCCATTCAATATCTGTCTATTCAGAATGGCTGCTCCCAGTCTCCTCTCAGCTGACATATCTGTTAGGAGTGCCACCCCTGCTCTCCCCACTGCCAGCTTAGCAATGGGTATTGGACTCTAGAACTCTATGGACGGTTGTGAATTTACACAATTCACGGTGGGTCCTGCACAGGACACGGATGCTTAAAAAGTGCAGCATCAAGCCTTCGTGTAACAATCTGACCCAAGTAATTGGGGTAGTAACACCTTGATGGAACTTACCAGTCTCCAGGAATGGAATGGTGGGGTGGGGTTGGATTCCACCTATATTAGAGTCAGATTCAGACTTAGATTTCTTTATCATGTGTACACGGAAGCCTACAGTGAAATGTGTTGCTTGTGTTAACACTAGACAGAGTGTTGCAGGACTGTGAGATACAAGGGTGAGATGTTGATGAGGAAATCCAGATGTCCATGGTACTGGGTATGATGTGAGCAGAAACAGCCCTGTAAGTAGTATGATGCACCTTGAATGAAGGTTCCAATGTCATCTGTCATTTTCTAGGGTTCCCCTGGTCCAACCGGTGAGGTAGGGCCACCCGGTCCTCCAGGAAAGAGGGTGAGTTTGAAAGAAAGAATGCCATCTCTGTAACAAGCTGCGGCAATCTCCATTCAGACTTTTAGTGTCAGCTGGATACAGAGGCCTGCAAATGCAGCAGGAATCATGCGTACCAGCTGTGTCACACTTCTAGCATTTCATTTGTTTCCCTCTGGTGTTTTGAAGGGTCCTCATGGTCCTCCAGGCCCTGAAGGAAGGCAAGGAGAGAAGGGAGCCAAGGTAAGGACAACCCAGGAGCTCAGACATGCTGTTTTATTTGTGGAACATAAGGAGTTTTGTCTAATGTATCCTGCTTCCTGCCTTATTACCATCTCCAGCTAATTCCACCACTTTCTTCCATTTCAACCTTCTCATAGTCTACAGTCCTTTGAGTTGTACATCTGTCTTCCCTTTTCTGCACTTGTTTTCCATGGGAAACAAGCATCTCTCTACACCCTGCCATTTCCTACTGAACCTGTTTGTCTTCAGGAAACATTCCCTGGTTTACTCAAACTCAAACTCTTCATCACAGCTTGCACAAGGATGGATTGCTATTGCTTGATCTCCCAGGCTACTGACTCCACCCAAGGCCAATGCAGAGCTCTAAACAAGCCCTGAGCACAAGACCAGGAAGAGATTTGATGATAAAAGAACACTGCTGTTATGAATGAAGAACTAGTTCTTTCCCTTGTCCATTTATCCGTCCCCACTGATCTCCCTCCTGCCACTTAGCCCTGCAAACATGACAAGTGGTACACGTGCATCACCACCATTTGTGGCCCTAAATACTCCTTCCTGGTGAGGCGGCACTCATCCATGAGTGCATCAACGTCAAATATAGTATCTGGTGCTCCTGGTGTGGCCTCCTCCACATCCGATGCAGGTTGGTGGACCAGTTCACCAAGCATCTTCAATTTGTCCATCACAAAAGGCAGAACCTCCCAGTGGTTACTCATTTCAGTTTGACTTCCCATTCCCATTTTGACATATCTGTGCATGGCCTCCTGTACACCACCATAAGGCCATCCTCAGGTTGGAGGAGCAACAGCCCTTATTCTGCCTGGATTGCCTCCAACCTGATGGCATGAACATCGATTTGTGCAACTTCTTGTAATTTCTCCCCCTCCCCCCTCTCTCACAATCCATTCAGGTCACTCCTTTTGTTCACCTGCGTCTGGTTCTCCTCCTTCTTCCCTTTAGTCCGTGGTCCACTGTCCTGTCCTATTAAATTCCTCCTTCCTCAACCCTTTATCTCTTCCACCTATCACCACCCAGCTTTTTATTTTACCCCCCCTTCCCCCACCTACCCACTTTCCCCCTCACCAGAACTCACCTGTCATCAGCCCATTTGTACTCCTTCCCCTCCCTCCCCACCTCACTACTTTGGCTTCTGCCTCCTTCCTTTCCAGTCCTGAAGAAGGGTCTCTCCCCGAAACATCAGCTGTTTATTCCCCTCCACAGATGCTGCTCGACTCGCCGAGTTCTTCCAGACTTTTGTGTGTGTTGCTCTTGATTACCATCATGTGAAGTGTTTAAAGTGGATGGAGTGTTTGAGGAGGCCTTTCATACCGTTGGTTTCATGCTGACAGGGACGCTGGAAAGAACCAGGTGCATCCACCTGAGAGTGGACAGCAAGTCAGTGCCATGTCAGTATGGAGTCATTGCAGACGTGACCTCTCCTCTGCAGCGGCAGCCTGTATAATTTTGCTCGGGCTCTGGAATGCCATAGCCTAATCAAAGGTGGTGATGAATCAGTGTATAGGAGGGAGTCTGAAAATCTGGCTGAGTGCTGCCATAACAACAACCTCGTACTCGATGTCAGCAAGACCAGGGAGCTGGTTATTAACCCAGGAGGAGGAAACCAGAGGTCCATGAGCCAGTCCTCATCGGAGCTCAGAGGTGGAGAGGGTCAGCAACTTTAAATTCCTCAGTGTTATTATTTCAGAGGACCTGTCCTGGGCCCAGCACGTAACTGCAATTACGAAGAAAGCTCGGCAACATCTTTACTTCCTTAGGAATTTGCGAAAACGCGGCATAACATCTAAAACTTGACAGACTTCTATAGGTGTGTAGTGGAGAGTATAGAGACTGGTTGCACCAGTGCCGGTGAAGAGAAAGTTTACAAGTAAGTAGTGGATATGGCCCAGTCAATCAGAGGTAAAGTCATCCCCACCATTCATCACTTCCGCAAGAGAGCAGCATCCATCGCCGGGGACCCCCACCACTCAGGACATGCCCTCTTCTCACTGCAGCCAGCAGGAAGAAGGTGCAGGAGTCTCAGGACTCACACCACCAGGTTCTGGAACAGTTGTTACCTCTCAACCATCAGGCCCACGAACCGGAGGGAATAACTTCACTTAACTTCTCATGCACCATCATTGAAATGTTCCCACAACCTATGGACTCACTTTCAACGACTGGTCATCTCATGTTCTCGATATTTATTGTTTATTTATTATTATCATTTCTTTCCTTTTGTATTTGTACAGTTTGTGTCTTTCGTGCACTGGTTGCACATCCAGTTGGTGTGGTCTTTCATTGATTCTATTATGGTTATTATTCTATTATGGATTTATTGAGTATGCCCACAAGAAAATAAATCTCAAGGTTGTATATGGTGACAAATATGTATTTTGATAATAAATATACTTTGAACTTTTGATTGGGACTTAAAGCCACAATTTCCAGTCTCGGAGATGGTGGAGTTACAGACTAACCACAGCACGGATCCTTACCTCTGTTCTGTGCAGTTACTTGAAATTTAGTAAATCTAACAACAATATGATAGGAGATTAGTTCCTTCCTACCACAGGACGTAAAAGTGGGAACCATCTTTTGTTCACTTGTGTTGATACACTCTGGATGTTCAAACATGTCTTGCAGCAGCACTGAACTGGAATACAGCGGTGAAGTTAACGCAACTACTCAGATGAAGAGACTGCATTTGATTCACAATGACTTACAAACACTCACACTCGGGAGTATTTTTCCTTGCTCCTTGGTTTTTCAGGATGACAATAAACCCAAAGGTTCGGACCCTATTTTGGTGAAGTCTGGTCATTTAGATTTGCGAACTGGCTGAACATTAATTAGCTTCAACTTTATCAGTTAAACAAGAATTCTGAATTCCAGGGGATAAATATTTTTATGTAGCCCTGTTATGGCCTGGAAGGGCAGTGGAAGTAGGTTCCTCCGCAACTTTCAAAAGCAGAAGTAGATTGGTCCAAACAGGGAAAATGGGTATGTTATGGAGAGAGGGACTACCAGAATAGGTCTATCTTTGAGAGTGAGGTAGGTTGCTCTTCAGTGACCAGCTGAGCCTTCATGGCGTCTCTTATTCTCCTCAGGGAGATGCAGGTGCTGAAGGTCCGCCTGGCAAGACAGGCCCAGTGGGTCCACAGGGATCACCAGGAAAACCCGGATCTGAAGGTTTGCGAGGGATTCCAGGTCCTGTTGTAAGTAAAGAATCTAAACTCCAACCTTTGCCCCAGTCACATTCTTTTACTGCTTCACAACCTTAGAAATTTTGTTTATCACACTTTTCTTTGATTAAATTTAGGGTGAGCAAGGTGTGCCCGGTCTTCCTGGGCCAACAGGTCCACCTGGCCCAATGGTTAGTAACCAAAACTCTCACTTTTAGCTTTCTTTCTCCAAAAGCAAATGGGCTGGATTGCTGCATTGACATTTCCTCCTGTTTTCCAGGGTCCTCCTGGACTACCAGGCCTCAAGGGTGATCCCGGTATAAAGGGCGAAAAGGTACGTTTATCAGCCTGATATCAATATCTACCCTCACTGATGCACAGGATCCTGCCACTGAACTACCAAATATCCTCCTTTCTTGATTTCACTCTTCGGTGCCCACATTAGTACCAATATTCTGCATGGAAGATCTTCATTTTTATCTCAAAACTCTGCTGAAACTAATATTCTCTGTATTAAAGGCAACACCTCATCACTGTATATTCTGATACAGTAGACTAGGCCTCTTCACCTTGGCATGTGCTATCTACAATAAATCCTATTCACCAGAGTGAGTCTTGTTTTATAGGTCCGACCCCTTCTCCTAGATGTGTGCTTTGCACAATAGATCCTATCAATTCACCATCCTATGTCCTCTTTTTTTTACATGTGACTTCTTCACTGTGTTCCAGCCTCTAGGCCCTACCTCCTCACCCCAGTGTGTCTACTCTGTTGGGCCCTTCACGTGGTGTGTCCTATAGTGTATGAATTACTCTTCTCCTTTGTTTTTCTTCATGCCATCTTTCACACTGTTTTCTCAATAAATAACGTACAACCGTTGCGCTTCATGTTAGAAATGCTACAAGGTTCAATAAGGAAGCTGAGCATGGGAATGAGTTCAATGATTAATTCGGCAACTCAGGCTACCTTATTCAAAGGACCAAGGAAATAGTTTTGTCCTTGTTGGAAAACCAAACATCCAGGAAGAAGGGGATTGATGCAAGTTAAGTATTAAGAAGATTGGTCCAATTCCAGTATCACTCAGAAATTAACAATCCTCTCCATAACTTCCATAAAGAAGTGAAAATTTTCCAACTTTGGCAAACGTAAAACGTGTTCATCGGAGCTGCCTGAATAGCTCACATCGGGATCCATGTCAATTCCCGGATTTCCCCAGTACAGTGTTAAAGAGCCATTAAAATAATACCATTGCTTCAGGGAAGATTTAGCTAATCTCCAAATAATGAACTAAGTTTCCTTCTGTTCCATCAGTTTGTTGCAATTGATTTTCGAGTCATTGCGCCCATCTCCTGTTTTTTAAGAAAGCTTTATGTGTGTGGAAGTCCTCACTGCCAGTTTAAGCCCCATCCCGGGTGTCCCCTAAGCATTAACAACTGCGTTATGGATCCTGGCTTAGCCTCCCTCCAGAAACATGGCTGCCAGTTGATTTTTTTCAATGTTCTGGTCTCTTTGACCACAATGTACAAATTGGACTGCACTTTTAGCATGGAGGTAGTATCACAAAATTCTTCAAAGGAGCGTTATCTGGCCAAGAATATAAGGAACTGGTGAGAAAGCCAATTTTAAGGTGGGTAAAGGAAAGAGAGAGGCAGAGGTAGTGACATTTGAGAAAGAGATGGAGAGTGGAATTGCAAGGTTTAGTGACTCTGCAGCTGAAAGTAAGGCAATCGGTCGCAGGCTTAAAAGTAAGAATATGGAAGAGACTAATCAGAAGGAGTGGAGGAGATTATGAAATAATGGAGTAAATTGAAAGTCTGGATGAAAATTTATAAATCAACACCCTTGTGCACCAACCTCCACTGAAGATGGGCAAGCACAGAGTGGCAAGAAAATCCTTCCTAACAAAGTGACTGTCCTCAGGTCTTGGAGACTGTAAATGTAGCAGCTTCAAAGCAGGGCTGTTTGTCGGTGTGAGTATGCAGTGACTGTATGGTTTCTGTTCCAGGGTCACCCAGGTTTGATCGGATTGATTGGGCCTCCGGGAGAACAGGGGGAGAAAGGTGACAGGGGTCTGCCAGGCCCTCAGGGATCCGTAGGTCCAAAAGGAGATTCGGTAAGTGCTGAGCTATCTCGAGTTTTCTGACCACGGCTACCCTGATCAAGGAAATCTCTCACTGGAGGCTTCAAGCGAATGGATTTGAGTGCATCCAGCCAGTGAACATCAACATCTCACCATGGATCCAGTCACCAATGGTGGGAGCATTACTTTGTCTGATTTGGTTTTGGGATGTGCAAATTACTGGCATTTACCACCCGCCTCCAGTCATTCCCTGAGTAATCAGTGGCAGATTGGAGACAAAACTCCCATGCTGCTGTTCTTGTGATATTTTTTTACGACTCAAGCAGATGAGATGGTTGATAAACAGGGTAGGTGTTGCGATTAAAGGAAAATTTAGCCCCAGACCATCTAAAAATAACAAGAGCATGAATAAACCAATTGCATTTTTACAGCATACGGATAATTTTATTATATTTGTAGATTTTTTTTAACTGAATGCTAATGTTCAAATTCCCCACAGGGGTGTTGGACTTGATTCTCTGGGCTGTCAGTCCAGTCCTCTAGATTGTTCAAGTAATGTCATCACCACTGGTTTATTCTACCCTGTGGTAATTTACAAATGACGGTTATAAATCTCTTTCAGGGTGTCCAAGGACAATCCGGCCCTATCGGTCCTCCGGGTCCCCCTGGATTAACTGTAAGTATCAAAGGAATCTGACAGGACTACCAGCAAATTACTCAGAATTTTGATCAAAGTATTTGCTAAATGTGACATATCTCTGCTCACCAGCTGAATGATTAATTTCCCTCAATACCAAGCTTTACTGCAGGCTTGGAAACGTTAGCTGTTTTAAGAATAAAAAATAAAAATTAGTATGTTGGGGGAGATGTTATCTGGAAAGTTAACATTAGGAGCCATCTTACAAGCTCCTTGGTGTGCATCTTTGAAGAACTATGCCCTGGTTCCTGATAAGAGGGTCAAGTTGAACTCTTTACCAATGTCCACCAGTGCCCTACAGCAACTCAAGTCCAAGAGGTGTCAGATTCTTAGCATCATTGTCTGTTTCACCACAGCCTTCCCATTAGGATGTGGAAGCGAGTTGTATCCCATTCTTGGCACTCTCTGTAGTGACGACCTGCAGGTAGTAGAGACTCGACTTGCAACTGACGAGATTCTCCAGAGACCATCACGACCCAACCATGACCATCAAAGGGAGTGATTGAAAGCAGAGATGAGGAGGGACCAAAACTGTGTGAAGAATCATGGAAGGTTACAGAGAGAGGGAGGAAGAGGGAGAGAAAGAGGGACACAAAAAGAAGGGGGAAGGGGGAAGAGAGAGAGGTGAGGCAGGATAGCAAGGCCACTAAAGGATTTGGAATAACAGATATTAATTTAAAAAGTGAGGTTTTGCTTGCTGAGAGCTCAAAGACAGTAGGAACAAAAGGCACGAGAGAACAGGACTTGGTGCTCAGTAGGTTGGGGGTTTTGGATGCATTCTGGTTTAGAGAGGATCTAGAATATGGTGTGGCTGACTCAAGTGCCCTGGGAAAAAGTCAAATGTAGAAGTAGCAAAGTGTGGACGAGGGTTTGAGAGACAGAAAGGATGGAGCAAGGGAAGAGTTGGCCAGTGTAACAGTGGTGAAGAGTCTTGGAAGTGTGTTTAAAGTTCATCTTAGAGTCAAGTACATCACAGTATTACGCAGTTGTGTTCAGCCTCAGACAGCTGCCGAGGAGCTGGATAGAATCGGGGCTGGGAAACAAAACTTGTAGCAGGGATAAGAGAATTTCCAAGATTTAGTTGGCAATTTCTGCTTTTTTTGTTCAGGTGAAGATTGTGAAGGAGGGCAATAGGTCATTTACCTCCACAAGAACAGCGGTTGATTAAGTTCGAGTTTCAGATCAGAATCAGAATCAGATTTTTAATATGGCCAGCATATGTCATGAAATTTGTTGTCTTTGTGGCACCAGTGCATTGCAGTACATAATAGTAGAGAAAAGAACTGTGAGTTACAGTGTGTGTGTATATATATGTATGTGTGTGTGTATATATATATATATATATATCAAATAGTTAAATAAGCAGTGCAAAAATAAAAAAAAAAGTGAGATAGTGATCATGGGTTCAATGTCCATTCAGAAATCTGATGGCAGAGGGGATGAAGCTGTTCCTGAATCATTCATTGTCTGCCTTCAGACTCCTGTACCTCCTTGCTGCTGGAGGCAATGAGAAGAGGGCATGCCTTGGGTGCTGGGTGATTCAGGGAATTAAATTCTTATTCGGCACATTGAACTCAGCCTCTCACGAGTCTTTACACAGTGTTCCTGCAACACAAGAGAGGGAAAGAGCTGCACTCAATGTTTTGCACAAATTACAGTGAAGTTAATGAGGGACAAGTGTCCAGTTGCAACAAAGCTTCATTGAAGGATGTCGCCCAATGACTGGTGCATAGTAGCCTATCATATGAACAGAATAAACCCAATTTGTTCTTTCTATTAAAATTACAACCTGGTTGAATTATTAATAAAGAAAATGCCCTACCCTTTACTACAATAACTTCATATCCAATGGAAGCAAATTTCCACTACAGCTGATGGGTTGTGTGAAATTATCTAATAGTCTGTTTCTCCGAGTCACAATTTGTTGAATTTAGTTCCTGACATTACACTCTGTTAGAAAGCCAATGACCAATGAAAATTAAGGCTTGCTTTCTTTTAACAGGGTCCTCCTGGTCCTAAAGGGTCGAAAGGCTCGACTGTAAGTACAGTTCTAGTCAGAATTTGTAGAGTTGATGAGTTTACTATTCCTCTGTTGCTTGTTAACCAGAAATTAGCTTTAACTCAGAGGAAACTTCATCGTCTAAAGTGTGTTGAGAAAGTGGGCCTTGCTCCCACAAGAAGTGCTTGACACAAATTTTACAGATGCACTTGAGCAAGCTATACAAGTATATGAGGGAGAAGAGAATAAAAGTTCACCCTCACAGCGTTGGCCAAAAATGTCTTTGTATCATTGCTAGCAGTTTTAGTGGTATCCACATTCCCTGTCATATGCAAGAAGTCCGTGCTCATATCTCTTCCAAACAATCCTTCCCTCTCAACTTCATGTAATCACAGAAGACCTCCAGCCTTGGTCTACTGATTGAGTCTGAAATCCCATCCTCATTTGAAATGGTTTATGGAACTAGTTTCAAGAACCTCTTCACTTGGGGCATTCTGGATGCTGCTGACTCACTGATGGGATCCTGAGACCTGTAAAAACAAAAACAAAGAAGGCATTCGGCCCTTCGTAGCTGTACTGGCTCACTGAAGGAGCAGTCCTGCTGAATGAGCCCTGTAAGGGAGGGCAAGGAATGGAGAATCGTAGCATGACATTTTGCCGTCATATTTTTCAGGTAAGGAGCTAAAGGGTAACTTGTTGGTGGTACCAAATTCCACACTGTTACTTCGTAAGAGATGTTTGTAAACTTAAATAGCGCAAAGTGGAGTTTCTTTTGAGTACTGAATCTTTGCACAATAATGCCAATGCTTCCTTCAAATTCATCCCCATGTGGACTACAAGGGTACAAGGGGAGGGAGACAGATTAGAGTTCCTTAAATCAGGAGAGGAATGTGGAGCAGTCTGTCACCACATTGAGTATAGTGTAGACAGACTGAGATAGATGTGACTTGAGAGTGAGTTCACAGGGGATATTTGTTGCAGATGAAAACCTCAGCCCTCACTCGTGCTCGCTGGGTAATCGTGGGACTGGGCCCAGAATTTCCACCCGAACAGCAGTCCACTCTGCTTTATAATTCTCATTGAACCCCCTGTACTCATTAACCCTTCCACATTCTTGCCCTGATCTAATATCTAATCTCCACCCAGCACATACTTTCAAATCACTGGCATCTGTGGCCACAGATAAAAACTCTTCCAGCTGAAGGTGAAATGTTCCGGAGGTAGAAGATTGTGCAGGAGATTCTAGGCTCAGTGGGAAGGCAGGAAGGAAACTGCTCACTGCCTTAATCTGCCCTTTTCACGCTCATTGTCCAAAACCACTTCATTGCAGAGACGTTCTCTCTGAGGTGTGGCGCAGACAAGAGTAGCGGCAACCAGTACCCAACAGGAGTGACGCCATCGTGCAGATTCACCGGAGCATTAGAACAGCCCAAGGGCTCAATCATGAGGACAGATTACAGACAAGATATAAACTATAGAGTGTGCAAGAGCAAAGGATGGCAAAATAGTGTATAATTTACTTTTAATTTATGCTTTTCTTGTGAATGCTGCTAATCAGATGCTACCTGCCTGTGATGTTGCTGCAAGTAAGTTTTTCATTGCACCTGCGCATACATCTACAATACCTGTGTATTTGCCATGGAACTCGACTTTGACTTTTAAGATGAATAAGGATTTTGTACAGTGTATCATGAAGTTCTGGAACTGAGCAAACCTATGACCACAGATGAGTGCACGGGAGCTGGCTGTTTGCGAGATGACTTGCTTAATTCTACACCTATGTTTTCTCCCTCGCCCTGAAATACCGTTCAGCTCAAAATTAGCTGCCACCATAAATGCAAATAATGGGTCCTATTTAATTCTCTACAGGGTCTCACTGGTCCCAAAGGTGAAACAGGAATGCCAGGACCCCCCGGTCCTCCTGTAAGTAGGCAATTTATTCTCTGGAATTTATAAAATCCTGATAACTTTGTTGGGTGAATTGCCCTGTCCACTGCAAAAGACAGGATCTGCCAGTGGCCACCTATTTCAATTCAGCTTCCCATTGCCATGCTAACATGTCTGTCCAAGGCACCCTCTACTGCTATGATGGTGCCAAACTCAGGTTGGAGGAGCAACACCTCTTGTCCCATCTGGGTAGCCTCCAACCTGATGGCACGAATGTCGATATCTCCAACTTCCTGTAACTTTTCCTCCCTCTCCCTTCTCTCATTATCCATTCCTCATTCTACTTGCTCCTTCTCTGTCCTCACCTCCGCCTGGTTCCCTTTCTCTTTCCCTTTCTTTCATAGTCCACTATCCTCTTCTATCAGATTCCTTCTTTTCAGCCCTTTACCTAGCTCCTTAATTTCATCCACCTCCCCCCCCCCACCTTCCCCCACACCTGGTCTCACCTGTCATCTGCCAGCTTGTACTCTTTCGCCTCCCCCACCTTCCTATTCTGGTTTCTGCCCCCTTCCCTTCCAGTCCTGATGAAGGTCTCAGCCCAAAACGTTCACTGTTTATCCCCCTCCATAGATGCTGTCTAACTGCTAAGGTTCTCCGGCATATTGTGTGTGTGTTGCTTGGGATCGTGCCCTTGTTGTTCAATGTGGATTAGAGAGCACTGTTCATATCAAATGAATAATTTATAGCACCTATACATTCAGTTTAAAATTTCTGTTTTGCATAATGTGAATTAAAAAGGTTCTTTTCTACATGCTGTACGAGGGCAGCATTCCCTGGAGGACATTTTCCTACACTGGAAAGGCAATAAGTTCTGGACAAGGCGAAGTGGGTCTTCCATCCTGTTGATCTTCCAGCAGCAGTCGATGTTTGTCTCGTGTGTGCCTGGATCGCAGCACCTTCACTTACCCGTTTGCTCAGGATGGCAGACACAAGTCCATGAGGATAGGTTACCGCAGTGGGTTACAGCCCCTCCCTGTACATTGTGAGCTAGAGCAGCCTCACTGCACATTGATAGTTGCAGAGACACCTCAGCGCAGTGAGTCACGGTGCCCACGATGACTGCGACTGCCCAGCTCCAGAAATTACAGTGTCCTCTGGTGCACTGGAAGTTACAGTACTGCCTCCTACAGTCTTAACGTTCGGAGCCCCTGGATCAGGCAGTTACAGTGGTCCGTCTGCACTGTTTCTGATTCAGTTTAAATCACATCATCCCCACGACAGACTGAGATGCAGAGACCCCTCTGAGTAACACTGTCCCCCTGTGTGCCTGGGCTTGTTCTCTAAACTGATTAGTAGTGCCTTCTCAGTGCACACTACCTCTGTACACAGTGAGTTAACTCTCTCTCTCACTCTCTCTCTCTCTCTCCCTCCCTCCCTCCCTCCCTCCCTCCCTCCCCAGAACGAGGGACATTGGCAATACAGTGTGAGGACCTGTACTGTGTAAAGCTCCTCTGCACACTGTGTGTTGGGAGCTTTCTGGTGTTTTCCGTGACGCAGTCGCGTAGTGGTTTGAATAACACTTTACAGCCCCAGCTGTAAGATCAGGGTTCAATTCCTGCCGCTGTCTCTAAGAGTTTTTACGTTCTCCCCATGACAGCATGGATTTCCTCCAGGTGCTCTGGTTTCCTCCCATATGGGTTAGGGTTAGGGAGTTGTGGGAAAGCTGTGTTTGCGCTGGAAGCTTAGCGACACCTGTGGGCTGCCCAGTCACTGAAGCAAAGCAATGCATTTCACTGTATGTTTCGATGTTTCTATGTATATGTGACAAATAAAGCTAATCTTTAATTTGTGTCCCAGTGACCCCCATGTAGGGAGGTGAACCTCTTCCTCTACACGATACAGGTCACCCTATCCCTCTGTACAGTGAGGTCTATTCCCCTCCCTCTGTCCAGTCACTGTTTGCCCCTTTTCTACAGTATAGACCACCTTGCCCTTCCTGTACAACCTGGGTCACTCCCCTGCCACTTTGCAATGAGGGTCACTCCCTCTATACACTGTGGGTCAGTTATAACGTTCTTCGTTATAACACCCACTTGGTGCTTCCTCCGATGTGAACCTCAGCTTCTCATCTGTAATAACTAACAATTTCTGCAAATGTTCTCAAGTTTCCAAATGTAGCTCGTGACTCACTCACATTCCAGACCAACTCCCATTCTGTTTGCTAAACATAAACCATTGTGTTTCATCTGAAGGGTCCCGTCGGCGAAATCATTCAGTCCCTCCCGTTCCATTCTCCGAAGAGAGCCAGGCGTTCCATTGACGCAAGCCAACTCTTAGAAGAGGGAAGTCCAGAGAATTACCTGGATTACGCTGATGGCATGGAAGAGATCTTTGGCTCCCTGAATTCGCTGAAACTGGAGATAGAACAGATGAAACACCCCATGGGCACTCAGACCAATCCAGCACGGACCTGCAAGGATTTATACCTCTGCCACCCCGACTTCCCCGACGGTAGGTGCGAGTGTGGGAAACCAAGCCGTCCGCTTTAAGCTGGAAGGAATCTGCAATGAGAATAGTTTGCCTTGATGGCGACTCCCTAATACCTGTAGAAACAAAGCTTATGAGGGGACCAATTTGAGGTGTTTAAAAAGTACAACAGGGTCAGGGTCAGTAGAGATAACTCATTCCCCAAGAAAAAGGAGTCCTTGATTTTTAACAACTTTACGGTTAGAGCCAGGTATTTCATGGGTGATGTTAGGAGGCAGTTTTTGAAAGAGTCATAGGAATCTAGAGCCGTCCTCTTCAAAAATCTATTGGAGCCCAGCATCAAATGGAAACTTTAACTGAGGATAATTAATCATTTTCACGTACAAATGTTACGGGTGGATGGAGTTGAGATAGATATGAACCTTGATCCATTGTTAAGGCTGAAACGACTTGAGGAGTGGAATGAGCAACTCCACATCCAGTGTCCTGATGATGCATAGTATCATATAATATATCAGTTCCCATGGGAATGATGGTCCATCCCGAGATGCCACCAACAAGTTATACGTCTAGCTCATTAAGTACAGGTGTTGGTGACCTCTGTAAGATTGCACCCATCCATTGTTAAACAGGGCTAATGGATTTACTGGTATGAGAATGTCAGCCTGACCCAGCCACTGGATTGTGTAAGAGCAGATTAGATATTGGCAGGGAGGGTGGAAAGTGTAGTTGTGTCACAGGTCCACAGCTGAACCTCTCATTCGGATTACGTCTGAATAAGTGAGTTAGAACAGGAGGAGTGACCTTGGGAAGGATTATTCACTGTCAGCACCAAGGGAAGGCAACAATACGGTTATGCTGGCATTCTGTTAGCTAAGGAAAGCTTGATGAAGGATCACACACAGGTAGAGACATGAGAAGATCTGACAGAATGTATGATCGGGTGACAGCAACATCGGAGTTCATATCACCTAGTCCTAAGAAGAGGGGAAAATCAAGGGAACTGAGGGGTCCCTTGGTAGGAAAATTATTAAAGGTGTTGAGAAGGACACCAGAAAGTGCCAGAGTGCGTAGGGCAGTGACTAACGGAGTAGGCATTGTGGCCTTGGAGCCCTCAGGAAGCTCCAACCAGAGTGTTGTCAACAATGGGCAGCTTGCGCTGGGAAGAATGCTGAAAGGCCTAAGAAAAGTCCTCAGGCTGATTTCAAGCAGCCAGTAGGCATAGGGAGTCACCAATTCACTGATCACAATGGGGTTCAAAAGGTCATTGGATTCTTAGAGCAGGTTTAATAGTCTGTTAGACAGTATGGTTTGACTTGTCATTAAAAATGTGAACTTCAACACATTTTACAGAGTGAGGTTCAGCAGAACATTAGTCAGAGTGAGTTCAAAGAGCATTAAATGGCAACAAAGAAAAAGGGGCTAGCCATTGCTGAAGATACGAGGCAGGTGGCCCTCATACCTTCCTTTGTCATTGCACTGGTTCCAGAGTGGTTTTTACCAACCTGCACATTTCATTCTTGTCCTCCTGGCAGGTGAATATTGGATTGATCCAAACCAAGGCTGCTCCAGGGACTCATTCAAGGTCTTCTGTAATTTCACATCCGGAGGTGAAACGTGCATCTTCCCAGACAAGAAATCAGAAGGAGTAAGTCTTTGTCAAATCTCTTGCCAACTTACAAAGGACATGACTGTGACAATATTTAATCCATAATGATGCACCATTAAAAGAATTAAAGCCAAGTGATACATAGGATAGATTTTGATTATTACTTGAACATGTCACTACTGGGCCTGTTCTTTCATGTGTATCAGGATTGCCTGAATTTTCAGTCCTGTCAGGGTCAGTGGAAACAAATTTCAGGCAGTTTCTTGATGATTATATAATCTATAAAGCAATATTTACTTTTGGATGGTCCATTCGAATATTGAGCCCAGGAAATTTTCCGAGTTAAGAATTTCTCCAGGGAACACAATATGGACAAGAAGGTCCATTGATCATCTGCCATTCAATAAAAGCCTCAGGAATGTTCCCCATGCAGACCTGTTTAGTAACACAGTTAATCTCAAAACAATATCCTCATTCGAAGAACAACACCACTGACACACAGGAATACTCCAGGCACAGAACACCTAATATCACAGAAAGAGAATATATCGCCAGAAAAATAGCGCAGAACAACACCTGTGCTGAATGTTCAATATCCACAATCAAAACAACACACACAAAATGCTAAAGGAGCTCAGCAGGTCAGGCAACATCTGTGAAAATAAATAAACAGTCGATGACTCACAATTATAGGACAACATTTACCCTGAAACCATCACACTGAAGGGGATGGGTATATTTCTTTTGCCAACATACAGGGGGCTATAAGACAAAGGAGCTGAATTAGGCCCATTAAGCCTGCTCCACCATTCCAACATGGCTGATCCCTGATCCCACTCAACCCCATACACCTGCCTTCTTGCCATATCCTTTGATGCCCTGACTGATCGGAAACGATCAACTTCCGCTTTAAATATACCCACAGAATTGGCCTCCTCCGCAGTCTGTGGCAGCGCATTCCACAGATTTGCAACTCCCTGGCTAAAAAAAATCCTCCTTACCTCTGTTCTAAAAGGCCGCCCCTCAGTTTTGATATATTCTGTTACTGTACTCAATCAGTGTTGCAATGTCATTATAATTGTTGCCCTGTTGCTGCAGATAGTACTTTTTGACTGTAGCCGAGCTTTTTTGACGTATTATTTTGGCCCTGTAGTTGCTCTCCTGTGATTTTGTCCATTCTCCATTCACAGTGGGTAGCACACTTGAAATGCCGGGAGATCTCAGCAGGTCTGAGGAAGGGCCTCAGCCCAAAACATCAACTGTGTATTTCCCTCTATAGATGCTGATTGACCTGCTGAGCTCCCCTAGATTTTGTGAGTGTTGCTCAAGATTTCCAGCGTCTGCAGAATCCCTTCTTTCTGGTTGGTGTTATTTCTGTGACTAAGAGTGTTGCTTGGTGAATGATCTTGTGCAGATTATTCTACATCTACAGATCTATAGATTAATACCTGCAGTCATGCAACTACAGAGCATAACCTTTGAGAAATTTGACAACAGCTACAGTACGTTCACCAATTGACATTTACGGAATAAAATAATTTCCATAGTTACATAGCAACCATAACATTCAAAAACATCTACTGTCACTGGACACTGCACACTTCCAACAGGCACAGTAACATTTATAGTCAAAGAACAAAGCCCACAGACAGAAAACCGAACAACATCTTTGATCAGAGAGTCAAAGCCACAGTCACCAGGCGGTAATTACAGACAGAATGGTATGTCGCTCTGTTGAAAAAGGACTGTTACAGTCAGGAACAATGCGGTGTAAAAGCAATCCCGGTTTATCGGTAATAAAAGAATACCCCACACAACCTTGGAATGGCACCTGCAGACAAGGAGCACATTCCCCCTTCATGGTACCATGGATGCCGCCTGTTTTCCAGAATTTTCTGTTTTGGGGTTCATCTGGCGTCTGAGGCTATGTTCATCACTTAGATAAATTGATAAGAATACGTGCTCATCCACACATCAGACTGTGGAGTCTGACTATGCACAAAGTTCTGTGTTGCCTGGACCTGAATATGACTGAGCGTAGTCCCGTAAATAGCAGCACCACAGGCCCATTTAAATCCAGTAACCTTCATCGTGAGCCTCTCACAAGAGCCCCCTTGTAAATGGGGAGGAACTGGGGGAGGTGCGTGTGTCCAAAGAGTCCTTAACCTCCCCCAAGACAGAGAAAGGGCAACCCTACACGGGGAAGCTCACCAAGTGTTGCCGAGGGAAGAGAAATGAGAGAAGGTGTCAAGAATGTTTAACACTCCATCACTGAGAACCTGGTTGAGCCAGGAAAACTGTAAACATTCATTTGGGGTGAAATAGGTTTTGACTGGCAGCTCCACCATGAATGGACCAAATCTTTCTCCCTTATTTTAAACAAAAGTTTGATCGTTAACAAATCACTATACAGTAATCAAGGCATCATAACTATTTACAGTGTCAAGTTAAATACTATTATTATTATTATTTACAATGCATTTGAGCCCCTGATGGCCCACCATTTCCCAGAAATCCTCCTTCGAGTCATTCGAGACCACGTGCACCATCTCCATGGATGTAATCCCGGAAAAGGGGCAGGCAATCAGTTCGGGCAGAGCTGTCGGTTGCCCACCCCGAAATCTTCCCCCTTCTGCACCCCAACATCTACTGGTGCACGGTGCTGACAGGGCCAGTCTTGGTCAGGCACCCTCAGTTGGGGCAAAGGTGGGACAATCAAGCAGGAAAATGGGGATCGTGATCACTCTCCACATATCCCGACCGGAAGTGCTGCGTGGGTATCGGCTGAGGAGGGCTCAGCTGGCGAGCCATCTGATGGGTGTGTGCAGTTTCTGCCTGCCACTGGATGGGTTTCTCCCACGTCCCAAAGACGTGCATTTTAATTGGCTGCTGTAAATTGCCCCTGGGGTGGAGGTGAGTGGTACAATGTGGAGGGAGCTGATGGGACTGAGGGAAAACAAAACGAGATTGATCAAAATAGTAGTAGATAATTCACATGTACTTGATGGACTGAAGTGCCTGTTTCCATCGTGTCACTCTACAAAGACCTCCCTCCCTTACTGACTCAGGTTGGGCCTGGAGCTGACATGTAGTACAGGATCCCCAGACTCCACGGGGAGCCGTTGAAAGAACTCAGTCTCCATAAATCTGATCCAAAAACAGGGGTTGCTGAAAATCCTCAGTCAGTCTCAGAATCCGTGCCTGCTGCCTGACCTATTCCTTGTGTCCAGATCTGTCTGCCTTCCCTCCCAGCGACTGCTGGGGTCACAAAGCCCTGTGACAGTGGATGCCCGCAGAACCTGTTCCCAGTAGGGGTCAGTGCCGAGGGGACCCATTCCTCAGTGATCATCGGGGCGCGTGGAACGAGTTCCCTCGTGGCAGGCAGTGGTTGTGAGGTCTGTACTTTGGGTAGAAACAAAAGGGTCGGCGCCCAAGCTGTGCCATTGTTTAAGATCTCTGGCACACATATCTGGTTCACCAAGATTCCTCAGGCTGTTAGCTTTCACATTAACTTATTTTCCTTTCCTTTTCTTCCTTTGCCATCTCATCTCACATCAGGCAAGAGTCACTTCTTGGCCCAAGGAAATACCAGGCTCCTGGTTCAGTGAATTCAAGCGTGGTAAACTGGTAAGCGGGCATTACTTGCTTTCTACCCTGTAACCAGTCTCATATTTTACAGAGCAAAATGGCTCGCTGGCCGAAAGAGCAGCCGGGTGCATGGTATAGTCAGTACAAGCGAGGTGCCCTGGTAAGTGGTTAGTCTGCACTGTGCTCCCCTCTCTCCTGGCTGGCTCAGGCTGGACCTTTCCTATCTGACTGTTAGGCACTGTCACACTGGCTTTACACACCTCAGTCACTCCTACTGAGTTACTCAGACAAGCACAGGTTGGTCACTTCTACCCGAACGCGGCACAAACAAAACCCAGTTTCTGTGTATATTCCACTGAGGGTCAGTGTGTGTGTGTGGGATCTGTCCCCCAGTGAGGGTCAGTGTGTGTGTGTGGGATCTGTCCCTCAGTGAAGGTCAGTGTGTGTGGGACCCATCTCCCAGTGAGGGTCAGTGTGTGTGTGGGACCCGTCCCCCAGTGAGGGTCAGTGTGCGTGTGGGACCCATCCCCCAGTGAGGGTCAGTGTGTGGGGGACCCGTCCCCCCAGTGAGGGTCAGTGTGTGTGGGACCCGTCCCCCAGTGAGGGTCAGTGTGTGTGGGACCCGTCCCCCAGTGAGGGTCAGTGTGTGGGGGACCCGTCCCCAGTGAGGGTCAGTGTGTGGGGGACCCGTCCCCAGTGAGGGTCAGTGTGTGTGGGACCCGTCCCCCAGTGAGGGTCAGTGTGTGTGGGACCCGTCCCCCAGTGAGGGTCAGTGTGTGGGGGACCCGTCCCCAGTGAGGGTCAGTGTGTGGGGGACCCGTCCCCAGTGAGGGTCAGTGTGTGTGGGACCCGTCCCCCAGTGAGGGTCAGTGTGTGTGGATCCCATATCCCAGTGAGGGTCAGTGTGTGTGGGACCCGTCCCCCAGTGAGGGTCAGTGTGTGGGGGACCGATCCCCCCAGTGAGGGTCAGTGTGTGGGGGACCCGTCCCCCAGTGAGGGTCAGTGTGTGTGGGACCCGTCCCCCAGTGAGGGTCAGTGTGTGTGGATCCCGTCTCCCAGTGAGGGTCAGTGTGCGTGTGGGACCCGTCCCCCAGTGAGGGTCAGTGTGTGTGGATCCCGTCTCCCAGTGAGGGTCAGTGTGCGTGTGGGACCCGTCCCCCAGTGAGGGTCAGTGTGTGTGGGACCCGTCCCCAGTGAGAGTCAGTGTATGTGGATCCCGTCTCCCAGTGAGGGTCAGTGTGTGTGGGACCCGTCCCCCAGTGAGGGTCAGTGTGTGTAGATCCCATATCCCAGTGAGGGTCAGTGTGTGTGGGACCCGTCCCAGTGAGGGTCAGTGTGTGTGTGGGACCCGTCCCCCAGTGAGGGTCAGTGTGTGTGTGGGACCCGTCCCCCAGTGAGGGTCAGTGTGTGTGGGACCCGTCCCCAGTGAGAGTCAGTGTGTGTGGATCCCGTCTCCCAGTGAGGGTCAGTGTGTGTGGGACCCGTCCCCAGTGAGGGTCAGTGTGTGTGGGACCCGTCCCCCAGTGAGGGTCAGTGTGTGTGGGACCCGTCCCCAGTGAGGGTCAGTGTGTGTGGGACCCGTCTCCCAGTGAGGGCCAGTGTGTGTGGGGCCCGTCCCCCAGTGAGGGTCAGTGTGTGTGGGACCCATCCCCCAGTGAGGGTCAGTGTGTGTGGATCCCATATCCCAGTGAGGGTCAGTGTGTGTGGGACCCGTCCCCCAGTGAGGGTCAGTGTGTGTGGGACCCGTCCGCAGTGAGGGTCAGTAGATGTTGGAGCTATATACTAGTGAGGGTCAGTTGATGTATGACCTGTCCCACAATGAATGTCTGTATTTTGAAAACCTCTACCCCAATAAGTGTGATAGAGTTGAAAGCTTAATCCTTTCCAATGCCTTTGTACATTGACTGAGATGCCTTTAATGTCTGTTTGTCAATGGCCCTGAAAGGGGATGAAGTTTGATCACCATTTTGCACACAGTCTGAGCAGCTCCTTGTCAGCAGCCCTGATCATCCTCTGCTCTTCCCCCAGTCTCTTCCTCTCTCTTCCCTGACCTTACTGTGCGATGAAGGAATGTCTACCTTTCTGCAGATTCCTCTTTGTCCCCCACCTTATCTCTGAGCTTTGGCAGTGAGTCTCAGAAACGTCAGTCATAGACCTGCTGCTTTGCCCATTGTAGTGCGGGCTATGGACAGCTGTCAGTACATTGGCCAGGGGGTGGTGAGGCAGGTGTGGAAGACCTCCAGGGCCATTCCCACTGCTTGCGAGAGTACACTCGCACCTCCTTTGAGTTGTGAGGCGGAGCGAGAACTCCAAGCAGTTCCCCTTTGAGTTAGCGAAGGACCCGTTTCACCGAGAAATGAAGTTGCTTTTCCACGTGGTGTCAACTGTCAAGATTACAAAGGGACGCTGAAGCATACAGAGGACCTTGCTCTGACTATTTTCCCTATTAGACTGGCTGGCCTCAAACATCACAACCAAGCTGTCTTAATTAGATTCAATATCTCTTATTGATGCCCAGTGACACCCTGAGAACTTGTGAATGGTGTTCAGTTCGAGGCATTCCATTTTTGAGAGGAATCCGAGATCTTGGATACCTATGGTGGAGATTTAGTTATGTAGCTTCAGTTATAAGGAGGCACCAGAGAAGAAGAGATATTGCCCTCAGGACAGAGAAGGCTGTGAAGATTTAACACAACCAAATGGAGCTTTAGTACATTAAAGAGAAACTCTGGCCACAAGCCAGAGGGCAAAGGTTGAAGGTAGAGGAACCTGTGACAAATGGGAACTTTTAGCTCAGCTGACTGTAAACACCTGGAGGACATGTTATCTGAAAGGGCAATGTATGTGGCCTTGGAAGTAACTTCTCAAAGGATTTGAAAATACTTGGAAAAGGGAAGTGTGTGGCCGAGGATTGGGATTACTTGGAGAGGCCCCTCAAAGGCCCAGCATTGCCACATTACTCCTCAGTGGTAACAGGGGGCACCATCCAACCAGAAAGTACAATGAAATATTGATGAGAGATGTAAGAAAGGCCTTGACCAGGGCCTTTAAAATGGCCAAAAGGTTTGATGGAGTCGAGGCGAAGATGTTTCCTCATATGTATGAGACGAAACCAGTCATTTTGACTCGTACATAAGATCTCTTCCCATATAAATCCAGGGAGGAATTCAGGAGGATATTCTTCAGCCAGTGAGTGATGAGAATGTGGAAGTTGCTACCACAGGGCATAGCTGAGATGAGGAATGTAAATGAGTTTGCTGAATGTAAAGACATGAGGAAGAGAGGAGTGGAGTGATTGTAGAGGAGGTGAGGGGGCAGGAAGTGGGGAGGACAGTCATGTGACCATACGCAGCAAACCTTACAGATGGAGCTGTTCCTAAGCTGAGTGATTTCTATAAGATCAACTCCCAAAGTAGCAGGTTTAAAAAGCAAAATTAGTTCTTAAAAGTTATAACAACTAGAAACTGAAATGTGAAGCAACTTCCAGAATCAGGTTTATTATCATTGACATTTGTACCGACAGTGCAAGACATAAAACTGACTTGCAATAAGAAATAAAATAAATAATGCAAAAGAGAAATAGTGAGGTTGTTTACGTGGGCTCGTGGACCATTCAGAAATCTGACGGCAGGGGAGAAGAAGCTCTTCCTGAAACAGTGAGCGTGCACATTCACGCTGCTGTACCTTCTCCCTGATGGCCCTTACTGATGGAATAGAAAGTTGAGCTCAGTTTATCCTCCCTATTTCTGCCAATGACATAGGTCAAGAATCGAGGTCATTGGGAGCCCAGTTGTTTCAGTCCCTTCAAGCAAAAGCCTCCAGGGTAACTTCTGCTCTAAGCAAAGACAAAAGAGGGGTAGGGTAACGGGGTCTGGTCCAGATGCCTGCCACATCCTCTCATGCTTGCCGCACTAGCATCCACTCCCCTTCCCACACTTCCTGCATGTATCTTCTTCCCCATGTTCAGTCATACCCCTCTCACAAGTGCTGGAAGGAATCTGGAAACAGCCAAGGATCCTGGATTTGTGGTTGGTAAACGAGTTTTTGTTTAAACTTGGCTTTTTTTCCTGACACTCACAGTCTGACGGCATGAAGGACTCTGCGCCTCTACTCTTCAACCAGACCCATGACCCAGCATGGAATCCCACCTACAGACAGGCTACTGTGTGTGTGTGGGGGGGGGATAACAATGGGTTTCTGGAGTGTCTAAGGGGGGTGGGGAATACTGAACACAGAAAGTGTGCAAAAGGGAGAGAGATGAGAGCAAGGCAGGTGAGCTTGGAGATCAGAGGGAAGCAGTGGTCAGGCCGCATTTGGATTATTGTGAGCAATTTTGGGCCCCTTATCTAAGAAAGATTGTGCCGGAATTAGAGAGGGTTCAGAGGAGATTCACAAGGATGATCCAGGAATGAAAGGGGTGATATATGTATAGTTCTTGATGGCCCTGGGCCTATACTCACTGGAGTTCAGAAGAATGAGAGGGAGGGCTCACATTGAAATCTGTCAAATAATGAAAGGCCTAGATAGAGCAGAGAGGATGTTTCCTATAGTGGCTGAGTCTAGGGCCAGAGGGCACAGGCTCAGAATAAAGGAGATCCCTTTATAACAGACTTGAGGAGGAATTTCTTTAGCCAGAGGGTGGTGAATCTGTGGAATTCATTGTCAGAGATGGCTGTGGGGGCCAGGTCATTGGGTATATTTAAATCAGAGGTTGATAGGTTCTTGATTAGTCAGGGCATCAAAGGTTATGGGGAGAAGGCAGGAGAATGGGGTTGAGAGGAATAATAAATCGGCCATGATGGAATGGCAGAGCAGACCTGATGGGCTGAATGGCCCAATTCAGCTTCTGGGAACCAAGATGAATATTAGATGGGGGAGAGGGGATGGGATCTGGGAAAGGGTGAAGATGCATGGCATTCACGTCCTGGTGGAAGGTCACACTGAGACAACAATAGCCAAGATATTATATCTGAAGAGATTAAGAAAGCCACATCGTTGAAGACAAGTGGTTCTAACGGCCACTAAAATCCGATGCAGCTAATAATAACAACCAGAAGGCACTGGTTTAAAGACATCAGCTAAAGATCAAAGTAGCTGTAAATTTGTTTTACAAAGCAATCAGAATGCATTCTTTGAAACTGTGGTGGAAACCAGTTTCATAATGTTCAAAAGGATAACTAGATAAACACATGGGGGTTTGGGGACAGGGCAACAAGCAGGGCAAAGGGGATTGCTGTTTCAGAGGACAGGCCTCGGAAGCTTACGTTATGCTTTGTAGCTCCAAAACATACAATTAATTGAAAAGAAAACAAAGGAGTCTGAAAAACGAGTCTAAATTCGTTTTGCTTTCAGCGTGGCTCGCACATGTCACGTATGCATATAACCTATAATGCATTATGTAAACAACAAAGAATGCTTAATCAAACAACATATTTACCATATTACTCAAGTATTACTGAAATATTAAATACACAAGCTATGAAACAAGACGGGTTAAGGGCAGATTTATTAAGCCTTTTGTGATATCCCATATTTAAGCTATTATTTATAAGGGTCCCAAAACTATTAACTTATTTGTGGCAGTATGATAGCGTAGTGATTACCAGTGACCCCGGTTCAATTCCCACTGCTGCCTGTAAGGAGTTTGTACGTTCTCCCCGTAACGAAGTGGGTTTCTCCAGGTGCTCCCCTTTCCTCCCACAGTCCAAAGACATACTAGTTGGTAGGTTAATTGGTCATTGTAATTTGTCCTGTGATTAGGCTAGGGTAAATCAGGGGTTGCTAGGCAACATGGCTCGAAGGACTGGAAGGGCCTATTCCGTGCTGTATCTCAATAAGTAAATAAACTCCCTCCCCCTTTTGATGTGAGCACAAAGGAAGGAAGGAAGGAGGGGGTTTTGTTCACCAGAAGCAAAGCATTCACTCTGTCAGGACATGGCAAAGGGCAGAAAGAGGGGCGGGTTTGCCTCCTTTAACTATCTAGCAGATGGCCGGCTGCAGCCAATTTCCAGCCGGGGTTCTCAGAGGGTCACTTCATTCTTGTCCGACTGTGTGAGTGGAAGGCACAGTGTGCGGTTTGGTGCCATCTCCCAGTTGTCTTGTTCTCTCTTTCCCGCAATCAGCTTTCCTATGCAGACGCAGAAGGCAATCCCATCGGAGTGGTGCAGATGACCTTCCTCCGGCTGCTGAGTGCCTCCGCCCATCAGAACCTCACCTACAACTGCCACCAGACGGTGGCCTGGTACGACTCGACCACAGACAGCTATGACAAGGCCATTCGCTTCCTGGGCTCAAATGACGAGGAGATGTCGTATGACAACAACCCTTATATCATTGCCATCATGGACAGATGTGCAGTAAGTGCCTCCTCACCATCTACCTATGATCAGGCAAAAAGGT
The DNA here is from genome assembly GCF_030028105.1 of Mobula birostris. Classification (NCBI taxonomy): domain Eukaryota; kingdom Metazoa; phylum Chordata; class Chondrichthyes; order Myliobatiformes; family Myliobatidae; genus Mobula; species Mobula birostris. Next base: position 27,703,905 of record NC_092391.1, on the reverse strand, counting down.
TTTTCTAACTCAGTGAACACACTGACTCTAGATTAATATTCACTGGATGTGAAGCTATGGAGCATTCAGTTGGCACCAGTAAGAGCCACCCTTGCACCTTGGATATGCAAAGCAATCAACTGTGGTCCTTGTACCCAGCCTATTCCATTACCCAGACTTATCCTCAAGCCACCTTATCACTGAATCCACCTCACCATTCCTGCATTCAGCGTCTACCCAGTCAGAGCACTTGCCCACTCGATCTCTGCACCCACACAATTGGTATCCATCCCATCTTGGCACCTAGTGTTGGCCACATGGCCAAGTGGTTAAGGTGTTCGTCTAGTGATCTGAAGGTCACTAGTTCAAGCCTCAGCTATGGCAGCATGTTTGTGTCCTTGAGCAAGGCACTTAACCACACATTGCTCTAGTGTCTGTGCGAGGAGAGGCGCCCCACACAGACTTCCAATCTGCGCCTTGTAAGGCATGAAAATGCCCAACGCAGGCCTCTCATGGTCTGAGTCGACGTTCGCTCCCTGGCACCTACACTAATCCTGCACCCATTCTAGCCAGGGACTCTCTGCATCCCTGTATCCATTCTAACCAGGAACCTCTCCACCTCTATACACACTCTAGTCCGGGACATTCTCTAACCCTGCACCCCTTCCCCCCGCCCCTCCCCCCACACATACTAACACTCTCATTCCCTCTCATTTGCAAAGAGTTGTCCTCTTTCCCACATTAACCCCAGCTCCCATTGCCGGCCCTGGGCCCTGTTCCTGGTAACGCAAGGTTGAGTCCTTGGAGTGAACTCTGGTGGGCAGTATCACTGAAGCCAGAGTGGACTGAAGCAGCTCTGTACGAGAGCAAATCATCGACTGCCCATTTCCCTCCATAGACGCTGCCTGACCCACTAAGTCCCTCCAGCGTCCTTTGTGGTGCTGCAGATTCCAGCATCTGCGGTCTCTTTGTGTCTCCCTGGAGGAAAAGGTGGTTGCTTCCTGGGATTAAAGCAGCGTAGATCTACCATTTTTTACCCTAGTCAGGACAGCCCTGGGTCGAAACACCAGCTGCTTCCAAAACCAACATCTCACACTGACCAGCTCACTCAGAAGGAATAGTTAGAATTGCTTAGCTGAGTGAGAAAGTTAATTCTTTTGCTGAAGCGGGTGGGGGGGGGGGAGAGTTAATGCTTTTGCTGCTACTTGTGCGGAGGAGGGGGCAATTTGGGGTTCTAACTTTTCTCTGTCATCATTCTTTGGGTTTTTTTCTGTTTCGTGGATGTCTGCGAAGAGCAAGAATTTCAGTTTGTATACTGTGTACGTTCTCTGATATTAAATTGAACTGTTGAATTTTATTTAAGGAGCAGGTTTTGGCTCAATCAAATGTCAGGATTTGTTTGTAACTCTCCCAGGTCGCTTCCTAACCCGCCCCTTTTCTGCTTGTCCTTGCCCTCTGCAGGAGAAGAAGGGTTATCAGAAGACGATATTAGAAATCAACACCCCCAAAGTGGAGCAGCTCCCGTTCATCGATATCATGTTCAACGACTTTGGAGAGTCAGGCCAGAAATTCGGCTTTGAAATTGGACCTGTCTGTTTCGTGGGATAAAAGAAACCAAATCAAAACTTTACTGATTTTTTAAAAAATGTCTAAACACACATACACACACAAACACAAACACATACAGAGGAAGAATGGAAGTCTGCAAAGTGAACAACACTGTAACCTCAATGTGCAGATTTTAAGATGTATGATCTCAGAGACTGCAGGGCATGGAGTCACTGTCCAACTCTAAGGTGCTTCTAAGGAAAAGGAAGTCTTCATCTCGCAATGAACCTCTTGGCCATCGTCCCCTCCCCTGCCACCACTAACCAGCCCGGCGAAAAATCTGATGGACCCCAAACTGTCGATTCGCAGCCGCAAATTGCACGGAGTTTTCTCCAGATCACCTTGCCGGTCAGCCTCGGAAAGGCAGAGTCGGGGCTGGTGCTTCGGGGGGCAGCTGACTCAGTGACCGCCCCCACCTCTTAACAACCGCCTCTGCCTTCGTGACACTGACCAAACAATCTCTGTACTTCCTGCAGTTTTTTTTTCTCTTACTTCAAATTCATAGCCTTTTTTTAAAGAAAGAAAATCTCATCAAATAAATGTCTTGAATTGAACCCTTCCTCGGAAATGGTGCTGACATTTTATTATTTCTTTTTAAAAACAAAAACAAATTTTTGTACGTTTGTAAGTAAATATTTTATTGTATAATATTTTTTATTTTCCTTGCAGCTTCAGGCTTCGAAATCAATGCATGTGACTTGACTCTGTTAAACTGTACAAGGTTAACTTTTAATTTTTACCTAATGTGCAAATATATATAAATATATAAATATATAAAATGTGTTACATAGGATTAATAAACCGGCTACGCTGCAATACCAAAGCACACGGCTCCATAACACGTACTTTGGTGATACATAAACGCAGCCCGCTAGCTGCTTTTGTTTCCCGACAGTGGACGAACCACACCTCTTGAGCTTTCGTGTTTAACTCCGTTTCACAAAACCACATTGGTGCTAAGTATTGGGGGGGGGGGGTTAGAGGGGGAGTTCAGGTGTGCTTAAGAGCCTTTTCAAAACCTGTCCTTTGCATCACTCAGCTTCATCTCACCACCGAGGACTAAGCGGGAGTCTTATCCCTCAATGAGGGAACTGAAGGATTGGCGCTATTCACAGCCTCCGCGTGTGGTACTATATTGTCCAGCTAATGCCGACCATCTTCTTTATAAGGCATGGCAGATCTTCTGGAACAACGTCCCAAGGACTTAGGGTCCCTATTTTTTCTGCTGCATTTTGCTAGCACAACTTATAGACATTATGCATGTTGTTACATAAGATATTTCAGAGAAATTCTCCTTCAGTGTGACTGGGCCTCACCCCAAGCCTCCCTTGTAAATTGTGCTTTATTTCTAGTTATCAATCTAAAGGTTAATAGGCATCCAGAACCTGCTGTGGTAATTTAAGGACCGGTTGGAAACATAGCGCTAGTCTTTTACTGTAATCTTTTAATTGCTTAAATTAGTGAAATCCAATTTTGAAGTTGCTTTAGAAATAATCCAGCGCGATATTTTAAGTATTTTTTAAGTTGTAATATTTTTTAAAAAGTGAAGCCTTTTGCCCTCATCCTTGCCTGACTCTTTTACAAGTTTCATTAGCCTTGGGATCTACGAGTCTATTTTATCCTGCATATTTTATCCATTTCCACTCTCCTCATCCACTGTTGAATGGCATGCCCTTCCCTCACACCCGTCGGACCAGTACAAGTGACCGCCAACACTCTCAACTTATCTTTCTCCCCATCCACAAAGACCTGTGCACTTTCTCCCCATAATTATATCCATTTGTCTATCTCCCTCTCTCACTTTCTCATTTGCTTTCCATCTCTCTCTCTTTCACTTGCTCTCTCCCTCTCTCTATCTCTCTCTCTCTCTCTCTCTTTCTCTCTCTATCTCTATCTCTATCTCTCACCACCCATCCACCCATTCCCTGGACCTCCCGCTCTCTCTCCCCACCCATTCCCTAGTCGCCTCTCTCCCTCTCCACCCATTCCCTGGATCTCTCTCTCTCTCTGACTCTTGGCCTGTTTTCAGCAGTTGCCCAAGCCTGCACTGCTTTGGCATTAAACAGAACTTTTGTAATTTTGTTTTTCTTAAGAAACATAAGACTTGAACATGAAGTATTGTTAATGACAAGTTGTTGAAAGATTTTTTGATACTTTTCGTTGGCCCTGATTTTTTTAAGGCAATCATGTGAAAACCTGTAAATGATTTTGAGATCCCAATAAACCTGTTCATGAAACTAAGAATCCTGTCCTATCCATTCGCAGCACCGGAAGTTACCCAGATCTGTTGTTAGGGAGAGTGTGTGAACTTAGTCAAGTTTCAGCTGGTCAGAAGAGAACCAATGTGGATGTCCAAAGGGTAAGTCATGTCTAGTGGACACGGTTGTGAGGAAGAAAAACAATTATTCATGTGAGCAACCGAAAAAAGCATTTGACAAGTCTCCCTAAAAGACTATTAACCGAAATAAGAGGGATGGATTGAATGTCAGCCTTCTGGCTGGAATTGGTTTGGAGTGGAGTCAGGATGCAAGGGAAAGGTAAAATGAGTCTAATGGTGTGACTTACCAACAATCTCAGGGATTGATCTTCTGGCAATGTTACGGATAACAGTATTGTTTTGTAATTTTTCTGAACACGAATAGGAGACAAAGAGCTATGGATTGGAGTAAAAAGTTATTGGTCAGGAAGTGGAAAGGAGATTCACCAGCGTGAGATATTAGGTAACAGATTACACTTCTATCCCCTTGAATATAGAAGATTAAGGGATGTTCTTAACTAAGTGTTTAAGGTGATTAAAATATTTGGTTGGAGACGGTGATGTATTGATCATAGCCTCTGACTTATCTTTATCATACTGAATTACTCAGTGTCCAGTGGAACCCTAACTCTTCACTGGCAATGGTGAAACAAAATGTGGAGCCACTTCCGAGTGTGCTGAGCAAGCATAAGAAAGGTAAAATATATGCAACTCACGAAAATGTCGCCTTATGTCTCTTAGCGTTATGAGCGCAAACTTCTGCTCTTTCATTTTGAAAAGTACTTCCTCTGCTTAACCAATCAGAGTGTCAGCCTCTGAGTTCCTTTGTGTGATCTCCTGTCAATTTTTTAAACTTGTGGGGTTTCTGTGACCTCCTGGCTCTCTGACCATGCACCCTTCCAGTTTGGCTTGTTTATCTGGTCCACAAGTTGGCTTGTTATCTGAATCGGGCTTGACACCATTCCGTTCCGGTCCACGCTGATATCCTGGGTTCATCGGGGGTTGTGTTCATGTGATTCACACCCCTCTCCAAGCACTGCTTCGGAAACAGACATTTAATACATCACGAACAGGAGAAAATCTGCAGCCTGGAAGTCCAAAGCACCGCACACAAAATGCTGGCGGAACTCAGCAGGTCAGGCAGCGTCTTCCTCCCCACCACCTGGTAACTTGTTTGCACGGCAACTGGAACAACACCCTCCGCCACCACCACTGAGGTAAATTGATTCATTCTGCCTTTCCTCCATAGGCTGGCTGTAGGCCACATGTAGGACTTATGTAAAACGTGAAATTACATTCTTGTTTATCTTCAACACATACTATTGTTACCCGGTGAAGTTAATTAAATACATTGTCTGTCTCCTCTTCCTCAATATAGATGGTGTCTCAGAGACGGAATGACCTCTGCTGGGTTCTGCGATCATCCCAGTGTTTCTTCCACTCATGTCAAACAATGCCAAGTTTAGTTTGTTTGGCAGCAGAATACTCCAAGAGGGCACCTTGTGAATGGTTGGCTGTGTCCTTCATGTTGCACCAAATCCTCTGAGCCTAGTTCTGAACTTCTGTGTCAGCGCGCTATTGCTTAGACAGTTCCATCTGAGAGCTGACATACTGCGTCAACTGGAGACGGTTGGATAGTTCCCTTCCTAATTCACCAAGTAGTTGGAGAATTGTACATTTGCATTCTCGAGTCTTTCTAGCTTCTGTTGTGGAGCTGTATAGAGTTCAGGTTCAATATCAATGGAAGCAAATTCTTGTGAACTTCTTCAGTTGTCGGGTGTCCCATAGAATTCCAGCTCCTGCTATATATTAGGAAATAGTTCAGACGTTTTGCATTCATCCAGGTCCCAGTAATAGCATTGTGGTAATATCCACACTGAACTGAAGGATATCAGTTCTGTGCGCCACAGTTCCCGAGGAGATATTGGATTGTGTAGTGGGAAAGAAAGTTCAGAAGAAGCGCGTGGGGTCAGTTGAGACATCTTGTGCATCACAGTTCCCATGGAGATGCTGGATTGTGCATAATTAGGCTCTTGGCAAGGGCCAATAAAAAGAAGTTAGGTTTAAGTGGAGTGGCCATTGTGGGATTGGGCCACTGTTGGAGTGGGGAGTTCAGGCTTTGGCTCATAGAGAATTTAGTGAGGAGAGGTGGAGGCTGTAGATAGATTTTTCATTTAACTTTTATTTCTTTCTTTCATATTGGCCAGGTAAAGCAGTGGGGATGCCAGGCAGGATAATGGAATGCTCCTCTTGCAGGATGTGGGAAGGCAGGGAGACCTCCAATGTCCCTGATGACTACACCTGCAAGAAGCGCATCCAACTGCAGCCTCTTTCAGACTGTGTTAAGGAATTAGAGCTGGACCTGGATGAACTTCAGATCATTCAGGAGACTGAGAGTTTGATCGACAGGTCCTGAAGAGAGAATTTAGGGAGGTAGGTAGAAGACTGAAAAGCAGGACCTTCGGGGTAGTAGTCTTTGGATTGCTGGCTGTGCCACACGCCACTGAGGATAAGAATAGGATGATTTGGCGGATGAGTGGGTAGCTGAGGAATTGGTGCAGGGGGCAGGAGTTCAGATTTCTTGATCACTGGGGTCTCTTCTGCGGAAGGTATAACCTGTACAAAAAAAGATGGGTTAGACTTGAACACAAGGGAGACCAATATCCTGCAGCTAGAGCTGTTGGAGAGAGTGTAAGCTAATTTGGCAGGGGGATGGGAGCCAGAGTGATAGGGCTAGGATGGGGCACTTGGTATACAAGTAGATGCAATGTGTAGGTAGACTGTGAGGAAGGACAGGCAGACGATTGCAGTCAATGGAATGAATTGAAGAATAACATTGGAGTAAAATCGGAAAGGGTGATGAATACAGGACTGAAGGTGTTATATTTGAATATACTTAGTATATGGAATAAGGTAGCTTATCTTGTATCGCATTTAGTTTGGCAGGTATGATATTGTGGCTATCTCTGAAGCCTGGTTGAAAGAAGATCAGAGTTGGGAGCTTAGCGTGCAAGGATATACATTGTATCAATAGATCAGGCCATTTGGCAGAGGGGGTGGGGTGGCTTTGTTGGTAAAAAAATAAAATCAAGTCCTTAGAAAGCAGTGACAAAGAGTTGGAAGATGTAGGAATCCTTGCGGGTAGAGTTAAGAAACTACAAGGGTAAACATATCCTGATGAGAGATACAGGCCTCCGAGCAATAGCCAGGTTGTGGGACATAAGTTACATTGGGAGATAGAAAAGGCATGTACAAAAGGGCAATGTTACGATAGTCATGGGGGATTTCAATATACAGGTAGTTTGGAAAAATCAGGTTGGTGCTGGATCCTAAGAGATGGAATTTGTAGAATGCCTACGAGATGGCTTTTTGCACCAACTTGTGTAAAATGTTAAGCCCACCAAGGGAGAGACAATTCTAGATTGGGTGTTGTGTAATGAACCATATTTGATCAGGGAGCTGAAGGTGAAAGAACCCTCGGAAGACAGTGATCATAATATAATAGAATTCTCCCTGCAGCTTGAGAGGGAGAAGCTAAAGTCAGGTGTATCAGTATCACAGTAGAGTAAAAGAAATTACAGAGGCATGAGAGAGGAGCTGGCCAAAGTTGATTGCAAAGGGACACAAACAGGGATGCCTGGAGTTTTGGGGAGCAATTCAGAAGATGTAGGACAGATACATCCCAAAGATGAAGAAGTATTCTAAAGGGAGGATGAGCAAGCCGTGGCTGACAGGGGAAATCGAAGACAACGAAGCACCAGAAGAGAAGGCATATAATATAGCAACAATTAGAGGGAAGTTAAAGGATTGGAACGCTTTTAAAAACCAACAGAAGGCAACTAAAAAGCTATAGGGAAAGAAAAGATGAAATATGAAGTTAAGCTAGTTAATAATATGAAAGAGGATAACAAAAGATTTTTCAGATAAATATATAGTAAAAGAGAGACAGAAGTGGATATTGGACCACTGGGAAATGATGCTGGAGTGGTAGTAATGGGGGGTGTTAAAGAAATGGCGGATGAACTAAGTATTTTGCATCAGTCTTCACTGTAGAAGACACAAACAGTATGCCAGAGATTAGAGAGTGTCAGGGGGCGGAAATGAGTGTAGTTGCTATTACTAAGGAGAAGGTGCTTAGCAAGCTGAAAGATTTAAAAGTAGATAAGTCACTTGGACTAGTTGGACTACTCCCCAGGGTTCTGAAAGAAGTAGCTAAAGAAACTGTGGAGGCATTAGTAATGATCTTTCAAGAATCACTAGATCCTGGACTGGTTCCTGAGGACTGGAAGATTGCAAAAGTCACTCCACTCTTTAAGAAAGGAGAGAGGCAGAAGAAAGGAGATTATAGGCCAGTTAGCCTGACTTCAGTTGTTGGCAAGGTGTTAGATCCATTATTAAGGTTGAAGTTTCAGTGTACTTGGAGGCACATGATAAAATAGGCCAGAGTCAGCATGGTTTCCTGACAAATCTGTTGGAATTCTTTGAGGAAATAACAAGCAGGATAGACAAAGGAAATTCAGTGGATGTTGTAGATTTGGATTTTCAGAAGGCCCTTGACAAGGTGCTGCACATGAGGCTGCTTAACAAGGTAAGAGCCCGTGGTATTACAAGAAAGGTACTAGCATGGCAGAAGATTGGCTGACTGGCAGGAGGCCAAAGAGCTGGAATAAAGGGTTTTTTTTTTCTGGTTGGCTGCTGGTGACTGGTGGTGTTCCCCACGGGTCAGTGTTGGAATTATTTCTTTTCATGTTAAATATCAATGATTTGGATGACGGAATTAATGGATTTGTGGCCATGTTTGTAGACGATACAAAGATGGATGGAGGGGCAGGTAGTGTTAAGGAAACAGGGAATTTGCAGAGGGACTTAAGATTGATTGGGAGAATGGGCAAAGTAGTGGCAGATGGAATAGTGTAGAGAATTGTATGGTCATGCACTTTGATAGGAGGAATAAAGGTGTAGTCTATTTTCTAAATTGGGAGAAAATTTAAAAATCAAAGGTGCACAGGGACTTGGGAGTCCTAGTGCAGGATTCTCTAAAGGTTAACTTGCAGGTTAAGTTGGTGGTAAGGAAGGCAAATGCAATGTTAGCATTCATTTCGAGAGGAGTAGAGTGTAAGAAGTGCAAGGGTGTATTGCTGCCTCCTTATAAGACGTCAGTCTGACTGCACTTGGAGTTTGTGAGCAGCTTCTGGCTCCTTATCTTAGAAAAGATGCGCTCGCATTGAAGAAGGTCCAGAGGTTTATGAGAAGGACCCTGGGAATGAAAGGATTAATGTCTGAGGGACATTTGATAGCTCTGGGTCTGTGCTCACTGGAGGGTTGATCTCATTGAAACATATCGAATATTGAAAGGCATAGATAGAGTGGATATGGAGACGATGTTTCCCATAGTGGGCGAGGCTAGAACCAGAGGGCACAGCTTCAGAATAGAAGGATGTCCATTTAGAACAGACATGAGGAGGAACTTCTTTCGCTTGAGGGTAGTGTATCTGTGGAATTCATTGCATCAGACGGCTGTGGGGGCTAAGTCATTGGATATATTTAAAGCAGAGGTTGATAGGTTCTTGATCAGTCAGGGAGGCAAAGGTAAGAGAGAAGGCAAGAGAATGGGGCTGAGTGGGATAAAAAAAATCAGCCAGGATGGAATGGTGGAGCAGACTCAATGGGTCGAATGGCCTAATTCAGCTCCTCAGTTTAATAGTCTTATGGACACAATCTGCTTCAGCCTGGAAGGTAAATGTTGGCCAGAGAGAAGTCCTGGTTCCCTAAATATTGCTTCAAGGTGCTTATGTTGAATTAAGGAAGCAAAGAGGACTTTAAGGTCTCAGCTGGAAGCTCTGAAAACCTCAGTATTGCACCATGCCCATCAATTGTGTGCTCAAGCTTCTGGATTTGTTCTGAAACCCCTAGCCTTTTGACACAAACATCAATGTTATTCACTAAACCCAGTTTAGATGGCAAACAAAATCATGGAACTCTGAAATCTGGTAAAGGCAATAGACTTTTTGTATCATTGATTCCTGTACACGGTATACAGCACTATTGGATCTCAGCAAATCATACAATCAATAAGAGAGAAAAACATCTGTATAACCACTGGGGCAGAGAAAATATAATTGCTACACAGTACAAGGACAGTAAGGAATTTGGAGAGGGAGATCTTTTAAAAGAAAGCAGGAGACTGACTGAATGCTGGAGATCTGAAATAAAGACAGAGATGACTGGCAGAGCTCAGCAAGAAATAAAAGTTGAGCAGGGCTGTGACCTTCGTCAGAGGGAAGGGCTTTTGGGTATTCTGTAGTTTGCAAACAGATAAAAGGAACAGAGCAGAATGAAGCCAGGGCTCAGAGTCCAGCCGCTCATGTCTCCTGAAGGATCCTTCGCTGTCTTGTTCTTCCTCTGCCAGCTCTTTAGTATTACCCAAAATTGTTGGTTTTCCTGACTGCACGGACACCCAGCTCGCTGCACCACCACCTCTGTACCCTCTGGTCACTCTGTTTATTCAGAGTCCAGAGCTGGAAATTTCCCTCTAATTAAATATTGGGAAGTCAGAAGTCATTGCCTTTATTTATATTCTTATTTATTTAGTGATACCGCGGAACAGGCCTCTGCAGCCCAACGAGCCATGCCATCCAGCAACCCACCTCGTTAACACTAGCCTAATCACAGGACACTTTGCAATGACCAATTAACTTCCTTTGGACTGTAGGCGGAAACTAGAGCACCCAGTGGAAGTGATGTCTCTGGCCCTCTACTCGCTGTTGAAGGGGAATGAAGGGGAATTCTGTTGAAACCCACCGAATATTAAAATGTCCAGATAGAATGAACATGGAGAGTATATTTCCAATAGTGGGAGAGTCTCGGACCGGAAGGCACAATCTTAGACTAGAGGGACATTCCTTTGGAACAGAGATGAGGAGGAACTTCTTTAGCTAGATGGTGGTGAAGCTGTGGAATTCTTTGCCACGTTTGGCTGTGGAGGACAAGTCATTGCGTACATTTAAAGCAAAGTTTGATAGGTTCTTGATAAGTAAGAGCATAAAGATTATGGGGAGAAGACAGGAGAATGGGGTTAAGAGCAAAAATAAATTAGCCATAATCAAATGTAGAGAAGACTTAATGGGCCAAATGGCTAAATTCTGCCCCATGTCTTCAAAGTTCAAAGTAAAATTTATTTATCAGACATGTCACCACATACAACCCTGAGATTCCCTTACTGCAGGAACACCTAGCAAATCTATTGAACAGTAACTGTAAACAGGATCAATGCACAACAAACTGTGCAAATGCAAATATAAATAAATAGCAATAAATAACGAGCATGAAATAACAAGATAACAGGTCCTTAAATGAGTGCAGTTATCCCCTTTTGTTCAGGAGCCTGATGGTTGAGGGGTAATAACTGTTCTTGAACCCGATGGTGTGAGTCCTGAGGCTCTTGTACTTTCTACCTGATGGCAGCAGTGAGAAAAGGGCATGTCCTGGGTGGTGACGATCTCTGATGATGGATTCTGCTTTCCTACGACAAGTGTTTCATATAGATGTGCTCAATGGTTGGTAGAGTTTTACCCGTGATGTACTGGGTCAAATCCACTACCTTTTGTAGGATTTTCCACTCTAAGACATTGGTGTTCCCATACCAGATTGTAATGCAGCCAGTCAGCACGCTTTCCACCACACAATTATAGAACTTTGCCAAGGTTTTCGATGATACGCTGAATCTCCGCAGACCCTTGAGGAAGTCGAGGCGCTGTTGTGCTTCCTTTGCAAATACATTTATATGATGGGTCCAGTACAGGTCCTCTGAGATAGTGACACTCAGGAACTCAAAGTTACTGACCCTCTCCACCTCCGATCCTCCACTGATTACTGGCTTATGGACCGCTGCTTTCCCTCTCCTAAAGTCTATAATCAGTTCCTTGGTCTTATTGACAATGAGTGAGAGAATGTTGTTATTACACCACTCAGCCAAGTTTTCAATCTCCCTCTTGTATGCTGATTCATCACCCCCTCTGATACTTCCCACAACAGTGGTGTCATCAGCAACTTGTATATGATGTTGGAGCTGTACTTAGCCACACAATCGTAGGTGTAAAGCGAGTAGAGCAGGGAGCTAAGTAAATATCCGCAGGCGGCTAAGCACACATCCCGGGGTTCTCCTGTGCTGATGGAGACTGGGGAGGAGATGCTTTTACCAATCCGAACTGACTGGGGTCTGCAAGTGAGGAAATTCAGGATACAATTGCACAGGGGGGGTATTGAGGTCCAGGTCTTGGAGTTTACTGATTAGTTTTGAGGGAATGATGGTGTTAAATGCTGAGCTGTAATTAATAAAGAGCATCCTGATGTATGCATCTGCTGTAGACCTGTTGCTTCGGTAGGCAAATTGAATTGGATCCAAGCTATCACTCAGACAGGAGGTGATCTGCTTCAACACCAGCCTCTCAAAACACTTCATCACTGTGGATGTAAATGCCACTGGGCAATAGTGATTTAGACAGTTTACCACACTCTTTTTGGGCACCGGTACAATTGAAGCCTGCTTGTAGCAGGTGGGTATCACACACCTCCGGAGCGAGAGGTTGAAGATATCCATGAATACACCAGCCAGTTGGTCAGCACAGGTCTTCAGTACTTGGCCAGGTACCCCGTCCAGACTGGTTGCTTTCCTTGGATTCACTCTCTTGAAGGCAGCCCGCCCATCATCTTCAGATACTGAGACCAAAGGGTCATCGGGAGATATAGGAGTGCGTGATAGTTCCTCCCTGTACTGGTGATCGAAGTGAGCATAGAAGCCATTGAGGTCATCTGGAAGCAAAGCTCTACTGTTCTCTATGTCCCAAGATTTAACGTTGTAGGAGGTTATGGCATTCAAATCCTGCCACATCTGTTGAGCATCCCTCACTGGTTCCAGTCTAGTCCGGAATCTCCACTTTGCCTGAGAGGTGGCTTTCTGGAAATCATACCTGAACCTCTTGTAGCATTCTTGATCTCCAGACTTGAATACCTCTGACCTGGCTCTCAGCAGGTTCCGGATTTCATTGTTCATCCAGGGCTTCTGACTGGGGGAAAACCCTGAAGGATTTTGTGGGGTCACACTCATCCACAGCTGTTCGAATAAGATCTGTAACGGCCCTGATGTAGTCATTTAGGTCCTCAGATGTGTTCTTGAACACGGCCGAGTCCGCTGACTGGAGATGAAGAGGAATGTCTTTAGCCAGAAAGTGGTGAATCTGTGGAATTCACAGGCAGCTGTGGAGACCAAGTATATTTAAGGCAGAGGTTTATAGATTCTTGATTAGCCATGGCATGAAGGGATACGGGGAGAAACCAGAAGATTGGGGCTGAGAGGGAAATGGATCAGTAATGATGAGCCAGCAGAGCAAACTCGATGGGCCAAATGGCCTAATTATGCTCCAAAGATCCCCGGTTCAACCTGTACAAAATGGAGAAGAGCTGCCTGGGATGTCCCTGGGAGGATTGAATCTGTTCAGCAGGGGCATGAGGAAGTTCTTGCAGAAGAAAGGCACACTCGCGAAGTGCCCGTCCACCACAGAAAGAAGACTCCTGACCCCCTTCTGCAGAATCTGCAGATCCTCAGCCTACATCTCACAACCCACAGGACAACAACTGGAAGCAAGACAGCCCCTACCCTTTGCATTGCCTGATGTACTGCCTGTGGGCCGTACATCCCCATGTGACAGCAGTAAATTCGCCCTGACAGAGTTCACAGGTCACCAACAAAAACGTTGAGATACAAAATAAAAATCATATATATGAGGGAAAAAAATAACTAAACACAAATGCAAAAGAAGCAACAAAGTTTGTCAATTTTTGACAAGGGATTGTGTTACAGAAGATCACGATATGGATGGTTTTCTAGAAAACACAATCCCTCTGTAATGTGGGACGTGCGATAATTTCATCCTTGTTTTTAGTGTCCTGTTTTGGCTTTTTGGCTGTGTGTATAACCTCCTTTAGCTTGTGAGAGCGTGGAATGAGCTGACAGCACAAGTGTTGCATGCGAGTTCGATTTCAACGTTAAAGCGAAGTGTGGATAGGTACATGGATGGTAGGCATATGGAGGGCTATGGTCCCCATGCAGGTCAATGGAAGAAGGCAGCTTAAATAGTTCCAGCATGGACTAAAGGGGCCAAATGGCCTGGTTCTGTGCTGTACTTTCCTGTGACTCTAAACCACTGTCCCTCCCTTGTCTCACCACTGGGCCCTTTACTCTGCAGTTTCCACCAGGAACTCCCTTTGGCTCGGAGGCTGTGAGACTTTTTTTTGACAAGTGTGCTGTGAGGTGCCCTGCTAGGCATCCCTTTACCCTTTGACATGTGAAATAAAGGCAGCTATGAACAAGCAGGCACAGGTAATATGTCACATCCCCGCCCCTGTCTTTGAAAACGCTAGCAGTGTGGCAGTAACATATAATTCATCATCTGGGCTGCTCTGACAGCTTTTCTACGAGCGAGATTCATTGGAAGGTTATGACCTCAACCACCTTAGGCTGTGACCTTGCACTGCACTCCAGTCCTCCACCCTGATTAGCAGAACATAAAGACACACCTTGGCCAAGTCTCTTTCTTGCTTCAGTGCCCATCTTTTTGCTTTTTGTGAAGGACCTTGGGGCATTTAACTACACTCAAAGTGCAAGGCAAATGCAAGATGCTCCTGCTATAATCTTACCAAACAAAGGTGAACAATGTTTCCATAGAAACGGCATTGTACCTGACTTGCTTACAAATCAGTTGTTTGTGGCGTTGCAGTAGCACATATGGCCGGGAGTAGAGCTGTGCCAATTCTGGTCCAACAAGCAATGATTGACACACTCTTCAAGTCCAAGAGAGAGAGCTAATCACCAAGTCCTGGGCTGCTCAGGAACTCATTTTGAGCTTGCGGCAGTGAATCTGCTTTCTCTGGAGAAGACTCGTAATGTCCCAGCTCTCCCCCTTTTGAGCTGCAAGAACCAAGCATGCACTTTAAACTAACAACAAACTGGGAAGACTGGGGAGAGCTGTAGGAAACATAGGGGCAATTAGGATATGAGCAAGACTGAGGTTTTTTTTAGAAGTCCTGTAGACTGGAGGGGTTGGGAAAGATTGGTAGAGCAGGAAGCAAAGCTGGGAGTCCTCATTCTAACATTGCACAGATGAAGAGATTCCAAGGAAGTATTGGAGCCCAGCTGTTTTCCTTCCACACTCTTCTATACATCTTTGTTCATATTGGCTTCTGGTTGTTAGAGCAGTGGACGTGATTAATTTTAAGTTCCTCCTACATTGCTAACAGTTTGAAAGGTAGGGACGGAGATGCTGTTGCTCATTGTGTGGTCCACAGGTGCAAATATACAACCCACGAAATGTGGAACAATGTTCCACAGGACATTATAGCATCTCCCGTCAGAACAAAATCAAACAGCCTTTGATGTAGCATTCTGCATTCTTATTTTAAAATATCATCATGACCTCATCCCATCTCACCTCCATGATCTCCTCCAGCTCATCCATCCTGGTAATCTCTGCACACTTCCACCTCTGGTCCTGCAGAGAGAGGGTGAAGTGATGGGATTGGCCGGGGCAGATTAACTGACTTCCTGGACCGCAATTAATGGCTAGTGGAGAGTGATGGACTGTAGGATTATCTGTGATTCACAGCAACCCCATTTTGCACATCAGTTTCACCCCCAGTCTGCCCTGCCCCAAAACCCGAGCAGCTTAACACTTGGACTTCCCAGAAAGGCACTTACTGACATTTTTCTGATTTCAAAGTTCAAAGTAAATTTAATATCAAGGTACATGTATGTCACCAGATACAGCCCTGAGATTCATTTTCATGCAGGCATGCTCGAAATATCCATAATAGAATCAATGAAAAACCACACCAACCCGGACATAAGTTGTGCAAAGACAAAAAGAAAGAAATAATAATAATAGGAGGGGTGATTGATAAGTTTGTGGCCTAAGGTAGAAGGAGTCAATTTTAGAAAACCTAGCACATTTATTTTTCAACATAGTCCCCTCCTACATGTACACACTTAGTCCAGCGGTCATGGAGCATACAGATCCCTTCTTTGTAGAAGTGGTCCGCAGCAGGGGTGATTGATAAGTTCGTGGAGATGAGTTATTAACTTCAAAC
The DNA here is from genome assembly GCF_030028105.1 of Mobula birostris. Classification (NCBI taxonomy): domain Eukaryota; kingdom Metazoa; phylum Chordata; class Chondrichthyes; order Myliobatiformes; family Myliobatidae; genus Mobula; species Mobula birostris. The sequence goes on along the minus strand of NC_092391.1, from coordinate 27,687,920 downwards.
TTTCTGCATTATCACTCAAAGGCTTGAACTGCACGTGCATGTAACAATAGACAACAGACAATAGGTGCAGGAGTAGGCCATTCAGCCCTTCCAGCCAGCACCGCCATTCGCTGTGATCATGGCTGATCATCCACAATCAGTACCCTTTTCCTGCCTTCTCCCCATATCCCTTCACTCCGCTATCTTTAAGAGCTCTATCTAACTCTATGTAACGAGAGCATCTTGGACCTCCAGGTGGTCCACAGCAGGGGTGATTGATAAGTTTGTGGCCTAAGGTAGAGGAGATGAGTATACAGCTCTCGTTACATGCACATGCAGTTCAACTCTTTGAGTGAAAATGCAGAAAGCTTCAAGTTTCTCCTCACCTCCTTCTACTTTAGGCCACAAACTTATCAATCACCCCTGCTGTGGACCACTTCTACAAAAAAGGGATCCGTATGCTCCACGGCCCCTGGACTAAGTGTATAAATGTAGGAAAAATAAATGTGCTAGGTTTTCTAAAATTGACTCCTTCTACCTTAGGCCATGAACTTATCCATCACCCCTCGTAAATAAGTAATCTCATGTCAAGAAAATGAAATGAAGAGTTCTTGAAATTGAGTCCATAGGTTGTGGGAACATTTCAATAACGAAGTGAAGTTGAATGAAGTTATCCCCTTTGGTCCAAGAGTTTGCTGGTGGAGGAGTGATAACTATTCATGAACCTGGGACCGTGTGTCCCAAGGCTTCTGAAACTTATTTCGGATGCCAGCAGCGAAAAGGCAGCATGCCCTGGCTGGTGGGGGTCCCTGATGATGGATGCTGCTCTCCTGCACCAACTCATGTAGATGTGTTCAGTGGTGGGGAGGACTTTACCCGTGATAGACTGGGCCATATCCACTACCTTTTGCAGGATTTTCCCTTTAGAGCATTAGTGTTTCCATACCAGCTGTGAGGCAGCCGGTCAATATACTCTGCACTGCACTTCCATAGAAGTTTGTCAAAGTTTTAGATGATATGCCAAATCTTCATAAACTTCTAAGGAAGTAGAGGCGCTGCCGTGCTTTCTTTGTAATGGCAATTATCTGCTGGTCCCAGGACAGGTCCTTCAAAATAATAACACAGAGGAATTTAAAGTTGCTGACCCTCTCCACCCCTGATCTTCCAATGAGGACTGGCTCAAGGACCTCTGGTTTCCTCCTCCTGGAGTCAATCATCAGCTCCTTGGTCTTGCTGACGTCGAGTGAGAGGTGGTTGTTCTGGCATCACTCAGCCAGATTTTTACTCCTCATGTAAATGAAGGATGTAAGTAATAAAGTCAATTCAATTCAATCTCCCTCCTATAAGCTGATTCGGCACCACCTTTGATTTGGCCTATGGCAGTGGCGTTGTCAGCAAATTGAATATGGCAGTGGCGCTGTGGTTAGCCATACAGTCATAAGTGTAAGGCAAGTAGAGCAGGCGGCTCAGCACATTGCCTTGTGGTGCTCCTGTACTGACGAAGAACGTGGATGAGATGTTTGCTGGCAATTCAAAGTGAGGAAATTGTGGATCCAGTTGCACAAAGAGGTTACTGAGCCCAAGACGTTGAAGCTTATTGATTAGTTTTGAGGAATGGTGGTATTGAGTGCTGAGCTGTAGTCAATAAAGAGCATCTCGATGTATGCACCTTTGCTGTCTTGATGTTCCAGGGTTGAGTGAAAAGCCAATGAGATGGCATCTGTGTGGACCTGTTGCTCCGGTATGCAAATTGGCGCAGATCCAAGTCAATTCTCAGGCAGGAGTTGATATGTTTCATTACCAACCTCTCAAAAACAACTTCATCACTGTAGATGTCAGTGCTACTGGACGATAGTCATTGAGGCAGGTTACCACATTCTTCATAGGTACCAGTATAATTGAAGCCTGCTTGAAGCAGGTGGCTACCTCAGACTGCCAAAGCAAGAGGTTAAAGATCTCAGTGAACACCCCAGTGAGTTGATCAGTACAGGTTACTAGTACTTGGGAGGTACTCTGCCTGGACCGGATGCTTTTCATGGGTTCACCCTCCTAAAGGCTGCTCACGTATCGGTCTCAGAGGGTCTACGGGGGCTGTGGGAATTTGTGAAGGATCCTCCATGTTTTGACGGTCAAAGCAAGCATAGAGGCATGAGCTCATCTGGAAGTGAAGCCCTGTTTTTGCCTACGTCCCTTGATTTAACTTTATGAGAAGTGATTGTATTCATGCTTGATCATTCCAGAATTGCCACTTTGGCCATGAGATGGCTTTTTCAAGATCGTACCTGGACCTCTTGTAAATTTCTTGATCACCAGACTTGAATGTCTCTGATCTGGTCCCCAGCAGACTGCTGATCTCATGGTTCATCAGAGTTTCAAAGATGTCTGTGTGGTCCACATCTAGACATCTCAAGTGGGATGGAAGCAATTAACCTCTATCTCATCTGAAATATTTGGGATGAGAGCACAGTTTTCTGCCATCACCTCCGATCTGGCATCTTCTCCTTAAGGTTATCTGACCCATGCAGCTGGCTAACAATCTACCCAGTCAAAGAGCAGTCAGGGGTAATCTGAGAGCAACTGGGAATGGTGGAACACTTTAAAAAGACAGTGACCACCCACTTCCAATAACTTAGTGCAGGTTTCACATGAGCTGACACACACTCAGTGCAAGGACACCAATCTCTGCTGAGCTGCGGGCTTGCACCTACATGAGCACAAGGCAATCCTGGTGGGGTCCATCTGCATTGGGCACTGGTTCCCATCAGGAAGCGACTTCAACACACACTGACCCTCACTGGGGGACAGATCCCACACACACTGACCCTCACTGGGAGACGGGTCCCAGACACACTGACCCTCACTGGAGGACGGGTCCACGCACACTGACCCTCACTGAGGGACGGGTCCCACACACACTGACCCTCACTGGGAGATGGGTCCCAGACACACTGACCCTCACTGGAGGACGGGTCCCACGCACACTGACCCTCACTGGGGACAGATCCCACACACACTGACCCTCACTGGAGGACGGGTCCCACGCACACTGACCCTCACTGGGGACAGATCCCACACACACTGACCCTCACTGGAGGACGGGTCCCACAAACACTGACCCTCACTGGGGACAGATCCCACACACACTGACCCTCGCTGGGGAATGGATCCCACACACACTGACCCTCTCTGGGGGATGGGTCCCCCACACACTGGCCCTCACTGGGGGACGGGTCCCACACACACTGACCCTCACTGGGGGACAGATCCCACACACACTGACCCTCACTGGGGGACGGGTCCCACATACACTGACCCTCACTGGGGGACAGGTCCCACATACACTGACCCTCACTGGGGGATGGGTCCCACACTGACCCTCACTGCGGACGGGTCCCACACACACACTGACCCTCACTGGGGACGGGTCCCACACACACAGACCCTCACTGGGAGACAGGTCCCACACACACTGACTCTCACTGGGGGATGGGTCCCACACACACTGACCCTCACTGGGGGATGGGTCCCACACACACACACTGACCCTCACTGGGGGACAGATCCCACACACACTGACCCTCACTGGGGGACGGGTCCCACACACACTGACCCTCACTGGGGGATGGGTCCCACACACACTGACCCTCACTGGGGGATGGGTCCCACACACACACACTGACCCTCACTGGGGGACAGATCCCACACACACTGACCCTCACTGGGGGACGGGTCCCACACACACTGACCCTCACTGGGGGATGGGTCCCACACTGACCCTCACTGGGGAACGGGTCCCACACACACTGACCCTCACTGGGGGGATGGGTCCCACACACACTGACCCTCACTGGGGGATGGATCCCACACACACTGACCCTCACTGGCAGACAGGCCCCACACACACTGACCCTCACTGGGGGACAGGTCCCACACACACTGGCCCTCACTGGGGGGATGGGTCCCCCACACACTGACCCTCACTGGGAGACAGGTCCCCCACACACTGACCCTCACTGAGGGACAGATCCCACACACACACACTGACCCTCACTGGGGGGACAGGTCCCGCACACACACTGACCCTCACTGGGGGACGGGTCCCCCACACACTGACCCTCACTGGGGGACGGGTCCCACACACACTGACCCTCACTGGGGGATGTGTCCCACACACACTGACCCTCACTGGGGGAAGGGGTCCCACACACACACACTGACCCTCACTGGGGGACGGGTCCCCCACACACACTGACCCTCACTGGGGGATGGGTCCCACACACAATGACCCTCACTGGGAGATGGGTCCCACACACACTGACCCTCACTGGGGGATGGGTCCCACACACGCTGACCCTCACTGGGAGATGGGCCCCACACACACTGACCCTCACTGAGGGACGGGTCCCACACACACTGACCCTCACTGGGAGATGGGTCCCACACACACTGACCCTCACTGGGGGATGGGTCCCACACACACTGACCCTCACTGAGGGACGGGTCCCACACACACTGACCCTCACTGAGGGACGGGTCCCACACACACTGACCCTCACTGGGAGATGGGTCCCACACACACTGACCCTCACTGGGGGACGGGTCCCACACACACTGACCCTCACTGGGAGACGGGTCCCACACACACTGACCCTCACTGGGAGATGGGTCCCACACACACTGACCCTCACTGGGGGATAGGTCCCACACACACTGACCCTCACTGGGAGATGGGTCCCACACACACTGACCCTCACTGAGGGACGGGTCCCACACACACTGACCCTCACTGGGAGATGGGTCCCACACACACTGACCCTCACTGGGGGACGGGTCCCACACACACTGACCCTCACTGGGGGACGGGTCCCACACACACTGACCCTCAGTGGAATATACACAGAAACTGGGTTTTGTTTGTGCTGCGTTCGGGTAGAAGTGACCAACCTGTGCTTGTCTGAGTAACTCAGTAGGAGTGACTGAGGTGTGTAAAGCCAGTGTGACAGTGCCTAACAGTCAGATAGGAAAGGTCCAGCCTGAGGGATAGTTCCACGTATAATGACCCAGATTCAAGGGCAAGTACGTAACAGTCACTTCAGAGTGGGAACCTCTGCCTTCATGGCATGTTTAGAGTGATTGCAACAATGAGTTAATAGTCATCGTACTGCTTGCTGGTCCCTTGTGTATCTCGGCTAACTTTTCATTAAATATTAAAAATCTTGAGGATTCCTGTTTGCCTCCCAGAATTTTTCCCCACCCTGAGGTGGAGAGATTAAGACGAACTAATTTGACATCAGGTTTTCCGAGAAGGGGATGTAATTGAGGAGGGTGGTAACCATAGCAACAGTGGTACCATGTTACAATCCAATCATAGTTCTGGAAGCACAAAGTGAAGTGGTTGGAGGTGGGGGATTCTGATTGTGACCATCTGAAAACAGCAGACCCTTCCTCCATCTCCAGATTAACACACAAATCCATGCAGGGAAAACTCCGCAGGGAATATGGGACAGATTGCAAAAGGACAACCAGGCAGACGGAAGGATAATGTTTGTTTTGTGGCCCTGTGGTGAGTGCTGCTGTGGAAATTGCAAGGGGGCTGATTGGGCAGTGCAGGGAAGAGCAAGGAAGGAAGAGGCCATTCAGCCCATCTGACTGATAGCACCACCCAGTCGGATGATGGATAATTTTCAGCCTCATTTTCGTTCACCTTTAAATCTTTCACTGAACAAAATATATTCCATTAGCCCTAACTCCCCAGCTGTGGGAAACCTCCAGGTTGCCCCACTTTATGACGATGACCCTGTATGGCCCGCTATAATTCTGTTTTTTCCCCTTGTTCCGGACGGCCCGTATTTATCGTAACAAGCCCCTCAATTGTTTTAAACACTTCAGTTTCATCACCCCTTGGGCACCTATGGTTAGGAGATGATGATACAGCTTGGGGTGTGAGAGTTCGGAGTTCTATTCCGACGTCATCTGTACGTCCTCCCCTTGGAATGTCTGCATTTTCTCCGGGTGCTCTGGTTTCCTCCCACACTCCAAAGATGCATCAGTTGGTCGGTTAGTTGGTCATTGTACATTGTCCAGTGATTGGGCTAGCATTGAATGGGGATTGCTGGCTCGAAGCACCACAAGGGCCTATTCCCCTCTGGATCTCTTAAATAAATAAATAAAATGTTATCCTAACTGGTTCCATCACCACCTGGTATGGAGGGGCCACTACACAGGATTGCTAACTCAGCCGGCTCCACCATGAGCACCAGCCAACTGCCCCACCCCCCGCAACGTAGAGGACATCTTTAAAAGTAGGTGCTTCAAAAAGGTAACATCCATCATTAAGGAAACTACCACCCAGGATGTGCTCCTTACTACCATCAGGGAGGAGGTACGGGAGCTGGAAAACAAACATCTTTTCATTCCAGAACTAAGGAGATGTCCTCCTTCTTCAAAGAAAGGGGTTTCCCTTCCTCCACCATCAACGCTGCCCTCAATCACATCTCTTCCATTTCGTCCTTGTCTGCCCTCAATCCTATCCTCCCACTACCACACCGCAGATAGGGTTCCTCTTGTCCTCACCTACCACCCCACCAGCCTCCGCGTCCAGCACATAATTCTCCGTAACTTCTGCCATCTCCAATGGGATCCCACCACCAAGCACGTCTTTCCCTCCCTCCCACTTTCTGCTTTCCATAAGGATCGCTCCCTACACGACTCCCTTGTCCATTCATTCCTCCCCACTGATCTCCCTCCTGGTACTTAAGTGGAACAAGTGCTACACCTGCCCCTACACCTCCTCCAAACAGTCCTTCCAGGTGAGGTGAAACTTCACCTGTGAGTCTGTTGAGGTCATCTACTGTATTTGGTGCTCCTGGTGTGGCCTCCTGTATATCGGTAAGACTCAAAGTAGAATGGGAGATTGCTTTGCCAAGCACCTACACTCCGTCCGCCAGAAAAACTGAGATCTCCCAGTGGCTACCATTTTAATTCTACTTTCCATTCCCATTCCAACATGTCAGTCCATGGCCTCTTTTACTGACATGATGAGGTCACACTCAGGTTGGAGGAGCAACAGCTTATATTCCGTCTGGACAGCCTCCAACCCTAATGGCATGAACGTCTATTTCCCCAACTTCCTGTAGTGCCCCCCTTCACCGTTCCCCATTCCCATTTCCTTCTCCTTATCTCCTTACCATCCCATCACCTCCCTCTGGTGCTCACCCCCCCCCTTCCACTTCTTCCACACCCTTTGTCCTCTCCTATCAGATTCCCCCTTCTCCAGCCCTTTATCTCTTTCACAAATCGACTTCCCAGCTCTTTACTTCACCATTCCCCGTCTCCTGGTTTCACCCATCACCTTGTATTTCTTCCTCCCGTCCCCCCACCTTCTTACTCCAACTTCTCATCTTTTTTTCTCCAGTCCTAATGAAAGGTCTCGGCCTGCAACATCGACTGTACTCTCTTCAATTGATCTTGCCCGGTCTGCTGAGTTCCTCCAACATTTTGTGTGTGTGTGTGACCTGAAAGCACACATGTAATGCTTTCAGGACAACTTATTCCCCTCTGCCATCAGATTTCTGAACGGTCCCTGAACCCATGAATACGACCACACTATTTTTGCACTTCTTATTTATTTTACAACAGTATATTTCTTATTTTAATTTATGGTATATTTTATGTATTCCACTGTACTGCTGCTGCAAAACAACAAATTTCACGACATACGCCAATGATATGAAACCTGATTCTCAGTTTTATTCTAATCCTGGTCAATCAAAGCATCATCATAATTGAGTGGTTTTACCCTGAGTATCATTCGAGTGATCCTGCACCCTCATCCTCACCACTAACGTCGTGGCCTTAATGTGGAACCTGAGCTATAGATGGGAGCTTTCAGAAGGAACTGGTCGCTTCTCCTGCCAACAATGAGCTGAGGGCTTCCTGCTGCAGTGTCTTTAGTCTTTCACTCAACAAGGAAAGGTCTTCCAACAACATTTTCACCTCAGCCCTGATCACAGTCTCTGAGTTCCTGTGGCGCTTGAGAGAAACTGAAAGAGGCATGACACAGAAACAGGCTCCACAGCCCACTGAGTCTGAGCTGGGCATCAGCCACCCCTTTACATAAATCCTACATTCGTTCCATTTTTTAAAAATTCTCCTCCATTCTTATCATCTCCCCACAGCTCCCACCACTCCCCTACACACAGGGAACGCCTGAGGCCAGGATCGAACCGGGATTCCTGGCACACTGTGACAGCAGCTCAACCAGTGTCTGTACAAGGGACTTGCACAGGAAGTCGTGTAAAATTCAGGCTGAAACTCCCACGGAAAGCTGAGGCAGTGAGGCACCATGAAAAATGCCACCATCGCCAAGGACATTTAGCTCGATCCTCTCCATCCTCTCAGGAAGATATAAAACACCGCCCGGTACTATTCTGGGGCAAAAGCACTTTACAGTGTTCTGAAAGAGAATGAAATCCTATAAAATTAACACCTTCAATCTACATTCCATTTTTGTGCCATTTTCTTAAAATAAACATCTTTCCTTTGCTTGTCCTGGAGCCATGGAGCTAAATACCATGGAAACGGGGCCTTTTGGCCCAAATCATTCATGTCCACTGAGGGGCCTACCTGAGCTCGACCCATTTGCCTGCATTTGGCTCATAACTCTCTCAGTATTTCCTGTTCATGTGCCTGTCCAAATGTCTTTTTCAGCAATCTTTTACCTGCCTCTACAGTTTCCATCTTCAGCACATTCCATAAACTCGCCAACCTCTGTGTCAAAAATTTGCCCCTCAGTACGCCTTTAAATTTATTTTCCCTCCCCCACACTTTAAAGCTCCATCCTCTAGCTTTAACTCCCCCACCCCAGGAAAAATATGTGACCACTTTCCCTGTCTATGTCCCACACATGATTTCATTCGCTCCTATAAGGTCGTCCCTCCACATCCTACACTGCACGGGAAATAGACCCAATCATCCGGTTTCTCCCTATAACTCTCCCACAATCCTGGCAACATCCTATTGAATCTGTCATGCAACCTTGTGTCCAGTGTCCCGGCCTGTGCTCATCTTCAACCAGGATCACTGGCACAGAGGATGAAAGGCAAAAAAAAAAAAGTGCAGATGCTGAAAATCTGAAATAAAACCAGAAAAATGTTCGGAACACTCAGCCGGTTAGGCAGCATCCATGGAAGGGGAAAGAGAGTGAACATTTCAATGTCCTGCCGAAGGGCCTCGGCCTGAAACATCTTGTCCATAGGTGCTGCCTGGCCTGCCGAGTTCCTCCAGCAGTTTGTGTGTGTTGCCAACATTTCAATTCATTGTCTCACCTGCTGAGAGTTTCTCATTAAAAGTGGAGACCTGGCTATCCAGCTGTGAGCAGGTTGGTGTGACATTACAACATTGTCTGCACCTCCTGAATTTCCATGTTAGTTGTGAATCACTTTGGGGTGTTTGGAAACAGGGTGAGGCACTGCAAAATTAACACCTTCAATCTAAATTCAATTGTTTTTGTGCCATGTTCACTTTCCTACTCTAACACAGAGTTGTTAAATCCTTTGATGTAAAGAAGCACATTTCATCCCAAGAAGCTGCAGACAGTGGAAATTTGACATTAAGCCCAGCAAATGCAGGTTAACACTCAGCAGGTCGGGCAGCGTCCGAGGAAAGAGAAACAGTTCACGCTTCAGATCCGGGACTTTCAGAAATCTGTGACTGCGTTGGAGACTGTGGCCTGTGTTGGGGTCAGGGAACAGAGGATGAGCCCGAGAACTGGTGTATTACTGATGAAGGATCCCAGGTTTGGTCAATTAATTGTTCCTCTTTCCACAGATGCTGACTGACCTGCTGAGATTTTCCAGCCATAATTTTCAATTGCTGTAATGCAGTGTGCAGTTGACTAGAGAAGGGATTGATCACACACCTTAGTCTCAGTGGTTGGGATTTGGTCTCCTCTACCTTCCACAAGCCGAGGGAAAAGCTGGGTAAGAATAATGAGCAGCTCCCAGTGACAGTCCGCTGATCCCGGTCCGGGAGGCACCGGTGCAGGTAGAGAGCTTCTCTCAATATTGAGGTCAGGAGATTGCCTCGTCTGGGACCTGTTATATAAGCTGCACATGAGCTAAAGGCTACAAAACACCTTGTCAGTCCTCTCAAAATCCTCCTGTAATAGTTGCTGCAGTATGATTATCAGCAGTGCAGTGCCTATCAGTGCAGTCAAAATCAGCGGCCATTTTGGACATGGCAGTCAAGACATTTTTCCTTTAATAAGTAACTTGTTTGTCTTGGATCATGTAGCATAACTATACATGATACATGATCATATAGATCATACATGATACAGATCATACATCATACAAATCATACACCATACCGATCATACATCATACAGACCACACAGCAAAGAAACAGGCACTTCAGCCGTGTGGGTCTACAACAGCTATCAGTCATCCAGTTATACTAATCCCATTTTATTCCACCCCCGCCCCCCATTTCCACCAGACGCCTAAGCATTCAGCGCAGTATGCAGTGGCCAGTTAACCTGGCAACCAGCACGGCTTTGGGATGCAACAGGAAACCAGAGTTCCCAGGCTCAGGGAGAGCGCATGCAGCATGTATACAGCCCCCTGGGTCAGGATTGAACTGAGCTCACTGGAGCTGTGAAGAAGTGCCTCTGCTCGCTGTGCCACAGTGTCATTATTACACCTTACCCAGCTCACTCCCAGTGCCAAACCTGGGCTCACTCACAATGTCTTACTTGCCCTAAAACCCCAGGATAAATATAACGTCCGGGCATGGATATAGTGAAAGCATGAACTAGAATGTTTGGGAAATGGTTCTCTGTCTTATACAGGTTACAGTCATTTTTGGGCAGTGTCAGTTTCTGTTTCTCAAGCCGTTAAGTGGGCTTCTTTTAAATAGAAACTCATATAAACTGCAACTCGAGCCAGGACTTTCAGTCCATCTTCTCATATCTCCATACAGTGCTATCAACCTAGCTCTATCCCATATGTATCTATCAGTTCTGGTTCTGTCTCTCACCGTTACAGCAAGTTCCAAATTCCATCTCCTTCCCTGAATTTCCTCTTGGATTTACCAATGTTTGTCTTGTACTCATGGGGTCCGGTGCTCCTGTTTCCTCTACAATCTAAGCCACATCCACTCAAACATAGAAACATAGAAAATAGGTGCAGGAGTAGGTCATTCAGCCCTTCAAGCCTGCACCGCCATTCAGTATGATCATGGCTGATCATCCAACTCAGAACCCTGTACCAGCCTTCCCTCCATACCCCCGATCCCTTTAGCCACAAGGGCCATATCTAACTCCCTCTTAAATATAGCCAATGAACTGGCCTCAACTGTTTCCTGTGGCAGAGAATTCCACAGATTCACCACTCTCTGTGTGAAGAAGTTTTTCCTCATCTCGGTTCTAAAAGGCTTCCCCTTTATCCTTAAACTGTGACCCCTCGTTCTGGACTTCCCCAACATCGGGAACAATCTTCCTGCATCTAGCCTGTCCAATTCCTTTAGAATTTTATACGTTTCAATAAGATCCCTCCTCAATCTTCTAAATTCCAGCAAGTATAAGCCTAGTCGATCCAGTCCTTCATCATATGAAAGTCCTGCTATCCCAGGAATCAATCTGGTGAACCTTATTTGTACTCCCTCTATGGCAAGGATGTCTTTCCTCAGATTAGGGGACCAAAACTGCACACAATACTCCAGATGTGGTCTCACCAAGACCTTGTACAACTGCAGTAATACCTCCCTGCTCCTATACTCAAATCCTCTTGCCATGAATGCCAGCATACCATTCACCTTTTTCAACGCCTGCTGTACCTGCATGCCCACTTTCAATGACTGGTGTACAATGACACCCAGGTCTCGTTGCACCTCCCCTTTTCCTAATCGGCCACCATTTGGATAATAATCTGTTTTCCTCTGTTTGCCACCAAAGTGGATAACCTCACATTTATCCACATTAAATTGCATCTGCCATGAATTTGCCCACTCACCTAACCTATCCAAGTCACCCTGCATCCTCTTAGCATCCTCCTCACAGCTAACACTACCGCCCAGCTTCATGTCATCCGCAAACTTGGAGATGCTGCATTTAATTCCCTCATCTAAGTCATTAATATATATTGTAAGCAACTGGGGTCCCAGCACTGAGCCTTGCGGTACCCCACTAGTCACTGCCTGCCATTCTGAAAAGGTCCCGTTTATTCCCACTCTTTGCTTCCTGTCTGCTAACCAATTCTCTATCCACACCAATACCTTACCCCCAATACCGTGTGCTTTAAGTTTGCACACTAATCTCCTGTGTGGGGCCTTGTCAAAAGCCTTTTGAAAATCCAGATATACCACATCCACTGGTTCTCCTCTATCCACTCTACTAGTTACATCCTCAAGCTCCGGAAGAAGACGGCACCAGCAAACAATGCGACCAAGGTCAACATCCTCCAGACAGTTCACGAAATTACTTCTTTCACTTCTTTCATGCCTTCTTTCTCTTTCAGATGTGGTTCGGCTACTGTTGGAGCCTGTGATCTACGTTTTGGGTGGTGTGTTTTCGGGCTGATTGAGCTATCTGATGCCTTGCTGTCTCCAAGAGTGTTCCGTGAGGCTTCGAGCAAAATGTGCGGCCTCGAGGGAGACGGTGCGAGCCCGTGATTGACTCCATTTCTCGCTAATTTCGCCAATTAAAGCACCGGGGGAGGTTGAAAGCGTCGAGGGGAGAGCGGAGCATGAGTGGGTGTTCAGCAGCCTCTCACTCGCTGCCGCTGGTGGAAGGTGTCCGCATGTGATGGTCTCCCTCGTCCTCTCGCTCGCGGCTCCCAAAGGAGGGGAGTAGCCTCTCCTTCTCTCCCTTGATGCTGTCAGAAGATGGTACCAGAGTTCTGGGTCTTAGGCGAGGTTTAATCGACATGGTTTGTGGACTGGACTCTGTGGTTCACGTTATGATGTGTTTCCGGTTTCTGGTCACTCCTTTTCCTGTAGTTATTTTGGGGGATTTTTTATCAGGCAGCCTGCTGATAATGAACACTGAGCTGAACTGAATGTGCCTGGACAATTTTGTGTTTTATATTACGTCTTTTCACTCATTTTTGGTGCCATTTGTGCAATTTGTTGAGTTTTTTTGAGCATGGAGGGGATTTGATGCTTTTCTTTGAGTGGGCTCCATGATTTTCTTTGTTTTATTGCCTGTCTGTGTGAAGACGAATCTCAGGGTTGTATCCCTCCATACATTCTTTAATAATAAATGTACTTTGAAGGGAAACATGCTTTCCTTAACATCCTTCTGAAACCCCTACACTACTTGAGTGATCTTCACTACATCACCTTTCAGCCTTCTGGTTTCCAGCGAAAGCTCTGTCATTTCAGGATGAGCTTGGAAATTAAGGGCAAAAATATATTCAAGCACAGGCATTTGTACTACACAACCATTTCACAAAACTTCCACAAGAAACTTCTCAAACATGCAAACCTATAAAACAGGCTCAAAATATAATTGAAATGAATACAATCATACGTTCACCATCCACAATCCCCTTCCAATTCATTTTAATTCTCTAAAACCCCCTTCAGTTCAGTGGGGATCCCTCACACCCCTACCACAACGATTCCAAGTCCGAGAGCTGAATCAGAGTCAGGGTTACTGCCCCTGACAAATGTTGTGAAATCTGTTGCTTTTGTGGCAGCAGCACAGTGCAAGACATTAAAAAAAAACATTGTTGTAAGTTCCGGTTTAAAAAAGGTATAGAATAAGTAAATTGTGCAGAAGAGTGTTTGTGAGTTCATGGACCGTTCAGAAATCTGATGGTGGACGGGAAGAAGCTGTTCTTGAAACGCTGAGTGTGCGTCTTCAACCTCCTCCAGGATGATAGTTATGAGAGGAGGACATGTCCCAGGAGCTTACTGATGGGTTCACTTTTTTGAGACATTGCCTTCTGAAGAAGTCCTCGATGATGGGGAGTCACGTGCCCGTGATGGAGCTAGCTAAGCTACAACCTTCCGATTTACGATCTTACGATTTTGTGAACTGGGCAGTGATGCAACGTGTCAGAACGCTCTCCACAGTACACCTGTAAAAATTTGCTGGAGTCTTTGGTGACATCTGAAATATCCTCAAGCTCCTGATGAGGTGCATTCTTTATGATTTGCACCAATATGTTTGGCCCAGGCTGGATCCTCTGCGACGTTGATGTCCAGGAAGTTGAAGCTGCTCACCCTTTCCCCTGCTGAACCTTCTGTGAGGACCAGTGACTCCCTTCCTCAAGTCCATAACCACTTCTTTGGTCTTGCTGCCATTGAGCGCAAGATTGTATTTGCCCAACCACTCAGCTAGCCTGTGCACCTCCTGCTTGCCATCTGAGATTCTGCCAACAACAATGGTGTCATCGGCAGATCTGTAGATGATGTTTGAGCTGTGCCTAGCCGTACAGTTACAAGTGTAGAGAGAGTAGAGCAGTGGGATAAGCACACATCATTGAGGTGTGCCTGTGATGATTGTCAGTGAGAAGGAGATATTATTACCAATCTGCATTGATTGTGGTCTTTTGATGACACAGTCAAGGATCCAGTTGGCGTTTGCTATTAGCAAGAATTACACAAAAGAGCACAGAAATAGGTCCTTTCTTGTAATCAGCTTCCTCCTCATCTAACTGTGCTGGATTAATTCCTCTCCCCTTGCCCTAGTATGCTGATCCAGCTTTCCTGTAACTGCAAGCGTATCTTTCAATTCCAGTATTCCCTGTGGGAGTAAGTTTCATGCTCTCACCATTAGCTTGGTAATTCCTTCCTGAATTCCCACTCCTCTGCCTTACCAATTATTTTCTGTTCATGTTTTCCTGTGGAAAGAGAAAACCCCATCAAAGCCATCCACAACAGTGCTCTGTATTAAGGCACAAATCAGCCTTCACTTTTCTAGATGAAAGGGGCACAGATTGTTCATCCTTTCCAAGTCTGTGTAACAGCAAAGGTAATATCTTGCTTATAAATCTTAAATGTTATATATTCTTCCTA
Source organism: Mobula birostris (assembly GCF_030028105.1). Classification (NCBI taxonomy): domain Eukaryota; kingdom Metazoa; phylum Chordata; class Chondrichthyes; order Myliobatiformes; family Myliobatidae; genus Mobula; species Mobula birostris. The sequence continues at coordinate 27,672,920 of NC_092391.1, read as the reverse complement.
TGATATGCTGACCGGAACATTCTCCAAATGTGTTTCACAAGGTTTCATCTCTGGATTCAGCATAACTTTTAAACCCTTCTCCTCTGGAAATAGATTGTCTGGCTTCTATTTTAATAAGACTTAATAATCCGCAGCACTTACTCCTCGCAAGTGTGAAATCCCTTTGTTTCTCCACACTCTGTCGGATTCTCATTTTCAATAAGATATGACCTCATTACTTTTCATGATAAAGTACAATTTCTTTGTGAACCTAATTTAGTTAAGGTTCATTTTCGAATTCTGCAGGTGAATACATTTGTTCATGACCTGCTGCTGTGTGTGAGAAGTTGATACGTCCTCCCTGTCACCACGCGGGTTTCCTGTGGGTGCTCTGGTTTCCTCCCACGTTCCAACGATGTGCGGGTTACTACTAACGGGTCACTTGGGTGGAATTGGGCAGTGTGTGCTCATTGGCCCGAAGGACCTGTTACCATGCTGTATCTCAAACTAAAATTTAAAAAAAAATAAAAAACCTATAAAGAGTTGACTATACTATGGCAGCTTTGGGATGACCACTGATATACAGACTGTATTTAAGGGTTCAGAACTGGAGATGTATTTTAAATTATGAAAACTTTGGGTTTAATCTGGGAGCATTGTATTAGGAACGATAGCAAAAGCTATCGTGTGGCACCTTCAGCCAAAGTGTGGGCAAAGGATCATTGGCAGTTCACCAGAACTGCAGGGAGTTCCTGAACACACAAGGTCAATATGAACATGCTCCTCTCCTTTAATGATCTTTAACACTTCTGTGAATTCATTCATGGGTGTCGGATCCCTGCAAATCGGAATCAATTTTTGTGCATTTCTAATTCTGTTGGAACTGTTTGACCGACTCAGAAGGCAGATGGGTCAATAGGACAGCCTTGGTTCTGGAACTGTCTTATTATTGATTGATAAGAAAAATCCTCTGACAGTGCGACACTCCCTCAGTACTGTCCCTCTGACAGTGTGACACTCCCTCAGTACTGTCCCTCTGACAGTGTGACACTCCCTCAGTACTGCCCCTCTGACAGTGTGACACTCCCTCAGTACTCTCCCGCCGACAGTGTGACACTTCATCAGTACTATCCCTCCGACAGTGTGACACTCCCTCAGTACTGTCCCTCGGACAGTGTGACACTCTCTCAGTACTGTCCCTCGGACAGTGTGACACTCTCTCAGTACTGTCCCTCCGACAGTGTGACACTCCCTCAGTACTGTCCCTCCGACAGTGTGACACTCCCTCAGTACTGTCCCTCCGACAGTGTGACACTCCCTCAGTACTGCCCCTCGGACAGTGTGACACTCCCCAGTACTGCCCCTTCGACAGTGTGACGCTCCCTCAGTACTGCCCCTCCGACAGTGTGACGCTCCCTCAGTACTGCCCCTCGGACAGTGTGACGCTCCCTCAGTACTGCCCCTCGGACAGTGTGACACTCCCTCAGTACTGCCCCTCTGACAGTGTGACACTCTCTCAGTACTGCCCCTCGGACAGTGCGACACTCTCTCAGTACTGTCCCTCGGACAGTGTGACACTCCCTCAGTACTGCCCCTCTGACAGTGTGACGCTCCCTCAGTACTGTCCCTCGGACAGTGCGACGCTCCCTCAGTACTGTCCCTCGGACAGTGTGACGCTCCCTCAGTACTGCCCCTCTGACAGTGTGACACTCCCACAGTACTGTCCCTCGGACAGTGCGACACTCCTTCAGTACCGTCCCTCTGACAGTGTGACACACCCTCAGTACTGCCCCTCTGACAGTGCGACACTCCCACAGTACTGTCCCTCTGACAGTGCGACACTCCTTCAGTACCGTCCCTCTGACAGTGCGACACACCCTCAGTACTGTCCCTCGGACAGTGTGACACTCCCTCAGTACTGCCCCTCTGACAGTGTGACACTCCCTCAGTACTGTCCCTCCGACAGTGTGACGCTCCCTCCGTACTGTCCCTCCGACAGTGTGACACTCCCTCAGTACTGTCCCTCGGACAGTGTGACACTCCCTCAGTACTGCCCCTCCGACAGTGTGACACTCCCTCAGTACTGTCCCTCGGACAGTGTGACACTCCCTCAGTACTGCCCCTCCAACAGTGTGACACTCCCTCAGTACTGTCCCTCTGACAGTGTGACACTCCCTCAGTACTGCCCCTCGGACAGTGTGACACTCCCTCAGTACTGCCCCTCTGACAGTGTGACGCTCCCTCAGTACTGTCCCTCTGACAGTGTGACGCTCCCTCAGTACTGCCCCTCGGACAGTGTGACACTCCCTCAGTACTGCCCCTCTGACAGTGTGACGCTCCCTCAGTACTGTCCCTCTGACAGTGTGACACTCCCTCAGTACTGCCCCTCGGACAGTGTGACACTCCCTCAGTACTGCCCCTCTGACAGTGTGACACTCCCTCAGTACTGTCCCTCTGACAGTGTGACACTCCCTCAGTACTGCCCCTCGGACAGTGTGACACTCCCTCAGTACTGTCCCTCTGACAGTGTGACGCTCCCTCAGTACTGCCCCTCGGACAGTGTGACACTCCCTCAGTACTGCCCCTCTGACAGTGTGACGCTCCCTCAGTACTGTCCCTCTGACAGTGTGACACTCCCTCAGTACTGCCCCTCGGACAGTGTGACACTCCCTCAGTACTGCCCCTCTGACAGTGCGACACTCTCTCAGTACTGCCCCTCGGACAGTGCGACACTCTCTCAGTACTGTCTCTCGGACAGTGTGACACTCCCTCAGTACTGTCCCTCGGACAGTGCGACACTCCCTCAGTACTGTCCCTCCGACAGTGTGACACTCCCTCAGTACTGTCCCTCGGACAGTGTGACACTCCCTCCGTACTGTCCCTCCGACAGTGTGACGCTCCCTCAGTACTGTCCCTCCGACAGTGCGAGACTCCCTCAGTACTGTCCCTCTGACAGTGTGACACTCCCTCAGTACTGTCCCTCGGACAGTGTGACACTCCCTCAGTACTGCCCCTCTGACAGTGTGACACTCCCTCAGTACTGCCCCTCGGACAGTGCGACACTCCCTCAGTACTGTCCCTCCGACAGTGCGAGACTCCCTCAGTACTGTCCCTCTGACAGTGTGACACTCCCTCAGTACTGTCCCTCGGACAGTGTGACACTCCCTCAGTACTGTCCCTCTGACAGTGTGACACTCCCTCAGTACTGCCCCTCTGACAGTGTGACACTCCCTCAGTACTGCCCCTCTGACAGCGTGACACTCCCTCAGTACTGTCCCTCGGACAGTGTGACACTCCCTCAGTACTGCCCCTCGGACAGTGCGACACTCCCTCAGTACTGCCCCTCTGACAGTGTGACACTCCCTCAGTACTGCCCCTCGGACAGTGCGACACTCCCTCAGTACTCTCCCGCTGACAGTGTGACACTCCATCAGTACTGTCCCTCCGACAGTCTGACACTCCCTCAGTACTGTCCCTCTGACAGTGTGACACTGTCTCAGTACTGTCTCTCGGACAGTGTGACACTCTCTCAGTACTGTCCCTCGGACAGTGTGACACTCCCTCAGTACTGTCCCTCTGACAGTGTGACACTCCCTCAGTACTGTCCCTCGGACAGTGTGACACTCCCTCAGTACTGTCCCTCTGACAGTGCGACACTCCCTCAGTACTGCCCCTCTGACAGTGTGACACTCCCTCAGTACTGTCCCTCTGACAGCGTGACACTCCCTCAGTACTGTCCCTCGGACAGTGTGACACTCCCTCAGTACTTTCCCTCTGACAGTGTGACACTCCCTCAGTACTGTCCCTCGGACAGTGTGACACTCCCTCAGTACTGTCCCTCGGACAGTGTGACACTCCCTCAGTACTGTCCCTCGGGCAGTGTGACACTCCCTCAGTACTGTCCCTCGGACAGTGTGACAGTCCCTCAGTACTGTCCCTCGGACAGTGTGACACTCCCTCAGTACTGTCTCTCGGACAGTGCGGTGTACTAGGAGTTTCACACTGTGTTTTGTGCTCAATGCTCTGGTGTTCAATACTCCCTGAGTGTCAGACACCCTGGCCATTCCACCTTGGTGACAATGATCGTACGTTATTGTAAGCTGTGGTCCGCTGGTCAAGTTCTTTCTTTGAACTAATTCAAAGCTGAGTGAGATATCCATTTGGTTTTTGTGGATCTGATTTATGCCTAAAGTCCAGGTGGGAATATCTGCCGTAGAGCTGCTGATCTCTGTGAACTCTGCTGTATATCAAACCATCGATCTGTATGATTAGGCAACACAGCAGAAGACCATTTGGCCCTGTGTGATTGTGACAGGTTCATCCTATTTCCCTGCTCGTCCCTGGTGGCCTCGAAAACTTCCTTCACACTTCCAATCAGACATCAGAAAGAGCTTTCTCACAGAATCCAAAACCTGGCAATGCCCCTGAACAGCAATCCGTTTTGCTGAGAGGATCTCGTCTCTTTTGTGAGCATAATTGGACCTGATCACTTCACATTTCACAAAGAATTTAATTCCAGTCTGTGAACAATATACAGAAGGAAAAATGGGTTATTAAGATGTGAATTGCTACCACCAGTTTTCTTTTGTGTAAAATAATCACAGTCGCATCCATTGAACTGCCCAGCATTTCTGTGTAATTTATATATTGATTTTGGCGCGTTGCTGAAACTGGGAGCAAGGTTCTGGGAGTCTGACATTTATGGAACATGTTTACTTCATGTCACCAGTTCATAAGACTCCTCCTCACCGTCTTTGGGGTTACCCCTCCAGAAGGTCTGTCTCTCTCTGTCTACAGTGACAGTGATTGTGTATCTCACTCACTGGGCAGAACCACCTGGACACAATAATTATCCCCCCTAACCCAGTCATTCTTTGGGGTTTGTGATTACCCAGTTTGTCCTCCATACATTCATGGGGCAGGCATTCTGGGGCAATATTTACTCATCTTAGCTCTTTCATGGGGTGGTGATTAGCCCATCATTAGCCCAGGCAGTGCCTGGGGAGTACTGAATCAGGGAACCATACTGCTCAGGCACTGCCTGTCAGGCTGCATTATTGCCCAAGCACCACCTCTCTGGCTGCATTACTGCCCAAGCACCACCTCTCTGGCTGCATTACTGCCCAGGCACTGCCTCTGACTGCACTATTGTCCAGGCACCGCCTGTCTGGCTGCATTACTGCCCAGGCACCGCCTGTCTAGCTGCATTACTGCTGTACAGGCACTGCCTCTCTGGCTGTAGTAATCCCCAGGCACTGCATCGCTGACTGCAGTAATGCTCAGACACTGCTGTCTGGCTGCAGTACTCCCTGTGCACCCACACGGGTGTAGGAATCCTTATGGGCTCTCACTCTGGCCACAGTATTCCCCAGGAACTCTCTCAAACTGCCATATTCTCCAGCCAGGCACTGCCCCCCAAAACTCGGCACTGCATTGGTACTGCCCTTCTCACCCTGCCATGCCCTGCACCCGACCATGTGGCACTCTACCAGCACTGACACCTTAGAGTCTAGTTGAGTCAAAGGCAGAACTCCCTAGGATGGAACTTGAACCCATTGTCTTTTAGTTCACAAAGGATGACTATCTGACAGATTTAGTAATCTGTTTAATATAAACAAATGAGAGCATCTACGTAGTAGCGGTGAGAGCTGGATTGATCCATGTAGCTCCTTAATGAAGGAGAATTACCCCGGGATTCACAGGAACACCTATCAGTCAGAGCCGTGCTCGGAGCAAAGCAGATGACTAAATGTTTGACCAATGCAGCAGGTTTCAATGAGAAGGGAGAGGTGGAGAATGGAGAATTTGGGAGAGTTCCAGTTTAGTGCCGACACAGCTTAAGGTACATGCGTCATAGTTAAATCCTTGGAAGTGCCCAGAGCCTGAGGGGTAGTGGATATCCCAGAGAGCTGGTGGAAGTTACAGAGATGGGGATGGTAAGAGAGTGGGATGTGAGTTTTATATTGAAGGTGTTAGGAGGGAGAGTTTGTGTTCAATAGAGTACAAAGCTGCCTAACCAGAAGTAAGTATCTCCTTTTCCTTTAACCCATGTTCTACACTCACTGATAAATAGTCTAGAATAAACTGGGAAATTACTGTAGATTGAAGTTAAATGAATTACTTTGGCACAACACTGTGGGCCTGCTCCTGTGCAATATTGTTTTATGTTCCGTGTTAAAAGGTATAATAGTAATTAAACAATGGCAAATATTTATATAAAAAATCATTATTCTTTTATAAGTGTTAGACATTCCATTAAGGAATGAAATTCCCAGATGGAAAAAGAGTTCCAACCATGTTTCCAAGGGAAGTAATAGATGGATTAGATTTATTTTATCTTAGATCAGTTTCTCAGAAAGAATAATATGCTTTGGGAATGGGGACAATTTTTGAATTTGTGGAAAAAATGACTGAGTCAGAAAACAAGGAAATATAAGGCTACAAGAACAGATACTTCAGGCTGTGAAAATCTGAAAGAAAAACAAAATGCCCAGGAGGTCAGGCAGCATCTGTGGAGAAAAGAACCAGGTTAATGATTTACTTATTTAGAGATACAGCGTGGTAACAAGCTCTTGCAGCCCAACAAACCTGTGCCACGCAATGACACCGATGTGACCTGTTAACCTACTAACCCTAACGTGTATGTCTTTGGAACGTGGGAGAAAACCAGAGCACCCAGAGGAAACCCACGTGGTCACGGAGAGAACGTACAAACCTATTACAGATAGTGGCAGAACTGAACCCGGGTCGCTGGTGCTGTAATGACGTTACTTAATTGCTGTGCTAGCGTGCTCAGGTGGATTATTTTGTGAACTTTACTGCAGAATTGCAGGAAGTTAAACAGGCTTTAAAATGCAGAGGATGATGGCCAGAAAGGGAATGAGGAAAAGAGATAAAACCGTGAAGGAGTGATAAGAGAGGGTAAAAGAGGGTTGCGTTGGGAGAAATAAAGAAATAACAGGTCAGTATCAGAATCAGGTTTATTATCACCAGCATGTGTCGTGAAATTTGTTAATTTAGCTGCAGTTCAATGCAATATATTGTGATGCTCTGGGAGGGTGGGGATGTGGTCAACAGCCTGCCCCTGCATTTCTAATGACCAGTACTGTTTATCGTTCTGGTGTTAAAATGCTATTGTGGGATTACAGTGGGAAGTTCCCATTCATTTATTGTTACATTTTAGCTTGGATTGTACAGTTATTCGCTTGTGTATTTGTGGGTCACTCTAACTGTAACCGGGGTGTGTGATGGTCACCTCCTCCATCTGCGTGAGACTGGTTGGGTTCACTCTCCAGGTCATGGTCCCGGTCAGTTTTGTGTCTATCACAATAAAACTGTTGTTGAGTTAGAGAGCTTCCTCCTCTGTCATTATGGACCAAATGCTCTCCACAATATAATATAGAAGAAAAATAAATAATTAATAAATACATGTTGCAGTATTTGTATATTGACTAGATTAAAAATCGTGCAAAAACAGAAATAATATTTAATTTAACAAGAGCGGTAGTGCTCATGGGTTCAATATCCATTCAGGAATTGGATGGCAGAGGGAAAGAAGCTGTTCCTGAATCGCTGAGTGTGTGCCTTCAGACTTCATGCCTCCTACCTGATGGTAACAGTGAGAAAAGGGCATGCCCTGGGTGCTGGGGGTCCTTAATAATGGACACTGTCTTTCTGAAACATTGCTCCTTGAAGATGTCCTGCGTATTTTGTAGGCTAGTACCCAAGACGGAGCTGACTAAATTTGTGATCCTCTGCAGCTTCTTTCAGTCCTGTGCAGTAGCAACCCCCCCCCCCCATACCAGACAGTGATGCAGCCTGTCAGAATGCTCTCCACGGTACATCTATAGAAGTTTATGAGTGTATTTGTTGGCATACCAAATCTCTTCAAACTCCTAATGAAGTATAGTTGCTGTCTTGCCTTCTTTATGGCTGCATTGATATGTTGGGACCTGGTTAGGTCCTCAGAGAGACCTAACCCAGAGAAGGTTGAAATTAGAGAGGCAGAATTATTATGTGAGGTTATCATATAAAAATACTGCTGGAAATCAAAATAGATAATGCTGAACTTTGTTAATTATTTAACAAGGTAGATGAACAGATGTTTTCACTGGGCAGGAGTCATGAACTAGGGTACATTACGACATAATTTACTTACTTACTGCCCATTATGCCACTGACATTTAGGGCAGCAATGAAAGTCCTCTCTGGTGGTGTTCAGAGATTCCTTCATCATGTCGGTAGCTTCCTCTTGGTTTTCAGTACTATCAGTCATGCAAATCCCAGGTGGCGACTCAGGAATACCATCACACTCAGATGTAGAAGCGTTCTTCATTGTTGTGTCCGTAACAACTTTGTTTTACCAGTCAGGGTTGTTAGCCCTGAGCTGAACCCCCAAACCTGGGGGACTGGTGGACCTCTCTTAGTCTGGTCTCCACCCTTGGATCTGTTTGCTTGGCATGGGTGACCCTACCAAGAGTCAAAGAACAAAGCCCTGACTCCAGCCGGAGTAGCTCTCCAGGTCATTGAGACACGCAAGGCTTCCAACCACGATAAGATTGTGGTCGTCTTACACAATGAGGGGCTGGTTATTTAAAACTGAGGTGTGTAGAAATTTCATCTGAGAGCAATGAATCTCCGGAGTTCTTGCTCCCAAGGGTTCTGGAGCCCAGAACATTATTTACAGTATATACAGTGGATTCTGGTTAATTGGAACACATCCGGACCAGTACAATTTGGCCCAATTATGCAACCACCATAATTGGCTGAAGTTTCATAGAAATAGTTAAAATGGTATTTTAAAAAAAGATAAACTGAGTAACAAATTATGTATTTAAGTTAAATACAGAACAAATTAGACCACTACCACTAGTAGTACAGTATTATAAAACTGTGTATAAATTCCTAATACTTGTTGATGGAGGAATTCAACCACTTTGTGTTATTTTGACTGTAAATGAACAAAATCATCACAGAGACCTATTGCAGATAATGAACTGCTTTCATACAATGTTGTCAATGATTGCATTCTCCAAATCTTCACTTTCACTGTAACATTGAAGACAATTGTCGAAACCTTCAAATCGTTCATAATTTCTAACTTGCTGAAATCGTGAAATCATTTAATTTCCACTCCCGGCCATTTCTGGTATCTTCAAGCCCGAATGCTTGACACCGCAGTGAGCAAACCAGTTCTGAATTGTCTTACTGCTTACTTCTTGCCAACTATAGGTGACAAAAATCGCTGCTTCTTGAACACAAACTCACACAGCTGATGCTATTTTAAAAACTGTTCGCTCAAAGCATCGTGTTGCGTCTGCTGGCCACGCAAGCACACACAACTTGATGCTAGTTAGAAAGTGTTAGGCAACTGTCTCCTGCCCCAATTAAGCAGCAGAGTGTCCCAAATAATCTAAGGGACTGCTGGCTATTTTCTTGATCAGTTTTTGCTCTTTAAGAGTTGTCTCAAATAGTGGCTGCCCCAATTAACCAGAATCAATTAACTGTATATATTTAAATATTTAACTAGCTCATATATATAGATAGATAGATACAGTACATGGCTGGAAATATATATATATGCCAGATAAATATTTAAAAGACTGGGGAATTGGGAATTATGGGAAATTGACATCCAAGAGTTGATACCCTCATAGATATGCAATGATCTTATTGACTGATGGGGAAGGCTTCGGGGTCCAGATGGCCGACTGCTCTTTTTTTTCGTATTCTTGAAATTGTTGAACTCAAATGTAGCTTCTAGAGGCTGTAATGGATCTAGTCAAAAGGTAAAGTGTTCCTCAAGCTTTAGCTGAGCTTTACATAGTACAAACCCTTCAGCCACAATGCTGTACTGAATTTTCAACCTACTCCGAGGTCGTTCCAGCCTTTCCCTCCTGAACAGGGAAAGTTTTCGTGGACCATTCCAAGGGGCTGAACGGAGGAAGGTCAATGTAGACATGGAATGAAGAAATAAGGTGGCAGACCACCTTAACTTCAAGATCTTGTTTACAGGCTAATCTCAGGGAAGTCCAGCCTGGGTTTGGTTTTCCCAATTTGCAAAACATAAAAGATATGAAATTAACTTGAAAGACTGTCAGTGCTGTGAAGGGTGGGATGGGAGGGATGAACCAGTCACCGATCGCTGGCTAACTGGTAGTCTTCGTTGGCAGAATTGTACTGGATGTATTAGAAAGGGTGAATGGAGGGGTCGAAGGCACAGAACAGTAGGGAAGAGAAGGAAGGAGAACGAAATGATGGGACACAAACAAGGTTGAGGAACCAGAAACTGCTGTGAAGGGGGGAAATCAACTGAGGGCAAAATAAAACAAATCAGATGGTGGTGTACGTGAAGTAGACGAAAGATGTTAGGAATGAATCCCTTGCAGGAAAAGCAGAGTAGCCGGTCACTGTTGGCAGTGATAGTGGTCTTTGGTCCTCATCCTGAAAGGGAAGCAGCAGCTTTGAGGAAGGGAAGAATCAGAGGTGAACAAGGCCAAGTTGGTGGATGAGTAAATCTACAGCAGAAGTGAACTAAATTTCATTTTCAGACCAAAAGGGGAAAGCAGCATCCATACAGTCTCCAATCAAGGAACAAATTAGCAAGAGATATGATATGATTACAGAAGCTTTGGTAAAGGATGTTCAGAAAAGAGACGAGCAATGCAGACAGGGAAATTGTAACAGGAAATGAGGAAAACGTTGGGAAGTTGGGAAATTCCACATAACACAAATAGTGTTTTTTAAACAAGTAGCTGCAGAGATAATGGATGAAGTAAGCTTGATCTTCCCTGGATCTTAGCATTGACGCCATGAATTACCTGGTAGCAAAGTTACCTGGTTGGCAGGTTGTATGGGCCAATGCTTGGACCTTGGCTGTTTACAATCTGTATTAAAGAGTTAAATGAGTGGACTGATTTAAACTATCTTGGGTGTTAATAAAGCTGGGATGGGAAATTAAGTGTTGAGGATGCAGGGGGATATAGGCAGCAAAGATGAGTTTCCAAAAGAGTGCCCTCTGTGAGGGGGTGGGGAACTGCTGCTTTTCAAAGGTTTCCAGGTGTCCTTGGACTTGGATCACAGGGGTGCAATGTGCAGGTAGGGAGCCAGGGAAAGAGGGAGCAAATGGTGTGCTGGCCTTTATTACAAAGTATAATTCAAATCTTGAGTTTTGCTGCAGTTCTACAAGACCCTGATGAAACAACACATGAAATGCTGCACCCAATTTCGGTCTCTTTACCCAAGGAAGGGTACCAATGCAGTTTAGGATCTGGAGGAGAATGGAGATCAGTCATGATCTTATTGAATGGAGGTGCAGGGTCAACGGGGGGAAAGGCCTGTTCTGAACACTCCTCTGATTTCTTGTGTTCTTGGGAGTTAACATTGACTCACTGCAGACAGAACCGGTCCAGAGGCACACCAGGAACATGGGGACTTGTTGCTTAACAGACAAGATGGGAAGTTGGCAGCGATTTCTCTGTGAGGCACTTCCAGAAGTAGATCGTGAGATTAATTATTCAGCTGAAAGTACAGCTGTCACGCGAGTGTTACCTCACCTCTTGGGCCCTGAGCGAAGGTAAGTGTCAAGTGCAAGGGAACAATCATTTTGTCTTTGTCATTGTTTTAGATCTCACTGAGGATGAACAGCTTCACTTGTGGAGAGAGACTGGGGAAAGTGACAGAGATTTCCTTAGAGCAGAGACAGGTTAAGTTGATACTTGATAGAAGATTCCAAGATTATGACTGAGTGACTAGGATGAAAGATTTCCATGGTAGGGGACACAAAGACAATAGAAACTGAGAGTTAGTACCCATTGAGTTGCAAGCAAGACAGGTTCTGTGGCAACTTCCAAGAGGAAACTAGGTAAGGGTAAACAAATTGGAGGAAAATGGAGATGGGGATGGAGAGGAGCTCAAGCAGGATTGACACAGGCACAGGACCAGTCACCATCCCTCACTAATGTATGGCATCTTCCCTGAGAGGGGTTACTGCATTCTGGGCTGCTGCAACTAGACACTGAGGGATTGGGCCTTGCATAAAAGTTTGTACAGTTGTTTAGTCCAAGGTGGCCTCATAAGTGGCAATAGTGTTTAATACACAGAAAATGCTAGCACTACAAATAATAAATTATGATATGTACAGATTGAACAAAACTAGTCAAAGAAAAAGGAGAGTTTATCACCATATAGAAACATAGAAACATAGAAAATCTACAGCACAATACAGACCCTCCAGCCCACAAAGCTGTGCTGAACATGTCCTTACCTTAGAAATTACCTAGGGTTACCCATAGCTCTCCACTTTTCTGAGCTCCATGTACCTGTCCAGGAGCCTCTTAAAGGACCTTATCGTATCCACCTCCACCACCGTTGCCAGCAGCCCGTTCCATGCACTCACCACTCTCTGCACAAAAAAAGTTACCCCTGACATCTCCTCTGTACCTTCTTCCAAGCTCCTTAAAACTGTGCCCTCTCGTGCTCGCCGTTTCAGCCCTGGGAAAAAGCCTCTGACTATCCACACGATCAATGCCTCTCATCATCTTATACACCTCTATCAGGTCACCTCTCATCCTCGGTCGCTCCAAGGAAAAAAGGCCGAGTTCACTCAACTTGTTCTCATAAGACATGCTCCCCAATCCAGGCAACATCCTCGTAAATCTCCTCTGAATTGTTTCTATGGTTTCCACATCCTTCCTGTAGTGAGGCGACCAGAACTGAGCACAGTACTCCAAGTGGTGTCTGACCAGGTCCTACATAGCTGCAACATTACCTCTCGGCTCCTAAACTCAATCTCGCGATTGATGAAGGCCAATGCACCGTATGCTTTCTTAACCACAGAGTCAACCTTTGCAGCTGCTTTGAGTGTCCTATGGACTCGGACCCCAAGATCCCTCTGATCCTCCACACTGCCAAGAGTCTTACCGTTAATACTATATTCTGCCATCATATTTGACATATCAAAATGAACCACTTCACACTTATCTGGGTTGAACTCCATCTGTCAATTCTCAGCCCAGTTTTGCATCTTATCAATGTCCCGCTGTAACCTCTGACAGCCCTCCACACTATCCATAAAACCCCAACCTTTGTGTCATCAGCAAATTTACCAACCCATCCCTCCACTTCCTCATCCAGGTCATTTATAAAAATCAGGAGAGTAGGGGTCCCAGAACAGATCCCTGAGGCACACCACTGGTCACCGACCTCCATGTAGAATATGACCTGTCTACAACCATTCTTTACCTTCTGTGGGCAAGCTGATTCTGGATGCACAAAGCAATGTCCCCTTAGATCCCATGCCTCCTTACTTTCTCAATAAGCCTTGCGTGGGGTACCTTATCAAATGCCTTGCTGAAATCCATATACACTACATCTACTGCTCTACCTTCATCAATGTGTTTAGTCACATCCTCAAAAAATTCAATCAGGTTCGTAAGGCACGACCTGCCTTTTACAAAACTGTGCTTACTATTCCTAATCAAATTATACCTCCCAAAAATGCACAAGTACATGTTGTACAGGAGCAATAAGAGACCTACTTCGGCACATAGCGTCAAATAAGTACCATTCACAAAAAAAAATCAACTAAACATTAATCATATTGACTTTTGACATGAAAGAATACATTTAGAGTGAAAAAAATCCATTGTAGTGTGCAGTGCTCAAATTGGTCATAGCGTTGCTGTACTGAGGTAATGACTTGGGCTGTGCAGGCTCAACAACTGAATGGTTGAAGGGAATAGCTATGAATGCAAAGAAAGCCATACACTGCTCTTCTCAGTTTTTTTTTGCATTTCTTGTATTTTTTAATGAATAAAGTATATTTTTGAAATAAAAAAGGAATTTTCACTGCTGATTGACAGCTTTCAAGGTTTGATTAACAACTGTGAGGATTCAAGATTCAAGGGTCAAATGTATTTATCACGTGTGCATTGAAACTTGCAGTGAATGTATTTATCATGTGTGCATTGAAACATGCAGTAAATGTATTTATCAGGTGTGCATTGAAATATACAGTAAATGTATTTATCACATGTGCATTGAAACATGCAGTGAATGTATTTATCAGGTGTGCATTGAAACATGCAGTAAATGTATTTATCAGGTGTGCATTGAAACACAGTAAATGTATTTATCACGTATGCATTGAAACATGCAGTAAATGTATTTATCAGGTGTGCATTGAAACATGCAGTAAATGTATTTATCAGGTGTGCATTGAAACATGCAGTAAATGTATTTATCAGGTGTGCATTGAAACATGCAGTAAATGTATTTATCAGGTGTGCATTGAAACTTGCAGTAAATGTATTTATCAGGTGTGCATTGAAACATGCAGTAAATGTATTTATCACATGTGCATTGAAACATGCAGTAAATGTATTTATCACATGTGCATTGAAACATGCAGTAAATGTATTTATCACATGTGGTAAATGAGTTGTTTACAGTCAGGAAATGCAGAGGAGGCTTGACCCAAAAGCAGAGCAGCTGAGACGAGTTAGTGGGAAGTTTAAACTTTAGTAATAAACTGCAAAATAATAAATCATGGAGGGGGCATGAAACAAAAGAGAACAGGTTCTAAACACCACAGGCAACAAGGGGCCTGAAGACTAGGGGCAACTGGTTGAGGTTGGCTGGTTCGATGGGTGAACAAAGGGCTGTGGCTGAGAGATGGGTTGAAATAGGCTGCAGGTGATGAGTTGGCAACAAGTGGCAGGTGATTCCTAGTAGCTGGGTGGAGACTGGGAGGTGTCTTCCTATGCAAGCCTGACAGGACCAGTCCCTTCCTATGGCCAATGCCTGACAATCTGGATGGGTCTGGTGGAACTCCTCGATGAATGGTGGATCCAGGAAGAAATTGGACAACACCAAGACCTCTCCTCCAGGCTGTACCCTTTCCAGTCGACCAAGTACTGAAGACCCCATCCATGATGAGGTGAATCCATTAGCCCTCCATGCCCCCATCCAAGCATTCCAGCAGTGACGAACCAAGCCCTGGTGAACGAGACCTCCACCATTGGCTCCTCTGTGGGGAACAACAGCGGGTGGTAGCCATGAAGCACCTGAAAGCACGAGATGCCCGTGAGTCCCTCATGTGACCGGATGGGCTGAGAGGGGTGAGGAGTGACCCCACTGGAGTGCCTCAGAGCGCACGGCCATCAGCGCGTACATGCAGCCATCAGGAATATGGGCCAGAGCAGAACCTGGTGGATCTGGTTCTCAAGGTCCCAGATGATCTGAGTGAGGATCTGGGAGGATGGAATCATGGACTGAGGGGTCAGCTTGCGTTTCAGCTGGGTCAAACTGTTGTGGGAGGGTGTCCGCCCTGGTGTTCTTGGAGCTGAGTCAGTGAGAGATGGCGAAGTTGAACTGCTCACAGACAAAGTCCCAGTGAGCCTGACGTGGGTTGAGTTGGCAGGTCTGTTGCAAGGATATAATGTTTTGATGTTCACTCCAGATCAGGAAGGACTTGGTGTTTCCTATCTGCCAATGTCTCCACGCCTCCAAGGCCATTTCATGGCAAGTAGGTCCCTGTCTCCTACTCCATAACAGTGCTGTGTCGAGTTGAACTGGTGTGAGAAGAAGACCGGTCCAGGCCTCACTGGGAAGGATGGTCCCGATGCCCATGTCAGATGCGTCCATCTCTACCACAATGGGTCCAGAGGAGTTTGGATGGCTGAGAACGAGAGCTGTGGTCTCTTGTGCTCCTTGAAGGTGTGGTCCATGGCAGCAGACCAAGTTATTTGTGAGGTTGATGACTTGGCGAAAGAGGTGAGAGGAGCAGTGATTTGGCTGTAATTTCAGATGAAACAGCGGTAGAAGTTGAGGAAGCCCAGGAAGCCCTGTAGCTGTTTGAAGGAGCACAGTCGGGGGCCATTCAACGACGGCATACACTTTCTCTGGGTCCATGGTTATGACTTGGGGTGGGAGGACGTAACCCAGGAAGGAAATGACTGGAGTGTGGAACTGGCATTTCTCTAACTTGCAGTACAGTTGGATTTCAAAGAGACACTGAAGGACTGAATGGATGTGACAGGCGTGGCCTTGGGAGAAATTGGAGGAGATGAGGGTATATCAAGGTAGATGGACCCATATCTGTGTAGCATGTCTCAGAGAATTTTGTAAATGAAGGCTTGGAAAATGGCTGGACTATTGGAAAGTCTGAATGGCATCACAAAATATTCATAGTGGCCATTGGGTTTTATAAACGCCATCTTTCACTCATCCCTCTGACAGATGTGGACTAGGTTGTACTCACTCCATAGATCTAGCTTGGTGAAGTTCTCAGCCCTGTGGATTGTTTTGAATGTACTAGACATTAAGTGGAGAGGATAACCGTTCTTAATGGTGATTTTGTTGAGTCCACAGGAGTCAATGGATGGGTGAAGTCTCCCATCTTTCTTTTTGACAGAATCCTGCACAGACTGGGGACTGGGATGGTCGAATGAAGCCGTACCATCTTGCTTTGCTGATGTAGTCATCCATGGCATGGGTCTCAGGGCGGAGAAGGAGAACAGAGGCTTCAGGAAGGGCTGGCCAGGAAGAGGTCAATCACGTAGTCGTGTGGTCTGTGAGGCAGCAGGGTACTGGCTTCCCTCTAACTGAAGGCGATGGCAAGACCATGGTACTCCTGTGGGGGTTTGGTGAGTTTGGGGCTTTCCTCTGTCTCCATAGGTTTACAGAGTGAAGGCAACCGAGGCTGCGGGCAGGTGGTCCGGTGGCTGGATTCCTTACTCAGCAGTGAACCAGATGGCCAGGTGGAGTGAGGGTCGTGAGTGGAGGGCCGGAGGTAACCCAGGATGAGAGGAGTGTTGGGTGAGTCGGTCAGGAGGAAGTGGAGGGGCTCGCGGTGCCCTCTGATGCTCGTGCCTCGGCTGTTTGCACACTCTGGCCATCCCAGGCCCCAGGGGACGTCTGCCAATGGCCTTGACGCAGGAGGGGTGCAAGATAGCGTCTGTAGAGAGCCCAAGCTGCACACACAGCGTCTGCCTGCTGCAGCAGATTCCACCCCAGCCTCCTGTGCACGTGGAGCTGTCGGGGTGCGGAGGAGGGCAGGGAGAGTGAGTTGGCCTACGGTGCTGGAATGAGGGGGTGGGGGGGAGCTTACCAGATAGACGATAAGCCCCCCTCCAGCCCTGTGCCTGCCCGTGCCGGCCTGAGAGTTTAGGTTAACAACCAACACACCTAAGGTTGTGCCGGAGGCAGGTCACAAGTGTTGCCATACACACTCCACTGCAACATTCATGCCTGCAAAGATCAGCAGAGAGGGACGCTGTTTAAAATTAACCCACACTTCTACAGAGAGCACAGCAGTCATTCTCCTAACAGAAGGAAAGCTTCATCTCTCTCTTCAGGATCCTAGTTCACAGGATTAGGTGGGTAAGCACCCAGACTGGAGAGATGAAAACCACCTAATTATAATCTGATGTCAAATATCTTCTTACTCTGTGTCACAAAGCTACACGGAACCTTTACTAATTCTCAAGTTGTTTCTAATCGGACACATTTTGACTTTGAACCAGGTGAAGCAAGTGTGAAAGTGGTAGTTTGGATATGAGACCTCCTGTCTAGGTAGGTGAGCTGAAGTAGATCAGTACTCAGAACGGCTGTCCTTTTTCACCTTGTATCAGCTCAGCAGGTGTGAAAGCCGGTCAGATACCAGAAGACACCAACCAGCGCACTGGAGAGATCAAATCCCGGTCAGGATCAGTGCCAGTGGGAACTATGCACTGGTGACAATCCGTGTATTTGGATCCTAGAGAGTGTCAGTTCCTTTGTAGCAAAAAGAATGGAAATTAGGGGAGAAATAAACAGAAAAGGTGCGAATTGGAGAGGTGATCTTACATTTCAGAACTGCTCTGATTATTTGGAAGATATCCCACAGAGCTGCACTTTGCATCCTCCCTGCTAGACACTTTTAAATTCTAATCACCGTTCATAAATTTAATTAGGGGTTCATTTGACGGAACCATTGAACAAAAACACAAATGCACAAAGGACATCTTCAAATCAGTTTATACTAATTATCTCAACCTCACACCAACAAGCTTTAATTAACGCTGGACCACCTCATCGTTTCTTGTCAGCATTTTAAATCCAGTTGACCCGATCTACTTATTGCAGTCCCTGAGAAATGGCTGGGGATTCGTTGGACCCTTGCTGGAAACTGTCTGTTAGCATCACCACAGGTGATTGAGCTGCGCTGCTTTGACCCAGGCTCGGCCGCAGCTTACACGTGCGTTCACTAATCAATGCGACAGCAGCCTCCGACCAACCATGCTGCAAAAAATTGTGAACAAGCTAGAGAAAATCTGCAGATGCTGGAAACCGCGGCAACACACACTAAAATTGTGAGGCCGGTTAGCATCAGCTGACAGACCAACATTCCCCCCTTCAGGAGATGCCCAGTGTCTCCAAATACTGATGTGATCTCTGCTCGCGGAAAGCCATGGCAGGGCGGTGATGGATGCAGGCAACCCGTGGCTGATGGGACAGAGGTGAGGCCCTTAGATGGAGGGGACAGAGGTGAGGCCCTTAGGTGGAGGATACAGGGGTGAGGCTCTGAGGTGGAGGGGACAGAGGTGAGGTTCTGAGGTGGAGGATACAGGGGTGAGGCTCTGAGGTGGAGGGGACAGGGGTGAGGGTCTGAGGTGGAGGGGACAGAGGTGAGACTCTGAGGTGGAAGGGACAGGGATGAGGGTCTGAGGTGGAGGGGACAGGGGTGAGGCTCTGAGGTGGAGGGGACGGGGTGACTCTGAGGTGGAGGGAACAGGGGTGAGGCTCTGAGGTGGAGGGGACAGGGGTGAGGGTCTGAGGTGGAGGGGACAGAGGTGAGACTCTGAGGTGGAAGGGACAGGGGTGAGGGTCTGAGGTGGAGGGGACAGGGGTGAGGCTCTGAGGTGGAGGGGACGGGGTGACTCTGAGGTGGAGGGAACAGGGGTGAGGCTCTGAGGTGGAGGGGACAGGGGTGAGACTGAGGTGGAAGGGACATGGGTGAGGGTCTGAGGTGGAGGGGACATGGGTGAGGGTCTGAGGTGGAGGGGACAGGGGTGAGGCTCTGAGGTGGAGGGAACAGGGGTGAGGGTCTGAGGTGGAGGATACAGAAATGTGGCTCTGAGATGGAGGGGACAGAGGTGAGGCTCTGAGGCAGTGGAGATAGGGTTGAGGCCTTGAGGTGGCGGGGACAGAGGTGTGACTGTCAACAGGAGGGGACGACAGGGGTGAGGCTCTGAGGTGGAGGGGACAAAGGTGAGGCTCTGAGGTGGAGGGGACAGAGGTTAGGCTCTGAGATGAAGGAGACAGAGGTAAGGCTCTGAGATAGTGGAAGTAGGGGTTTGACTGAGGTGGAGGGGACAGAGATGAGGCTCTGAGGTAGAGGGAACTGGGGTGATGACAGAGGTGAGGCTCTGAGGTGGAGGGGACAGAGATGAGGCTCTGAGGTAGAGGGGACTGGGGTGATGACAGAGGTGAGGCTCTGAGGTGGAGGGAACAGAGGTGAGGCTCTGAGGTGGAGGGGACAGAGGTTAGGCTCTGAGGTGGAGGGGACAGAGATGAGACTCTGAGGTAGAGGGGACTGGGGTGATGACAGAGGTGAGGCTCTGAGGTGGAGGGGACAGAGGTGAGGCTCTGAGGTGGAGGGGACAGAGGTTAGGCTCTGAGGTGGAGGGGACAGAGATGAGGCTCTGAGGTAGAGGGGACTGGGGTGATGACAGAGGTGAGGCTCTGAAGTGGAGGGGACAGAGGTAAGGCTCTGAGGTAGAGTGGACTGGGGTGATGATGGGGTTCTGAGGTGGAGGGGACAGGGGTGTGGCTCTGAGGTGGAGGGGTACACAGGGATTCTCCAGTACAGTTACCCAGGAGGTTAAATGGTTTATTGTGAAACGGCAAGGGGAGAAAGAGGCTAATTATCTCACTGACAGGGGCTGAAGCCTCAGGTACAGGATGTACTGCTGAAGAAAAGCTGAATGACTAAACAGGTCTGGTTCAGGTTGGCAAACACGTAAACAAAGCAACTCGAATAGACTCACGTACTGCTCCACAGCGCCAAGTCCCATCATTTATCCAAGCACAATTTCAATCAGGACCCCTGCACGACAACCATCTGCCCCACCAGAGTCTGCCTGAATCTCTGCCCAGTACCCAAACCCACGTCTTATTAAACACAAGTCTTAGCATTGTTGAAGTCTTGGCAGTTTACACAGAATTGCTGTTGCCTTAAACTTTCAGCCATTCAGATAGTGAAATCGTAGTTGAGATGCATCAAGCCCAGAGATGATTTTTTGCACCCTAGAGATCTGTCCCTGGAAAATTAATCCCTCAGAATTAGAATCAGCTTTATTATCACTGACACGCAGTAGGTCGTGAAATTTACTGTTTTGCAGCGCAGTACAGTGCAACACATAAAAATACAAAACATAATAAGAAATATATATATATAAATAAGGAAGCAGTGGGAAAAGAGAGCAAAATTAGTGAGAGAGTGTTCATGGGTTCTGGGACAATCTGATGACAGAGGGGAAGAAGCTGTTCCTAAAATGTGGAGTCTGTGTCTTCAGCACTGTTCTAATGAACATTCCTATGTTCAGGAATCCTTTAAGCAGCATGGGGTGTGGGGGCGATGGTCTTTCCTGCCAGGAAGACCAGGTTCCTTGTTCACTTGGTCTGTCAGTTGGCTAGGCACATGCCAAATGGCAGGGCTCGTGCATATTGTCCTTGCCAATGGTTGGTACCACCCGCAGCCTGCTGTGCACACTGCTGCATACAACACCCACAAGGCCTTTCTCTTTACCTTTCCGAGAAGCATGAGTCACATCATAAATATGCCCTCATCACTTAACGGAGGAAACTAAGAGCAATTTAGCAGCCGTGCAACCCAACTAAGCTTCACTATCTGAGCCAATTTATCGTGCAGTTTCTTGCAACCGTTTTCTGCCGGAGGGAAAATATCAGCTGCAAAGCCCGTTGAATAAAGGGTCTGTCGCAAAGGATCTGTAGCTTGCCCAGATGCGAGGGATCTGTAACAAGTGGAAAAGAGAATTGGGGTGACTCTGATAAGTGAGCCAGACAACTAAGGGATTTTTTGCACTGCCCGCAGGTATTCCCACTATGCTGTTACGTATGGGGCATTCCTGGGTTTAGACCAAGTGACAGTGAACCAGTGGACAGTGAACAATATGGCCTGGGTTGTATTTAGTTATTTTCTGGGTCGTTAGCCATGCTGGAGCATATGGCTTTTATTACCCATTCCGAATCAACTTTGAGCTACATCACCCCGTCGTGTTCTGGTATTCCCTAGCCCTTGACCACCTTGGTGACAAAGATCATGATTTGGGAAATGTCAAAGCAGTCTTGTCATATAAAGATGGGCCTCACTGCTCTTGGTGATAGAGGAAGCAATTGTTTAGGGTAGGAGCCGAGAGACAGGTTAGGAGCTGCTTTATCCTGAATGGTGTCAAGCATTTGAGTTGCACTGATCCAAGCAACACTCCTGATTTGCCTCTTGTGGATGTTGGTAAGGCACTGGGGTGTTAGGAGTTAAATCACTCATTGTAGGGCATCCTCCATTTAACCTCCTCTCATTGTCACAGTGTTGATGTTTCTTATCAATGGAGATACCCAACGTGTTCATTGTGGGGGTGGGGGGCCTTCATAATGGTAATATTTATTGAATATTTAGCATAAATACTTAGACTCTCTCTCTCTCGCCCCCTCTTGTTCTCTCTCTCTCTCTCTCTTTTGTTCGAATTCATTACCTAGAACTTTTATGGTCCGAGTGTTTACTTACAAAGCTGAAGGTCGAGGTCCAGAGCCCAGTGAGTCGAAGGGTCAAAGATCAAAGTCAGCAAATCCAGAGGTAGAGGATGAGTCTCAGCCAGAGATGGGAGGTTGAAAGCCCAAAGTCTTCAAGTCTGGGAGTCAAGGCTAAAGACTGGAGATTGGGAACCCAATATCTGTGAATTTTAGAGTCCGGGGCCAAGGACAGGAGGCCAGTAGGTGGCCAGTCCTGAGGTTGGAAGCCCCAATGTGTGTGAGGGGGTGAGGGGGTGTTGTTGTTGTTTTTTTTCTGTTGTTATTGCTTGCTTACTTATTACTGCCCATTATGCCGCTGGTGTTTAAGGGCAGCAATGAAGTCCTCCATCTCTGTTTATCCATGACCATCTTCTATATTGTGCCCAGGTGTGGTTCAGGGTCCTCATTTCTGCCTCCACAGTACGGCACCAAATCACCTTCAGTCTCCCACGTTTCCTCTGCCCTTCAGGGTTCCAATGAAGTGCTGACTCGATGATGGAGTTGTGCTCACTTCTCATCCCGTGCTCAAACCATCGCCAATATTTCCTCTCGATGATTGTGTGTAATATTGCATTGTTGTTGGGTGGAACATTGTGGGCATGCCATGTGAGCCAGTATGTGTGGCGACACTTGCGGGCTCTCCTCAGCACATCCTTGGGCATGGTGGTTGTTAAACAATGCATTACGTTATATGTTTTGATGATGTACATGTGATAAATCTGAATCTGAAATATGATTTATTAAACCATACTTGAATGCTGCCAATGTCTTGGAACATTGGACAGCTTCACTTGTTGAGGAGCGGTGAAGGGAATTGACAGTGTGCGGCCATAATTTCTGATCTAATGATAGAAAGAAAGTCATGGTTGCTGTGAGAAGCTTCTGCATCAGTCTCCTGGATCTGATTTCAATCTCCAATGAACTTAATGCAAATTATGACCCTAGAGTTTTCCCTTTTTATCGCCTGTCAGCTATAATGAGACCCTTTTATGTTCTCTAGATGTCAAGAGTAGTTACTCCAGTATATCTACCACAAGAGGCGCAGGGAGAGCACATTCTTCATAGATGAGCGATGACTGGTGATTCTCTCTGTCACCATGTCCTACCATCCATGACCTGCATGTAAGGAAAGAGTATTCCATCATCTTCAACCACAGAGAACTTCAGGAGAGAGGGGAAAGGGGAGAACTGGGGTTCTGGAGTGCTTTTCACAACTTCAGATATCTCAAATGGCTTTTCAGTCAATTAATGTACCCGAGGCAACATGGACTAGTACTTCAGTTGAGGGTTAGTTTGTAGTCAGTGCACTTGGATGAACTTCCTGCTTTTCTTTGAAATGGCATGATGAGATTCTTCATACTATTTTACAGAGGAGAGAGGATTATGTGTTTTACAAGCACAGAGAGACAGCTAGAATTTTAATCTGCTGAAACCAGGAAAGTAATGAATTCACAGAGCATCTCTCTCTCTGGCAACAAAGGACCAGTGCCTTTGTAATCCTGTGTCCGAGGCAACAGGTAGCCCGTTATGCTTCAGATGTTTCAGTAATGCAATTTAATTCCAGAATAAAAACATCTTGTTGCCGTGTGACAGTTAACTTACATTTTCATCTGGCCTACAATGAGAGCTTTCCTTAAAGTAGAACGATCTGGCGATGTTAAACTGTCAACAGTAGTCTTGATTAAGGATTGGGAAAACTGAAGCAAAGCAAAATTGATCGGTGCATTCATTAACTGCGGGGAACAGCTAGTGTTCTGCACAATACAAAGAGCATTACTCTCAATCACCGGCACATTGTAACACCACTCTGCTTGAAGGAAAGACCGAGTCCTCACACCCCACTTCTGCAGCTGATTCCCAATTCCCATGTGTTCACTCTGACTTCTTGTCAAGAAAGAAGAAATGAGTTTGCTGAAAGAAGTTTAATGAAGGCTTCAGAAGGAAGCACAGCTAGCTCCCCATTCATCTTAACAGTATCTCTGCTGAGCTGTCCAAAGGCTGGTCTCTAATCAAGCCTTTTCTCCCCACTGGATTTGTCACTTACATTGTAATGGTGGCTTGTATATTATAACTACTGAAGAATTGTGATCACCTTTTCTAGTTAAGTGGGGGGAGGGTGAAGGAGCAAGGGCTGCTACATCTGCAGGGGGGAGGGCAGGGGGGCTTTTGGGTTCTTACGTGTTTTTCTGTCTTTCACTCTGTGTTTGCACAGGGCCAAGTGAGTAAGGTGTCGGTCTAGTGATCTGAAGGTCGCTAGTTCGAGCCTCAGTTGAGGCAGCGTGTTGTGTCTTTGAGCAAGGCACTTAACCACACATTGCTCTGCGACGACACCAGTGCCAAGCTGTATGGGTCCTAGTGCCCTTCCCTTGGACAACATCGGTGGCGTGGAGAGGGGAGTCTTGCAGCATGGGCAACTGCCAGTCTTCCATACAACCTTGCCCAGGCCTGCGCCCTGGAAACTTTCCAAGACACAAATCCATGGTCTCACAAGGACTAACGGATGCCTATATAAACCCTTCGGGGTTTTCTTCTGTTTCAAGGATGTCTGCAGGGAGCAAGAATTCCAGGTTGTATACTGTACACGTTCTCTGACATTAAATGGAACCACTGAGCCTTCATAGCACCTTAATTTTGTGCCAGGGTTCAGTCGCGCTGTTGAATTGCCGAGGGAGTGACACTCATCCCAGCTGGCCTAGAGGTGAGGTGAAGCATGTCTTTGATTTGCAAATGGGGAAGGATTGACGTTTTATACCTTTTACCCATTTGTATTCAAGCTGTGCTCAACAAGGCAGATGATCCAAGTATGAATCTTGGCTGTGTTACAGAGCACCAAGTTCAATTCCCATTTGAACAATGAAGCGGACTTGTGTTTCTTCTATTCATACGTGGGATGTGAAAGTTACTGGCAAGGTCAATACCTCATTATTCCTTTTAGTTTGCGCTATTTATTTATGATGTGCTTTGTAGTGATTCTATGTCTTAGCATTATTGCTGTCACAAAACAACAAATTCCATGTCATGTATGAGGGAAGACAGCCCAGCCCTCAGAGAGGGATCAGAAGTGGAGAGAGTGACCAATCTCAAGTTCCTGGATGTCAAGATCTCTGAGGATTGATCCTGGGCCCAGCGTATCGATGTGCTTACAAAGAAGGCACGGCAGCAGCTATATTTCATTAGGAGTTTAAGGAGATTTGGTATGTCAGCAAAGACGCTCTCAAGTTTCTACAGATGTACCGTGGGGGGCATTCTAACTGGTTGCATCACCGTCTGGTTTGGTGCTGGGGTTGGGGGGGGGGGTACAGCACAGGATATATACAAGCTGCAGAAAGTTGTAAACTCAGTCAGCTCCATCATGGGCACCAGCCTCCGTAGTATCCAGGACATCTTCAAGGAGCGATGCCTCAGAAAGGCGACGTCCATCATTACAGACCCCCATCACCCAGGACATGCCCTCTTCTCATTGCTACCATCGCGGGGAGGTACAGGAGCCCGAAGGCACACACTCAGTGATTGTTTTACTCTCCATCATGAGATTTCTGAATAGACATTGACCCCATGAACACTACCTCACTACTTGTTTTTTGCAATATTTATTTAATTTGACTAATATATACATACAGTATATAAACTGCATATATATGATATATGATGTGATAATAAATATATTAATATTTATATTATAGATAATAACTATGAATTACAGTAAGTAGATATAAACTTACTGTAATTCACAGTTTTTATTATTATATATTGCTTTATACTGCTGCCAGATAACAACAAACGCCAGTGATACTAAACCTGATTCTGATGATAAACCTAAATCTAGTTCTGATACTTATCTTGTGATGGGGGCACTGACTCTCTTCTTAGCCTGTGTGTGGTAAAGGAACTCTCCGGTGCTGTTAGATAGAGGCTTCATGATTTTGACCCCGAGCTGATGAAGGACTGATGTACGACTTGGAGGTGATAATTCTCTGCTCTTGACCAGACCTCAACCTCTGCGGTCGAGGTTGCGTGCTCGGCACGCACAGGCAAAGCAGCATCAACAGGCATGTTGTCAGCGGCACGCACTGCACTGGCGGTCAGGGTCGCGGCGTGGTGGATAAAGAACCAATGAAGCAGGCTGCTTTGCTCTGGGTGATGTTGATACCTCTTGATGTTGATAGCATTGAGTGTATCCAAGTAAGTTGTGCTAAGGTTGTAACCAACACAACACTGTCTGCTTGATCGAAAAGCCTTGAGGAATCAGGGCGAGTCTTTCACTGCAGAATCCCTACACATGTAACCATGGTATTTAAGTGGCTGGTCCACTTAAATTTCTGGTCAATAGTAGGGACAGTGGATTCAATAACAGTGACTGACTTATACCTCTTTTAGTTGGGCATTGTTGTTATCTGACGTTCGTGTGGCATCCACTGAGTATAATTGCCACTGACCAGTGCAGAGGTGGATGATTAACACAAGAGATTCTGCAGATGCTGGAAATCCAGAGCAAAACACACACACAAAATGCTGGAGGAACTCAACGGGTCAGGCAGCAGCTACAGAGGGAATAAACAGTCGACGTTTCAGGCCCAGACCCTTCGTCAGAACTGAATGATGTTGGGTTTGTTCTTCATGGGGCAGGGGCTGACCCATTGTTGGGCACTGCCATCTATAATGAGTGTGAACCTCTTCTAACCGTTTGATGCAGGGAGGCTCACAGACCAGACCAGGCATCTAAAGGCGGCTGGGCCCATAACAGTGTTCTGCGGCAATGTCTTAGGGCTGAGATTGTCCAATAAACAGAACCGTCCCCTTTGACTCGGGTACAGTTCAGCCAATGGAGAGGTGCCCACCGGGTTCCCTCTGAACGTTACCTGGCACACTGGATGCCACCCTCACCGAAACACTGCCAGTCTCACACCCCTCCTTCCTTTACATTTCTCGACTGTGTTTATGAAGGAAACTAAACTGGGCACCACTCCGCAGGGTACCAATGACGCTGTCCACCACCTTGCTGATGGATGAGACTACTCTGATGCAGTGGTGCATTTGCCCTTTGTATATGGGCTGTCCTACACACTACCAAGGTGACGTCAGTGATGTAGCTTTATTGGAACAACTTGGCTAAATGGGCCAGATACTTCAGCAGAATAAGTCTTCAGCCTTACAACAGCGATGTTGTCAGTTCTCATTTCCTTGCTTGCAGGCAGTACATTCAGCAGTTAGTTAATAGAATTGGCTCGAGGCCAGCTTCTGTGATAGTATGAGTCTTTGGAGGGGGGGGTAGGAAAGGGGTGGTGGAAGCCAAGATGAAGCAGTCCTGGTTGAAGATGCTATGAGTGCTTCAGCCTTACCTGCTGTATTAAGGACGGACAGAGTCAAGGTCCTTGGCTGTTTAATAGTCCAGTACTACCTACAATGGGATTTGGCAGGCTTCATAGTCCGTCACCTGCAGCTCTGACTGTTTAGTGAGACTGCAGACATGCATTGCCACTTCTTCAGGCCGGCCACTCAATTCTGGACAATCCACCAACTCCATGAGCCCACGGACTGATAGCAGTGTGAGAGTGAGGAAAATGCAGAGCCCAGAGCACTATGATCTCAGTTTTGGCCTGCGAAGCCTCATGGATGTCCTACGTTCACTGGACGTCTCTGTTCTAACACACTGCATCCAGTACAGTCGCTGTGCCACACAGCCTGAGGAAGGGAGTTCTTAGTACTTCTGCCCAGAGTGCAGCCGCGACCTGCAAGGAATGAGACAGACAGACTTAAGCTGGGTTCACTGTGCCTGCAGGGAAATTTCTGCCACTGTGGAAAAAGCCATGTCTCCTTGGTGTGTCAGAGAGGGAGGCCCAGGGGTTGGGAGGGGAGAGGGATGGGGCCAGGAATACCGGAAAGATGACTGCTGGGAGTCATTAGTAAGGGCAGGCTTGTGATGATTGGCTGAGGATGTGGTTACTCAACTCGGAGCCTGCGACAATTGGCTGGGAACGGGCGGGTGAGGCAGGAGATGGGACCATCGGCTGGAAGATGGGCTACCTGAGATGGGAACGGTGATCACTGGTGGGGCGTGGGGATATGGATCAGGAGCTGCAGGCAGTGGTTGGGAATGTGGTTACTCAAGTAAGGTAGCTGGGGATTGGGTTATTCACTTCTAAGTTGCAACCATATCCTGAGATTGGCTGACACAGATCTGGGGCTGTTTTCATCTGTTACCGGGGACGTAGGTCAGTTGAACGCTGAAAGAAGGTCAGGTTGTGTTAGGACATTGGTGTGTGGGGGGGGGGGGCGGGCATTTGGAGACAGGAGAGCAGTGGGTGGGAGGAGATCAGAGAAGGGTTGCAGACGTGGAGAGGTGCAGGGGTGGGAGTGGAGAGTGGAGTTCCAGAAGGAGGGTGGGGTAGATAGGTTGGTCTTGGTAAGCCTCCAACACCATTCTGAGAAATGCCCAGTAGCTTTGTCTTAAATTGCTCAGTAGCAAGCTTCAGAGGGACATTGAAAGTTTGTGATTCACCCGAGGGTGGTGCAGGCTCGAACTCTCAGGCCTGCTGTGATCTTTGGATGTCCAGAGTTGCGGCCCAGACTCGCGACTCTCCGATTTTCCCTAATGTTTTACTTTCCGTAGTGTGAAACATGTGATCCAGTTTCTAGATGAGGACTGCCTATTGGTCATTCCCTAAGGTACCATCACAGTCAGGGATAAGTGTAGCAAGTAGGTCAATCGCGCCATTCCCTTGCGTCGGATTACTTTGCTATCTCAGGATGTCGCAAAGGACTTCAGTGACGAAGATGTATGATGTTTGAAGGATAGTGCTATAAAGGAAATGTTTAGATAATTTGCTTAAACAGTAAACAATATTGACCATATGAAGTGTAATTTAGTTTGAAGCATGAATATTGATGGAAGGTAGCAACAGGAATTTGTCTGCTCTTCTCTGAGGAGGCTGTACAAGAATGTGAATCAGTGGTGCGGGGACTATGTCAGAACTGCCTTCTCTCAGACACTGAACACCTGCACAGTTTGAGTGTATTGAATAATTTGTGCTTGTGTTCTTACTGCTGGGTGCCTGTGTTGCACTGGGTTTCATAATCCAAGATTTTACACAGTTTTAAATTTAAAACAGACCAGTTGTAATGAGGTGTTGTTATTGTTGCCTAATTAAATGCATTTTCTCCCAGCTAACAGCAATAACCTATTTATTTGTGAGAAGATCTCAAGGTTTCTTCTCAAAACCACAGAAGTGGACTGAGTGCTGCTGCAGGAAGATAATTTGTTTTTTAATTGTGTCAGTTCAGGTCAAACTCCGGGTAATAATAAATATTCAACATGTACCGCAGACTTGGGCCTTTCAGACCTGTCTTTAAATATTGATGATTCTGCTGTTTCGCTGGGAAAAAAAAATCTTGAAATAATCTTGAGGCCATCCTAAAATATGTTGCTTCAACACTGTACCTGGGGGTTCTCCAGGAAGCTTGAGACCGGAAATTCAGTTCAAACAATCCTAGGGCAGTGTTTCTCAAAACAAAACGAGTTCAAACAGTTCCAGAACATAGAATGAAGTGTTCCTGAAGAATTGCTTTGACCAGAGGTATGTTTTAATTCTTACTCTTAATTCCATCTGCAGGTTCTGGATTTAGACTTAGAAGGGCAGGGGAGTTGCCCTGTACCCCAGGCCTTTCAATTCAGGATTCATGATGGAGTTCATGGATTCCCTCCATGGTCAGGTCGAGGGAGGTCCCTCCATCACAGAGTAAGCTGGAACTCAATGTCGAGGGGGAAGTAGGAATTGGATGGTCTTAAAAGGAGCCTTGGACCACCCACTACCAGAGGCAGTAGAGAATGGAGTGACTTCAGAATTACAATCTCACCTTTGACCTTCTTTAGAGTGGATGGCTACCTTCTTTATACTTAATACCTTATTGTCGCCAAACAATTGATACTAGAACGTACAATCATCACAGCGATATTTGATTCTGTGCTTCCCACTCCCTGGATTACAAATCAATAGTAAATATAAAAATTTAAATTATAAATCATAAATAGGAAATAGAAAAATGGAAAGTACGGTGGTGAAAAAAAACTGAGAGGCAGGTCCGGATATTTGGAGGGTACGGCCCAGATCCAGGTCAGGATCCGTTCAGCAGTCTTATCACAGTTGGAAAGAAGCTGTTCCCAAATCTGGCCATACGAGTCTTCAAGCTCCTGAGCCTTCTCCTGGAGGGAAGAGGGACGAAAAGTGTGTTGGCTGGGTGGGTCATGTCCTTGATTATCCTGGCAGCACTGCTCCGACAGCGTGCGGTGTAAAGTGAGTCCAAGGACGGAAGATTGGTTTGTGTGATGTGCTGCGCTGTGTTCACAATCTAAAGGTCCTCGCTCTTGCAATCAGTCACAGCCCTCTCAATTCACTAAAGAGAGCAAATATTCAGTAATGCTAATTGGATAGCCCCTGCAAAGAGTCAGCATGGACATTTTGGGCCGAGTGGCCTCCTAAGACCCTTTTCCTCAGTCTTCACAGCTCCACATTCCATGACTCTAACACACTACTGACATGATGCTACAGTACTCTTTGCTCAGAGGCTCATCGTTTGGTCACTGAAACATCATAAGACACAGGAGCAGAATTAGGCCATTCAGCTCATTGAGTCTGCTCCACCATGCCATCGTGGCTGATTCATTATCCCTCTCGGTTGCATTCTCCCGGCTTCTCAGCATAATTTTTGATGCCCTGACTGATCAAGTACCTATCAACCTCCATTTTAAGTACACCCAATGACTTGGCCTCCACAGCCGCCTGTGACAATGAATTCCACAGATTCACCATCTCCTGGCTAAAGAACTTCATCCTCTTTCCTGTTCTAAAGAGATGTCCTATTCGGAAGCTGCACTCTATGGTTCTGGACTCCCCAACTATAGGAAGCATCCTCTCATCATCCACTCTATCCAGGTCTTTCAGTATTCCAGAGGTTTCAATGAGATCCCCACCATTCTTCTAAGCTCCAGCAAGTACAGGCCCAGAGCCATCAAACGGTCCTCTTATGTTAACCCTTTCATTCCTGTGATCATTCTCGTGAACCTCCTCCTGGACCCTCTCCAATGCCAGCGCGTCCTTCCTTAGAGAAGAGGCCCAAAGCTGCTCACAGTACTCCAAGTGCGGTGTGAACAACATCTTATAAAACCTCAGTATTACATCCTTTCATTTGTATTCTACTCCACTTGAAATGAATGCTGATTCAAGCAACAATTCAATTCAGACCCATCCCCAAAGCCCAGACCAGGACAAGACCATCGCTTGTCTGTGAAACACTCCGACGGATAACAGCTCAATCACATAGAAAGAGGGGAAGGCAAAATGAGAGGGACAGAGGCACAGTAAGCGAGGGGGAATGAAAGAGGCAGCATGAAAGAGAAAGATAGAACAGAGAGAGAGAGAGAGAGAGACAGAGAGAGAATGAGATCCAAAGAGGGGATAGAGAAGGGTAGAAACAGGAAGCAAGAAAGAAAGTGAGGGAAGGAGTTTGAGGAAGAGAGATTTTCTGGCAGGTAGAGAGCGGCCACAAAAGAGAAGGGGTTAGAGAGAGCAGGAAACTGAGGGAGAGGGAGACAGAGACAGGGCCACTACGGGAGATACAAGGGTGAGTCGGAAAGACAGAGTGAGGACATGAAATAAACAGACAACTGGGAGAAATGTAGAGAAGAGGAGAGAGTGAGGTGGTTTGAGAGAGAGGGAATGGAGACAAACTGAGAGGAGGGAGAGTAAATGGTCCAATAAGTAACCAAGCTGAGTTCTCACATTCCAGTTTACCCCTGGAGTCTTGCTTGACAGTTTTTGCAATCTGCTGAAGGAAGGAATGACTCCTAGCCAGGTCACAAATGGAGAGCTCACCCCCAGAGTCCCAGTGCCAGGCCGAGCGTCAATATCCAGCAAAGCTCAGCTACACCAGTGACACCTATTTCCAATTGTGCTGAGTCAGTACAGGAAGCCAAATCCAAGCAGTCAGTCTCCGTTGAATCCTGCCTGCCAAACCTTGTCCATCAAGTCCTCCCTACCAAACTCTGTCTATTAAATCCTGCCCATCATACACTCCCTGTCAAAGCCTGCCTTTTGTACTCTGTCTATTAGAGCCCAGGGAACTCGGCTCTAAAGTCACTGCGAGTCAAAGGCTGCAGCTCACCACCTTCAGCCCTTCAGCAGAGAGTGGCGAAGCCGTGGAATTCGTTGCCACAGGCGGCTGTGGAGGCCAAGTCTGTATTTATATTTAAGGCAGAGGTTGATACATTCTTGATTAGTCAGGGCATGAAGGGATATGGGGAGAAGGCAGGAGATTGGGGCTGAGAGGAAAAATGGATCGGCCTGATAAAATGGTGGAGTAGACTTGATGGGCCAGACGGCCTAATTCTGCTCCTATGTCTTATGCTCTTCTCAAGTATGAACAGACACGGGTAACAAATGTTGGCTACACCAGTGATACCAATATTCTAAGGATGACTCAAATGCTGTTACTCTAACACAGTATGATCAATACTCCCTGCCTGGCCATTGATTTATCAAATGCCACCTCCAAAGCTATCCCAGCCCTATAAGCATCTGTACCTTTCCTAAGTTATGATTTTGTTTCTGTTAGACTGGATGTACCGAGAGAGTGTTCAGGTAATTGGAACAGTATTGATTCAAAGCAATCGATTCATCCAAACCTGTGGCACCTATCTAGACGTAATACACTCATAGGAAAACTGCTAATGTTGTTTTCATGTCCTGTCCAGTGACATAAAATTTTTCTTTTCAAAATATTGATTAACTGAGGGAGGGGTCAATGTACCAAAGATAAAGGTGGGGGGTAACTATTTGAAAATGGCCTTTCACCACTAGAACAAAAGTTACAATCCGAGCCCAGAACTCATGGTGAACTTCAGACACTGTAAATGTCCAATGTAGAATGTGTTGTGTAATCTCTAAACTAAGAAAGTTTAGCATTTGTGTGCTGTTTTTCATATTCTTTTCATGACATCCCAAAACACTTGGGGAGGTGGGTTACTCTTTCTCTGGCCAGTGGCGCATCTTAAATGTGAAACATTTAAGAATGCAGACGAACACTGTAGCGTTGGTGGCAAACATCTTTCCATCTGATCTCATACATTGGTGAACAGCTGAAAACATTATCCTCCGATGCCCTACGGTGAAGTCCTGGGGCCAAGATTGTCCTTTGTGTGAGCGATGGCTTTAGTCACTGGAGAGATGTCTGTGGTCTCCTTCGACATAGATGTTGTGAAGATAAAGATGAAGATTAGCATTGTCACGTGCACAGTACTGTGCAAGAGTCTTAGGCACCCTATATTTTTATATATGGTTTTGGATGGTATGGCCTCCACAGAGCCCTGATCGCAACATCGTTGAGGCTGTCTGCGATTCTTGAGGAGATAGAAGCAAGCGAGACAGCCAGAGTCTGCAGAAGACCTGTGGTAATTTCTCCAAGATGCTTGGAACAATCCACCAGCTGATTTTCTATTCAAACTGCTTAACAGTGTACCCAAGAGAAATGATGCAGTTTTAAAGGCAAAAGGTGGTCAGACTAAATATTGATTTGATTTACTTTTTTTGCTGTCTACTGCTCTTTATAGTAAACGTTTTGATATTTAGAAACTTTTCACTTCTTTATTTTTGAAAGCATTTTCGCTTTAAAGAATTTTTATATGGGCCTAAGACTTTTGCACATCAGAACGTAGAGTGAAATGTGCTGTTTACATAAAACCTAAACAGCCGTGGGCAGCCCACAAGTGTCGCCATGCTTCTGGCGCCAACGTAGCAATGCCCG
The DNA here is from genome assembly GCF_030028105.1 of Mobula birostris. Lineage (NCBI taxonomy): Eukaryota > Metazoa > Chordata > Chondrichthyes > Myliobatiformes > Myliobatidae > Mobula > Mobula birostris. The sequence goes on along the minus strand of NC_092391.1, from coordinate 27,639,353 downwards.
CAACTCACGAACCCCACGTCTCTGGAATGCGGGAGGAAACTGGAGCACGCGGAAGAAACCCACGCGACCAAGGGGAGCACGTGCAAACTCCTTACAGACAGCGGGGGGGAGAGTTGTACCCCAATCGGGGATCATAAAGCAATTGCACAAAGCTCTATGCTACCATGTCGCCCCTGTTTGAAGTCATACTGTTGAACGTTACCCTGACATCAAAGGCACAAAACCTATGGGGTTGGCTTGTGTGTCCACGTTCGAGTATAAGCCATACCATAGTCCAGAGGCAAGTGCTCCTGACCAAACTCCAGCTGAGCAGCAATGGTGAGTAACACACATCAAAGTTGCTGGCGAACACAGCAGGCCAGGCAGCATCTCTAGGAAGAGGTACAGTTGACGTTTCAGTCCGAGACCCTTTGTCAGGACTCAGTCCTGACAAAGGGTCTCGGCCTGAAACGTCGACTGTACCTCTTCCTAGAGATGCTGCCTGGCCTGCTGCATTCACCAGCAACTTTGATGTGTGTTGCTTGAATTTCCAGCATCTGCAGAATTCCTGTTGTTAGCAATGGTGAGTAGCTGTTTATGAGTAAGTGGTCCTCCATTAGCTGAAGGAGTGAAATCAGTAGCTAAATAGGAAATAGGTGGATTTAGTACAGCCAATGTTAAAGCAGCCAATCAACTAACTGGTACATTTACCTGGAGTGACATTATCTGATCTCATCAGTAACTTTTCACTTAACACGTGCATCAATACAGCATCGCTAACAACCCAGTAATAACAGTGCAGGCCCCAGCTATCAATTATTTACTGAAGAATAAATGGAATTAGCAGACAATGATATCGAAAAGTATACCTCAGAAATAATGGATCACATTTGATGGGCTTTGTGAAAGCCATGCTGGGAGACACAAGAGAAATAAATTCAATCTCTCTGCAGGACGCCTGCCTGAGTGACAGCAGGCTCGGTGGAGGAGCTGTGCTTTGTGGAATGACGCACTCAGTCCAGTTAAAGTTGACCGGTGCTAATCGACCGTGAGTCCCAATGAGTGTAAACATGCAACAAATCTACACTTCCAAAAAAACTTAACATGCCAAATCTGAAAGAAGCTTGTCAATCTCTAAAAGTTTCAGGGCAGGATCTGACGTTTATATTCCACACTATCCTCTCAATTCCTGCCCTCTTCCTGAATAATCAACATTTCTTCTACCCCCTTCCCCCATGTACCTTCCTATCATCTCTTTAAATGTTTTACCTCAGCTTCTCTTTGTGGTATCCAGTTCCATTTTGTCACTTTCTAGGTGAAGAGCTTTCTCCTGACTGCTTGTTAGATTTATTATCTTTCCTAGGTCTAGACTGCCTCTTATTGAATGCACCAGCTACTTTAACACTGGCTGTACTAAATCCACTTATTTACACTCTCCACACGTAAGCCATCAAACCTCTCCTTGAGAAAGACAGTCCTCAGATTTCTGATTAATAAAGTAATCTTTTCCAATGGTCATATTTCTCGGTTCTGGCAACACAAGCAGCTGTTGTGTTGAATATTGAGGGAGAGCGCAGAGAGACCCCCGGGCAGCAGTATGCAGGCTTTTCAACGCAACTTTGTTGACAATGCTGCTGGGACAATATGTGAACTTCTCCCATATGAGAGTGGCTAACTAGGCAACATAGGAATAACACTATTAAATGCTACAACGGATGCTACAAGCTGCAGCAAAGAACAAGCTGCTGGAGGAACTTCATGGTTCAGGCGGCATCTGTAGAGGGAAATTGGCAGTCGATATTACAGTCCAGATGAAGAGTCTCACCCAAAACATGAACTGCAAAATTCCCTCTGCTCATGCTGCCTAACCTGCTGAGTTCCTCCACAGCTTGTTGATTTTTTTTGGCTGTCAGTTCTGGCATCTTTCTGGTGAATTATTTTTTGCACTTCCTCCAGTTTTTCGCTATCATTTTTCTATAAAATATGCTCAAAGGCAATTGCATTGCTCCAAGTTTGGTCCAACAAAAGTTCTGTTCAACTTTAAAACACTTTGCAGTTCCATTCCTCTGTTATTCACATTTTGTGGTGAATTATGTAAAATCCAAGTGTCACTACCAAAACAAACAGAGCAACTCACCTGTAAAGGAGTATCCACTGGACAACATTGCATTGGAAGACACGTTATAAGCTTCCACACATTCTAGTTGGGGTTGGAGTGCTGAAAGAGATGATTTCTCTGTAAAACTATTGTCTTGGGAACTTTAGTGTCCAAGCCAATGAAAGAGGTATTAAAGATTCTCATTTTAACAAGGGCCTTCCACATCTTCCAGTCACTTAGATGGACACCAGTGTTTCCAGGAGAATGGCTGAAAAGGCAAAGATTTCTCAGCCAGATAACTGAAGTCTTGTCCCCTGATATCTGAGGTTCAATGTTAGTAAGATGCTGAAGGGCACTTTCAACAGGTCATTGGCCAAAGAAAGAGACTGGGGAATAGAAAAGAGAGAGACGTCCGTAAGGCCAGAAAATTACTGTGAGACTTGGGGGTTGTTTTTGGGATCTGGAGGTGGAAAGGCCATGAAGGGATGTAAAAATAATGCAATTTTTAAACATATAACAAAAAAGCTGCAAGAACAGGGCAAGTGCTGGAGCAATGGACAACAGGACATAGTCAAGTCAAGACAAGTTTATTGTCATTTAATTATACACATGTATATAACGTATATAATAACCATATAATGAATAGAAATGGGACAACGCTTCTCCAAAACAGGGTGTAAAGCACAGTAGTACACGTAACACACATAACACACGATAACTTATGAAGGTAAGGATAAAATCCGGGAATGAAGGGCTTAACATATGAGGTGCGTTTGGCAACTTTAAGCCTGTACTCACTAGAATTTAGAAGAATGCGGGTGGGGAGGGAGAATCTCATCGAAACTTATGGAGTGTTGAAAGGACTAGGTAGGGTGGACGTGGAGATGATGTTCCCTCTGGTGGGAGTATCCAGAATTAGAGGGCACAGCCTCAAAATAGAGGGGCAACCTTTTAGAACAGAGAGGAATTTTTTTTAGCCAGAGAGTAGTTAATCTGTGGAATGCTCTGCCACAGACTGCAGTGGAGGCCAGGTCCATGTATATATTTAAGGCAGAAGTTGATAGTTTCCTGATCGGCCAGGGCATCAAAGGATATGATGAGAAGCCAGTTGTATGGGGTTGAGTGGGATCCGGGATCAGCTATGATGGTATAGCGGAGCAGACTTGATGGGCTGAATGGCCTAATTCTGCTCCTATCTCTTCTGGTTTTCTGGTCCGATGCTCGACTGCTCCCATACCAGATGGAGATGCCACTTGTCTGGATACTCTCAATGGTGTTCCTGTAAAGCACAGTTAAGATGGGGAGTGGGAGCCTTGCTGGCCTCAATCTTCTTAGGAAGTGGAGGTACTGCTCTGCCTTCTTGTTCAGGGAAGTGATATTAAGGGACCAGGTGAGGTCACCTGTGATGTGAATTCCCAAGAACTTGGTGCACTTAACTCCCTCTACGGGGGAGCCATGTATTCGCAGAGGTTGGGCCAACAAAGTCTTGGACCAGTGTAAGTTTGTAAGGCTGTACACCAGCAATGAAAAAACTTGGAATGGTTGAGTCTAGTGGTAATAACCTGAAACTCTTACCACATTAGTTTTCATTCGCCTTCTAGGTGTGCACATTGTCCTGTTATCATTGATTTTTGCTTCTTACCTTTGAGAACACAGTGAGGAGCTGCATTCTTGAACACGGAGGTGAAAGTAGACAGGATTTACATGGTAGATATATGTATTTGATATCTCAAGTCAGGTTCAATTGTTATCAAAGTTGCAGAACAATTGGTTCCGCATGGAGGGAAATGGTATGTGAATATTGCTTGTGATGAGGCCATTGGTCTTTCCAATGTTTACTACTCGGTGTCAAAAACTGTAACAATAGAGAGAGCACTTCACAGTAATGCAAAATAAACTAGAACAAATTAGGAATATAAACCAAGGGGAGCATCTGGGCAATAGTGATGGCAAAATAGTAATTCTGGCATGGATTCAGACTGTTAAAACTACCAAGTTAAACAAGGACCAGATTTGGATGGAGTGTGGTGAAGACTGGTTTTAAAAGGGAGGCACGGTAGTGTAGTGGTTAGCACAACACTTTACAGTACCAGAGACCTGGGTTCAATTCCCATTGCTGTCTGTAAGGAGTTTGTACATTCACCCTGTGACCGTGTGGGTTTCCTCCTGGTGCTCCAGTTTCTTCCCATTGTCCAAAGACATACTGGTTGGTAGGTTGGTAATTAGTCATTGTCAATTGTCACATAATTAGGCTAGGATTAAGTCGGGGGTTGCCGGGCTAGAAGCCTTACTCCACGATGCATCTCAATAAATAATAAATGAATAAAATAGTGAAAGCTAGGAAAGCAGAAAACAAAATGGCAACTTCCTGTTAACCAACAAGAATAACTGAATGACCCACCATGGATGGGTAAATAAATAAATAGCAAATTGGTAATAAAGAGGTCAACAACAAGAATTTAAAAAGTACCAGGAAGTAGCAGTGCATATAATTATGCCTCTGAAACTGGATGATCGAGTCAGAAATTTCAGGCTCAACTAACTTAAAGAAATGAAGTGGGTCTATGCCAGAGAAAAGCCACACAGCCTCAAAAGCCTATGTATTTGGTAGGCGGCTTAAGCAAGGGATCAGGTTAAAGAGCCATGTAGATTGTTGAAGGGGGACTATATCAAACACAGCTTAATCTCAAGAAGATGAAGTGCTAATATTTTCAGATGAGTGTGAGTTCTACTCGACAATTTCCTAAAAGTTAATTATCATTATTTAACGTAAAATAGAATAAAATATTTTACAAACACCCAAATTAAAGAATAAAAATTTAATTAGGGATAAGATCACCAAGGGATGTGCAAACCAGACTCATGTCTAATATTGCAAAAGGGGTTTGGGGGTGGAATGAGAAATATTTTGGAGGGGTTAGGTAAAGATGATGAAAGGCATTGATCGTGTGGATAGTCAGAGGCTTTTTCCCAGGGCTGAAATGGCTAGCGTGAGAGGGCACAGTTTAAAGGTGCTTGGAAGTAGGTACAGAGGAGATGCCAGCGGTAAGTTTTATACGCAGAGAGTGGTGAGTGCGTGGAATGGGCTGCTGGCGATGGTGGTGGAGGCAGGAACGATAGGGTCTTTTAAGAGGCTCCTGGGTAGGTACATGGAGCTTAGAAAAATAAAGAGCTATAGGTAACCCTAGGTAATTTCTAAGGCAAGAACATGTTTGTCACAGCATTGTGGGCTGAAGGGCCTGTATTGTTCTGTAGGTTTTCTATGTTTCTAAAGGATGGAGGGAATCTCAGATAAAACTTATACACTGGTAGAGATGCTTTTGACCGAGTAGCCTGCATCTATCCGTAAATACATGGAGCTGAAGGCACCCAAGACAAGACTTTGGACAGCACGGGGTACAGAACGGATGCTGGTGCTGCCTGTGCGGGCGTGAACTGATGCCTTCAGATCAGGCGTTCATCCGGGCATGGTCGATACGTAGCCAGGGGCCAAGATGTAGCTGCGACGGGAGGTGACAAAGGACGGACCCATGGGGTTTCCAGGGACAAAGCGGAAGCTGCAGCACGTGCTTTCCCACCTATGGCTAGGAATGGAATCGCGCTAGGGCTTGGGGAGCAAAGGCCAGTGTAAATCAGTCCTGATCGTGTTGAACGTGGGACAGGCTTGAGGGACCAGATGGATCTAACCCACCGCTCTGATCTTTTTGTGCGTAGCGTTCCCACTCAGCTGGGTGCACATTTGATTCTACATTATAAAACTACTCAAATGCAGAGAAAAGGTTTCAAGAGCAAAATATAAGCATGCACTGTCAATACAAAATGCAAGCGCTGTTTCACATGTTACAGAATTCAATCCTTATTGTGCAACTCCTGCACTGACTCTCCTCTCACAGATGGTATGCAAAAGGAGATTAGGGTGGAGGTGGCTTTACACAGCAGCTTCCCTCTATAGGTGCTCAGGGAGGGTGACATTCCACATAAGCACATCCGCAGCAACTAATCCAGGACCTTGCAGTGTGTCCTTGGCTGCGAATCATTCGTTCTGCTGGAATGCCAATAAATTTCAGGCTCACCAAAGACTCATGAGGTATTAACCATGAAGTTGATCGGGGCTGCTTTAGCCTTGACAAGGGACGGAACGCTGAGTGAAGAGACTCCAGGTCACAAGAGCTGCCCTCAGATGAAAGCAAGGCAGAGGTTGCCAAGAATACCTCTCAGCGGAATCTCCCTTCCAACCTATTCCCCTTCCCCCGCTCTCTCTGCCTCCTCTGCCTAACAACTTATTCCCTCTCTGCTCTCTCCCCCTCTATCACCCCTTTCATTCTCACTCTCCGGCTCCATTCTCCTTCCCTTAGTCACTCCCTTCCCCTTTGCCTGTGCTCATTCTCACACTCTGTCCATCTCTCCACTTCCATTCACTATCATACGCTCCCTCCATTCTAACTCACCAACACTATTTTCTGTTTTCTTTGTCTTGTGCTTCCCCCATCATTCTCGCCTCCCCTCTCCCTCTCTCTTCCCTGTGCCTCTCTCTCTCTCTCTTACCCATTCTCACCCTCTCTCCCAAATGCCCCTTTCCCCTTCCCTCTCCATCTATCACTCCTTTCCTCATTCTCCCTCTCCCGCCCCAACCCCTCACAACAGGTGGGCTCACAACAGAACAGCTCCACGGACCCCATTCAATCCTGATGTCGGATGCTGTCTGTGTGGAGTTTGCCTGTCCTTCCTGTGACTGCACAGATCCCTCCAGATGCTCCTGTTCATGATTCAAGATTGTTCATTGTCATTTCCAGTACACAAGTGTAAAGGAGAACGAAGTAATTGTCACCTTAGATCTGATGCAGCACAAAAAACACAATAACAAAAAAACATAATCAATGTAAATACATTAGATCACTTCCATGCATAGATTTGTTGTGTGTCCATAAATTGACGCTAGGAGTATCTATACATATGGTGACTGACAGGAAGTGATAAAGTAGCGGTGTTTGGGGTGTGGAGAGATGGAGGTGTTGATCAGCCTTACTGCTTGGGGAAAGTAACTGTTTTAGAGGCTGCATAGCCTCCTCCCTGAGGGTAGTGGGACAGACAGTCCATGAGCAGGGTGCGTGGGATCCTTCATGATGCTACTGGCCCTTTTCCGGCATCTTTCTGTACAACTGTCCTTGATGGCGGGTCATCTGGTGCCAGTGATGTGTTGGGCAGTTTTGACTACCTGCCCACCACAGTGCAGCTTCCGTATCGAACAGTGATGAAGATTATTGGGACGCTCTCTACTGCAGCTCTCCAGAATTCCGTGAGTGAGTGAGCTCCCTTCGTCCTCCTCAGAAAGCAGACGTGTTGGTGAGCTTTCCTGACTGTGTAGAATCTGTTCTGGGACCATGAGAGGTTGTGGGAGATGTGACTCCCAGGATTTTGAAACTGCCCACTGTTTCCACTGCTGTGTTGTCAACGTAAAGGAGGGGGTGAGTGGTGTATCCTGAAGTTGATAACCACCTCCTTTGTCTTGAGTGGGCCAATAGTGTTTCCTCCCTCCTCCCAAAAATGTGAGGGTCGTAGGTTAATTGACCAGTGTAAACTGGTCCAAAAGTAGTTGGGGTTGTGGGGGGATACGAGGAGAGGAGTAAGTTATGGGAATGTGGGAGAACGAGATGCGAGTAATGTAAAGGGCCCCTTTCAGTACTCTATGTCTATCCTCACACTCCCTCCCTCACTCCTCACACTCCCTCCCCCACTCCTCCTTCTTTTCCCCTCCCCTCATCTCTCTCCTCCTCACTCTCCCTGCCCTTCCTCTTCTATCTCTCCTCTCTCTCCTTTATCTCCCCTTACTCCCTACCCTCGCATTCTTTCCTTCTCACAGCCATGTATACTCTCCCCTTTTCTCACCCTTTCCTGTTTCTCATTCCTCTTCTCCCCCACATCCTTCTTTCCTTCCTTCCCCTTCTCCACTCTTCCACCATCTCTCTCCCCATCCATTTCTCTTCCTCTTCCCCCCTCACCTTCACCTTCCCTTTTCCCCATCTCCTTCTTTTCCCTCTTCCCCTTTTTTCTCTCCCTCTACTGCCTTCTTCTTGCCTCCCTTTTTCCCTTTTATCCCTCTCACTTCCCTCCTCTCTCTTGCCTCTCACCCCTTCCACCCTCTCTCACTCCTCAACTTTGAACTCCCTCCCACTCCCCTCTGCCTCTCTCTCCCTCCCTCCATTCCCCTCTCCATCCCTCCCTCCCTCCTTTCCCAGCTCCATCCCTCCCTCCCCCTCTCTCTCCCACCTCCCCCACCCTCCCTCCATCACGGCTTTCTCCTCCCCTCTCCCTCACTCCCTCCCTTATCTATCCCTCCCCTCCCACTCTCTCCACCCCTTACCTGCTCCCCTTCCCTCCCCCCTTTCTCTCTCCCTCCTTCTCCCTCCCCCTCCCCCTTTCTCTCTCCCTCCTTCTCCCTCCCCCTCCCCCTTTCTCTCTCCCTCCTTCTCCCCTCCCCTCCCCCTTTCTCTTTCCCTTCTCCCCTCCCCCTCTCCCATCCCTCCCTCTTTCCCTCCTCTCTCTCCTCTTTCTCTCTCTCCCCCCTCCCTCCGGATTGATGTCACATCCTGTGCTAGCTCCCGGACCCAGACACGGGCTGGAAGCCGCTCTCCGCTCCGATCTGCCCGCCCGCGGACCCGCTCGCTCGCTGCCGGCGGGGCTGAGATGCGGCTGCGGTCAGGCGCCTGACCGGGGACTGAGCGAGAGAGGGAGAGGGAGGGGCGACGAGCGGGGAGCGAGCCGGGATCGGGCGGGACAGGTGCAGGGAGCCCGGGACAAGCGGACGGGGAGCGAGAGCAGCATGGAAACGCAGCCCGGGGGCAGGAGGGAGCGCGGCCGAGTCCGGCTCCTCACGCTGGGGGTCCTGCTCATCAGCATTCAGCTCACCCAGGTAAGGTCCGGGGTCCCGGCACGCCCGTCTGCGAGGGGGCGCCGAGAGCCAAGAAGCGGACCCTGGGATCAAGGGTCAGGGCTCCTGGTGCTGGGGGAGGAGGTCAGCGGTCAGTTGAGGAGTCGTGGGTCAGTGTGTGCTTTCAGCCGGACGGTTGTTGGTCCGGCTTTCGGAAGGAGGAGGCTGACATTGAATGGAGGGTCAGTGGCCGGGTTTGAGGGTTGGGGTCAGGTTGAAGGTCAGAGAGATGCTGGATTGAAAGTCTGGGGAGAGGAAGGTCGAGGAGGGGTTGAGTCTGGTTTGATCTGCGGCTTTGAAAGCCTTAGGGAGGGTTGCTGAGGACTGGGGCGGCGGGCAGGGTTAAAGATAAACCAAAGTGGGCAGGGATGTGGCTGGGGATCGGGCTACGGGAAGGGGGCTCTGCCAGCCTGCGAGACCAGATGGTATAGGTTTCCACCCAAGCCTTGACCCACCGATCCGCGGAACCCAGTCCTTTGAAACACTTCCACTGTAAACTTTATCTGAGTTAGATCTTCTCAGACAGTCCTCTGGGATCGAGGATGCCTGGCGTCGCCTTCGGTTCGGTGGGTTCTGGGGTGGTTGGTGGGACCAATGTGTGAACCATCGAGTCTGACACAGAAGGTGCAGGAAGTACCTGGCATGTCGTACCTTTGCAATGAATGGAGACGACGCTGGCAGGCTGATTGTAAGTTGAGTTAAAGGGGGTAGGGGGAAGAGAGAGAGAAAAGGGGGTGGAGATTCGACTTGCGAGTGTACTTAAAACTAGGTACCATTAAGTACAAAAGAGTAGTTTTTGCAGAGAACCCGGTGTGTGGGGTGGAATTCGCTGCCACTCGGCGTGGCCCAGGTGAGCTGAGTGGACGCGCCTGTTTCCCTATAGGGCAGCGGGGTAGAAGGATTTGCTGGTGGGGTTAGGAGCAGGCTAACCCAACTCTGGCATGGGCAAGTCAGCCACGCCGGCGTTCCGAGGCCCTGCCGGATCTCGAGATGGGAATAATTGCAATGAAGAAAGAGACGAGTGACATGGAAGTGGGGATGGGGTATTGGGGAGGGGGGAGCAATGACAGCCACACGGCGGGTTGTTGGGAAAGAAAGGAAGGAATTGTAAGAGGGGTCATTAAGGAAAGTGATGGAGTGGGAGCGGACAAGATACAAAAGCCTCTTGTGTCTGGAACGTGGACCTTCCATTCTTCCCGCCTGTTGTGCAATATGTATTTATAATCAGATTAGTTATTTATTTATACCTGTCAGCATGATTGCTTTATATTTAAAAGTAGAAAAAAAACTGGTTATTTAAAATACTGCAAAGACGTTCTATTCTGTGGTAACCGCCGGTTTGTATTGTTGTCAAATTGAAATCGATGGGTAATTTGGTGTGAATAGAGATTTGAGGATTTTTATATTGGTTTTTATTTGGTTTATTTGGTCAAAAGTAAACTGCAGCTTGTGTTTCACTGCTGATTCCCGTTATTCGTGGCTTATCTGATGTAAATCATGTGTTTGTTGAGCATCGATGATGTGAGATTGGATTGGGGTGCGCTGCAGCCTGTTGCCAGCAGGCGGCGCTGTTCACCGTACTATGAAGACCGGAGCGCGTCCTTAAAGTGACAGGTTCCCATTGTTTTCTTAAGGTGACAGATGGCAGCGCATTCTTAAAGAGACAGGCTCCCGGTATCAATGAGTAGACGAAAGCCCATGAATACATCCACATTATCTGTGCTCGAAAGTATTCCTTCACATAGATTCCCACATTGCTCCAGCAGTGTTTGTTTTTACTTCAAAATTAAGCACACTTTTGGAGGAAGTCGGTGGGCCGGGTGGCATTAGTGGACGCAGAGGGATGGTTGGCTTTTAGGGTCAAGACTCTCCACACAACTGAGAGTATCCAGATAAGATGGCCAGCATAAAGGGCGGGGGGAGGAGAGGAGAGAGGCAGGGGCTGGTGGGTGACAGGTGGAATGGGGATGATGAGCGGGTGGAGAGGAGTGGGAGGGGGAGAGTAAGGTTGGAAGTGATGGGTGGAAACAGGCCGGGAAAAGGGTCAGGCAGGTGAAGGTAGAGCCTGAGGCTGTGTGATGGAAGGTGGAGGGACAAGAGATGAAATTGCTGGGCTCTGATAACTCCTCTTCCTCTTATCGTGCCCAGCCGGAACTGGACACACCTTTGCGCCTTGTTGCTGAATTCGGCAAGATCTGCAACAGTACAGGGTTCCTCTCGCGATGGGCATTGCAGGAGATGTTGCATAGTTTGTGGCTCAGTTCCACATTCACAAGTTGTCGGTCTGGTTGTATATCCCCATTTGCTTAGTGACACCTTTGAACGACCTACACCAGTCCTAAGTCTGTTGAGGAACTTCCGGGTTGCCCAACGAGTAAGGAGGGTGATGAGTGGAGATAGATGAAGGAGGGCAGCTGGAACCGGCTGGGGAGGAGGTTGGAGGCCTATTGGGTGGATCCAGGTGGAGGAGGGGGTGTTTTGTGGGTGGATGTGGATCAGAAGAGGGGAGTGGGAATATATGGGATAAGTGTTACCTGAAGCTGAATGACCCCATGTCAGGATTGTAGATGATATGAGGCATTGTCCTTCAGTTTTATGTGTGGCCACTCAGTGGCTGTGGAGATGATAGACAGGGCGGTGCTGAAGTAACTGCGCAGCCGGAATGGCGACTGCGGGCAAGAGCGCGGGTGCCCCCCCCCCCCCCATCCCCCCCCATCCCCGAAAGGGTCACCTGGTCTGTAGCTGAGAAATTGGTTTATCAAAGTGTGGTGAAAAATGTGTCTTTGGTATCGTCCGTGCAAACAAATTCAATACAACAGTGCATTGAGGAAGTACAAGATGGAAGCAATGACAGTATCACAGGAACAGGGAGAGTGCAGCACAGGTAGACAGCAATACTGGGCTCATCGGGCCGGAGGAGGCCACATCAGGAGTAGGCTGGAGGTGAATCCTTGCCCCTCCCGGGGAGGGCTGTTTAGGAGGGGGTGTAAGGACAAATATTGCAGCTACGTTTGCAGGGGGAGGTGGCGGAGGTCCGAGTGGGGTGGGAGAATGAGTGAACCGAGCTGGAGTGTAGACCCCGCGGGAGGTGTGGAGGGGAAGGTGGGAACCCATCACCGCGGGGTGGGGTGGGGAGGGGGATGACAAAGGTGTGCTGGATACGGTGGCGAGCGAGCTGACCGGTGAGCACCAGGTGAAGTCGGCCTCCGTCCTGTTGCAGAGAAGGGGCGGGAAGCCTGTTCTGAGGAATGGAGGTACAGGCGAGTGCCCCATCACCCAGAGTGAGGAGGAAGCCACGTTTCCTGAAGAATATTTCAGGTGTCCTGGGGCGCAGGGCCCCATTTTGTGAAGAGATACAGCGGCGATGGAGATACGGAGAGAACGGGGCGGCATGCTTACATGAGACAGGGTGGGGTTGGGGGGGCGAGATGTAGTGTAGGTGGTGAAGCTGCGGGAGTCGGTGGCTTTGTGGTCAATATCAGTGGATTGTTTGTCTCCTCAGATGGAGACAGGGATCTAGCAAAGGGAGGGGGGTCAGAAACCAATCGAGTAAAGTTGAGGGTGGGGTTGAAGTTTGAAGCAAAGGAGACAAAATCGATAAATTCCTCGTGTGCGGGTGATGTCAACGATCTAGTTGCTGGTGTAGAGGAGAAAGAACCGGAGACCTTCATTACTTTTCTCCACATGTTCCACTCCTTACTCTTCCATGGGCTCCTCCTCCTTCTCTCCTTTAGCTCCACTCCTCGGGTCCTACCCCCTCCCTCCACTGATCCTACCCCCCCCCCCGTCCTACCCCTCCTCGGGTCCTACCCCCCTCTAGTCCTACCCCCCTCCCCTCTGGTCCTACCCCCCCCCCTCCACTGGTCCTACCTCTCCTCGGGTCCTACCCCTCCTCGGATCCTACCCCTCCTCGGATCCAACCCCTCCTCGGGTACTACCCCTCCACTGATCCTACCCCCCCCCCGTCCTACCCCTCCTCGGGTCCTACCCCTCCAGTGATCCTACCCCCCTCTAGTCCTACCCCCCTCCCCTCGGGTCCTACGCCTCCTCGGGTCCTACCCCCCTCCCCTCTGGTCCTACCCCTCCTCGGGTCCTACGCCTCCTCTAGTAATCTGACATCTCAAGCTTTCCCTCCAATCCTGGAGATGGTGGACAATCTGGAGCATGCTTTTAGGTGTCCGCCTCTGCTCTCTGTGCAATTATCCAACATGGAGTCCATTAATCCAATTAACCTTGTGACTGCGCTTCCTACACCACCTTTAGTCTGCACGGTTTCTTCCCAACGTCAGTCGGAAACAGCACGTTCACAAATGTATGATGGATAACACGAGAAAATCGGCGGACACTGGAAGTCCAAAGCAACCCACACAAAATGCTGGAGGAACTCGGCAGGTCAGGCAGCACCTATTGAAAAGAGTACAAAGTCCACATTTTGGGCCGAGACCCTTCATCAGGTCTGGAAAGGAAAGGGGGAAGATGCCGGAATAAAAAGGTGGGGGAGAGGGGAAGGAGAACTAGCTAAAGGGTGATAGGTGAGGCCTGGGTGGGTGGGAATGGTCAAGGGCTGGAGATTGAGGAATCTGGTAGGAGAGGAAAGTGGGCCATGGGAGAAAGGGAAGAAGGAGGGGACCCTGGAGGGGGGGATGTGATCCTCCTTCCCCTCTCCCCACCTTTCCATTCTGCAGTCTTCCTCCCCTTCCCTTCCAGTCCAAAGAAGCGTCTCAGCCCGAAACATCTCGCCTCCCAACCCTCTGAGCTCCCAAGCATCCTGAGCGTGTTGCTCTGGATTTCAAGCACCTGCAGGAACACGGACAACGCCGCCTGTCCCAAAATTCTCCAACAAAATATATTTCCCCTCAATTGAAGGATCTGATGGTTTCTGTCAATCAGCTCGTCACCATGGCGTCCAGGGGTTCCAGCTACAGTGTAGCATCTCCGTTCACTTGGCCCGCAGTCGTTTCTGTCAATTTCCTTTATCATTCCATACCACAGCCCATCCGGAGATGAATGTCAGGAGTCCCACTGGGCTTATCGTATCAGGGCATCCTGAGACTGTGAAATGTTCTCAGTAAACTTTCCAACTCAGTTGGAGGCTCTGGCTGAGAGACCTTGTCCCTGGCGTTAACATTTTCTGGGCCATCTACAACTAATGAGGGCGCTGGCGTTAAAGTGGCCGTTTGAAGCTGGGATTTGAATCCTGTGATGTCGGCAGTGGTATTAAAGAAGCAGCGGGGAAGGCGTCGCAGGGAGTGGGGAGAAGATAGAGGATCTTAGCGTGCACGTCCGCGGATCATGCAAGTGGGAGGATAGCTAGAAACGGTGTCCATTAGGAACACATCAGGTAGGGGCGGGCCATTACACACTCTGCCGTGTATTCCGCTATCAATCTGACCACAGCCCATCTACCTGTCTATCCTATATCCCTTCATTCCTTCAAAACCTAGAAATATCAGTTTAGGAACGCACTCCATAGCTGAGCCTTCATAACCCTCCACGCAGAGAATTCCCGAAAATTCCCCGGCCTCTGCGAGAAGTGGCACCTCCATCCCAAATGGCCTGCCCCTTACTCTGACGTGCCTCCCTCACGATGGGAGACGTTCCTCCCGCGTCCATTCTATCAAGCTCTCGAAGAAGTTCGCACGATTCAATTAAGTTTTGCTGAAGTGTGGAGAACTGTTCTACAAGATCATATGGTAGTCCCACAGTGCTGGGAACAGCTCCAGTCAATCTCTGCCGCACTCTTTAAATTTCCGAGTTCGTCCTTCCAGGTGCGGTCTCGCTCAGGCCCGATAATTCTAGCATGTTTCAGCTACTTGCAGTAACAGGCCGGCACTCCTCACTGCCCATGGATCTTCCTGTTGGTGTTCTGTGACCACTACTGGTATAAACCTTTCCCAGTGCCTCGCCGTTTAAAAATAATTGGTAATTTGTTTATTATTGTTACAGTGCAAAACCTTTGCTTGCGTGTCATCCAGACAGATGCGCCCGCACGTTTTTTTGGAATGAAATTACACTGCATTTCTGTTTTCGCTGTGAGCGCGTACACTCATGGTTCTGCACCCCTCCATGCCCGTGTTGCTGCCCACCCACTTGACAGATGCCCTCTCAAATTGTTCATCGTCAGCAATGATGTCATACTCGCCTTAACTCGGCCGAGGCATTTAATATTAGAGCACGAAGTTATACTGGGGCCATTCAAACCGTAATGATGCCGCAGCCAGGGTACTGTGCACGCTTCGGGCCACCACACTGCAGGAAGGAGGACGCTGCCCATCTCAGAGGCTAACGCCACATGAATTCTGTTTGTGCGGGGACAGCGGGCGGCTCTGGGACTACTCAGGGGAAAAAAAAACTTTAATGGGTGTGTAAACTATTGGGAGAGGCTTCAACAGGCTGAGATGGATGGAAGACCCCGGGAGAGTGGACGTGGAGAGGATGTTTCCTATAGCAGGGGAGTCCAGAACCACAGGGTACAAGGGCGTCCGTTTAGAACAGAGATGAGGAGGAATTCCTTTAGTCAGAGGGCGGTGAATCTGTGGAATTCATTGCCACGGACGGCTGTGGAGGCAGAGTCACCGGGTGTATTTAAAGCCGAGGTTGACAGGTTGACAGGTTCCTGATTTGTCAGGATATCAAAGGTTACGGGGGAAGGCAGGAGAATGGAGTCGAGAGGGTTAATAAATCGGCCGTGACAGAATGGTGGAGCAGATTAGATGGGCCAAATGGCCTAATTCTGCTCCTGTGTTTTATGGAAGGAGCTAATTCTCTGAGCAGAAAGATTAGTAATAGAACATTCAACAGGACAGGGTTTTGTTTTGCAATACAGCTTGGAATAAGCCCTTCTGGCATTACGAGACACGCCGCCCAGCAGTCCCCGGGTTTAATCTGAGTCCAATCGCGGGACAATTTACATTGGCCAATTAGCCTACCACGTGTGCATCTTTGGGAGGAAACCGGAGCACCCGGAGGAAACCCACACGGTCATGGGGAGAGCGTCCAAACTCCTAACAGGCAGTGTCGGGAATTGAACCGGGGTTCCCAGCACTGTAAACCGTTGTGCTAACCACTACGCCACCGCGCCACCCCCGGCAGGCTCCCCACAACATCTGGTGCCAACCACGATACCAGTTCAAACCACTCTCCTCAGCCTGTACATGATAGATGGCCCTCCGCTCCCTGACGCTACGTGGACTTGTCTAAATGCTCCTTACTGATTTAAGATCACTGATAAACTTTTCTCCTGGAGCCTGTTAGTCCTTTGAGCATTGCCAGAAAGAAGCAGCAACCCTTTTCGTATTTGAAACATATACGATGCGCTGTGAGCAGGGCAAGACAGAGGGAATCAGGGTGTGAAGTTAGGCTGGTCGGCTCTATCCAGATGACAATGGACTCAAAGGGCAGGAAAGCTTTACGTTTCTGAGCTACTTTGTATCTGATTCTTGGAAAGCTGCAATAAGACTCTAGATTTGAATTTTACAGTCAGTAGGTATCTCTGTACACCTGCTCCTTAATGCAAATATCTCATCAGCCAATCGTGTGGCAGCAACAATGCATAAAGCATGCAGACATAGTCAAGAGGTTCTGTAATTCTTCAGACCAAGTATCAGAAAGCAGAAGAAATGTGACTTTGACCGTGGACTGATGGTTGGTGCCAGACAGGGTAGTTTGAGAAAGTGCTGATATCCTGGCAGTTTCAGTCTGGAGTTTACAGAGAATGGTGCGAAAAACACACACACAAAAAAACACCCAGTGAATGGCAGTTCACAACAATGGTGTGCAGAGAGCATCTCTGAGTGGATGGGGTACAGCGCAGAGGGGTACCGCGAGCATGCACTCTCTGCCACGTTATGAGGTACAGCAGCTGTCTTAATAAAGTGGCCACTGAGTGTGAATGAATATTCAAGTTAGACTTCGTTGTTCGGGCCACTAGACCCTCAGACTTTATTGCGAGTACAGAAAATTAAACTATTTGCGTTTATAGAGTTGCTTCACGAGGCGTTTCACGGGGAAACGTTCGACCACTGCTCGGCACTGAGCCGCGTGAGATATAAGACGCTGAGGAATTCTTTTCATGGAATGACGTTTAGAAAAGTGAGAAGTTCGAAGGTTTAGGGAAAAATTGCAGATTTTGACCTTTCGACACAGTGCTGCAGGGGTTCAAATAGCGGAATCGTCAAAAGCTAGAACGGGAATGGGGGGTGGGTGGTATGGTGATTGGGAGAGGGGTGCGAGACAGGGCAATGAAGCTAAAGTGGGTCAGCCAGCGCACCGATGATGGAAGAGGGGTCGGTATGAATCAGGCAGCAGCATCGTGGAGTGGGAGGGTAAAGAGCAAGGCGGATTGTAACCCCACGCTGCGGTGGGCATTCCCGGGATTTAGAGTCCATTTACCTGTGAAGAATCCCAGACGGAAACCGCTCCATCTCGCAGCTCCAGAGCCCTGCCGCTCCTCACCAGTGCTGGGCGCTGGTTGGGGAGGTCCGCTGCTGCAGTATCTGGTTGAGAGATGGCTGTAATCTGCACTAGGAGGCAGACCGGTTGCTGTAGCCATGGCAACTCTGAGCACCGTGAATTCTGCATATATTAAGACACAGAAGTAATAAATCATTCCAGCTTTTGAATCTTATTTTCAATGCGGAATTTTTTTTGCCGTTTTCTTTTCAGTAGACACTGACCCTCACAGGGGGACAGTTCCACACCACACACACTGACCCTTAATGGGTGATCGGTCCCACACACACTGACCCTCACTGGGGGACGGGTCCCACACACACCGACCCTCACTGGGAGACGGGTCCCACACACACCGACCCTCACTGGGGGACGGGTCCCACACACACCGACCCTCACTGGGAGACGGGTCCCACACACACTGACCCTCACTGGGGGATGATCCCACTCACACTGACCCTCACTGGGGGATGATCCCACTCACACTGACACTCACTGGGGATGGGTCCCACACACACTGACCCTCACTGGGAGACAGTTCCACACCACACACACTGACCCTTAATGGGTGATCGGTCCCACACACACTGACCCTCACTGGGGGACGGGCCCCACACACACCGACCCTCACTGGGGGACGGGCCCCACACACACCGACCCTTACTGGGAGACGGGTCCCACACACACCGACCCTCACTGGGGGACGGGTCCCACACACACCGACCCTCACTGGGAGACGGGTCCCACACACACTGACCCTCACTGGGGGATGATCCCACTCACACTGACCCTCACTGGGAGATGATCCCACTCACACTGACCCTCACTGGGGATGGGTCCCACACACACTGACCCTCACTGGGAGACGGATCCCACACACACTGACCCTCACTGGGGGACGGGTCCCACACACACTGACCCTCACGGGGGATGGATCCCACACACACACACGCACTGACCCTCACTGGGGGATGGATCCCACACCCACTGACCCTCACTGTAATAGGCTCAGTGGACTTTAAATTAACCGCTTCCCTCTCCGGACTCTGTGCTACCCGTGCCCAGGCCACTGAAGTTCACTGTACAGATTCCGCGGGTACTGACTTTCCCGGTCAGAACGGTTCCCCGTTCCCTGGCACTGCCGACTCCTGGTTTCACAGGGTGAATGAGGGAGAACATTTGAGAGAGAGAGATGGGAGCTTAGAGCGGGCACTTCTGCTAGAGGAGGGAGGATTGGTATTAGGGAGGGTCGGTGGGCAGGTCCGTTCGGTGTGTACCGGGGAAGGGGGCGGGTCCGTCCGTTCTGTACCGGGGGCGGGACAAGCCTTGCGTATCCGCGTCTGCTGCCCCACTCTCCCAGTCACTCTCCAGTGAGCAGCGAGCGCGGCAGCTCCCGCCGCCGGAGCCTCGTGTCTCCTCTCCCCGCCCCAGCCTTCGCTCGCTGCCCCTGCCCCTTGCCCTTGCCACCATGCTCCGGCTCGGACCGCGGCTTCTCACCGCCCCGCTGATGCCAAAACCCGCCACCGCTCCGCCTGCTCCACGTTACTCGGTATGAGAGAACCGCAGTCCTCCCGCAATGACGGTACCTCTGCTAAAGATCGGGATCGTCCTGAGTACAATGGCCATGATCAGCAACTGGATGTCCCAGACTCTCCCGTCCCTGGTCGGCCTCAACGCCACCAGGCTGACGGCGGCCAGCGCCGGGACTCTGGACCGCAGTACTGGGGTGAGTGCGGGGGGGAGAGGGGGTAGAAGGAAGGACCGCGAGTGGGAGAGCCTGGGGACGGGATGGGAGAGGCTGGGGAGGAGAGGAGGAAGACGAACCGCAGGGGAGACCGGTGGGGCAGAAAGAGGAGTGAGGAACAGACGGAGGGAGTGAGGACAAGCGGGTGGGGAGGGTGGACGGTGAAATGAGTTGGGAAATGGATAGGAGAGTGAGGAGGAAGAGGGGCGGGAAGAGGAGTGAGAGGAAGGCCCGAACGGCGAGGGGAGAGGGGGGAGAGGAGAGAGGAGAAGGGCCGAGGGGCTGGAGAGGTAGCAGAGTGAACCTATTGGAGAGATGGGCAAGGAGAAGTTGCGGGGAGGGAGACGGTGGGGTTGGCAGATTGAGCGGGTTATCTCCTGATTAATAAACTGCCGGCGTTTACAGGTCGCCGGCTCCTGTAAAAGTTGTAATGCCCTTCCGAGATTTCGATATGAATTTGGTGACCCGCCCCAGTCGGGCGGAGAGCAGTTGTTGTACGGTTATTTTACCTGGTGAGGGTCGGTATATGCTCGCAGTGGGAGCTTAGATTCGGCGGGCAGCCGGTAAAACCCGGCTTCGGGCGACCCTTTGGGTGCAGCGAACCCACGCCGGTTAAACTGGGCATTAGTGTGAGGTGCGGTCGGGGTGCGTGAAACGCGGTGATGCGGCTTGCGATTGGGGGGAGACAGAGCGAGCGTTTCGGCTCAGAGAGCGCAGTTCACCCGGCCGGCTCCTTCCGATCCCCCAACAGCTGCCTGGACACCATCGCCCTTCACCACACCCCGAGATCGCTTTAGGAGATTGGCTGCGAGCAGTGTCCTCTGGATGTGTTGTTTGGCGAAGCGCCTTGCTCTGTCCCAGCCCAGCGCCCAGTTTGGTCCCCACGCATCAGGTTGTGTTCTGCATGGAATGGGCTTAATCATTGGAGCCCGTCCCTTCACTCAGTGAGATCACCGCGACCTGTGAGCTCCGGACAGCCCTTCATTTCCCCGTGTCCTTTAGTAACCCCGCGGCCTCGCTCTAAAGTTCGTAACTGATTTGGAGTCAAGATCTCCGAGTCTAAACTTCCGCACTCGGAAAGTTTTCTAAAGTTCGCAGCTGTAGGGTTCGGCGCGTTTGAACCGCTTCTAGTTTCGGCCAGAAGGAATGGTCCTTAACAGCGAGATATTTTGGAGGAAATGCTGCAGTTTTGTTCCTTAATATATTGGCGTGTCTGTAATTTAATGCTTCCATCTACCTTGGCCAGAATGCTTCGAGGTCAACTCGCAAGAGTGCAAATATCGCAACATCAAAGTCATTAACAAATTAAATGCATGATCGCGGTTCCAACTCGCGGCGGCGAGCTGATCATCATTCATATCACCGCCTGTTGGAATATGTGACCTAAGAGATTCATTGAATTTATGAAGCCATCCCGTGCGATGTCTGTCCCAGCCCTGAGAGTCTTGCCCTCCCTCCAAGTACTTCTTAAGCTGAACACGAGAGGTTCTGCAGGTGCTGTAAATTCAGAGAAACACGCACGCTGGAGGACCTCAGCAGGCCAGGCCGCATCTGCGGAGAGGAATAAACAGTCCATGTTTCCAGCCGAGGCCCTTCATCGGGGCGGGAAAGGAAGAGGAGAAGAGGCCAGAATAAGAAGGGGGTGGTGGGGAGGGGAGAAGAGGCCAGAATAAGAAGGGGGTGGTGGGGAGGGGAGAAGAGGCCAGAATAAGAAGGGGGTGGGGGAAGGAGAGAAGAGGCCAGAATAAGATGCGGGGTGGTGGGGAGGGGAGAAGAGGCCAGAATAAGATGCGGGGTGGGGGAAGGGGAGAAGAGGCCAGAATAAGAAGGGGGTGGTGGGGAGGGGAGAAGAGGCCAGAATAAGATGCGGGGTGGTGGGGAGGGGAAGGAGTACACGCTCGAAGGTAATGGGTGAAGCCCCGTGGGTGGGGAAGGTGGGGGTGAAGTGAGAAGCTGGGAGGTGATAGATGGAAAAGGCAAAGGTCTGAATAAGTGATTTGATAGGAGAGGAGAGTGGACTTTGGGAGAAAGGGAAGGACAAGGGTCACCAGGGGGAGGTGAGGAGAAGTGAAGAGGCAAGGGGAGAGCCAGGTGGGAAATGGAAGAAGAGAGATAGGGTAGGGGGAAATTCAATGTCATCCTTTTAGCCGTGATTCGGATTTCTGTCCCAAACACCCCCCAGGGCAGTGGGCTTCAGACCCCTGGCACCCTCTGAGTGTAAAACAATTACTGATCTCCCCTCTGACGTTTTTACATGCATCAGATTGTATATATTTTATGCCTTTCTGATGAGGAAAATGCTCACTTCCTGTTTTCCCTCATAATTTTACACGTCTCAGTTACATCACCTCAGTTCCCAAATCTCTACCTATACAACCTGGCCAGCATTATGTGCTGCCAAAGGGTCTTGGCGCAAAATGTTGGCTGTACTTTTTTCCACAGATGCTGCCTGGCCTGCTGAGTTCCTCCAGCATTTTGTGCACGTTGCTCGGATCTCCACCATCTACAGATTTTCTCTTCTGCCACCCAACTATGTTGTCAACTGCATCAGTGATTTGCTGATG
Source organism: Mobula birostris (assembly GCF_030028105.1). Taxonomy (NCBI): domain Eukaryota; kingdom Metazoa; phylum Chordata; class Chondrichthyes; order Myliobatiformes; family Myliobatidae; genus Mobula; species Mobula birostris. The sequence goes on along the minus strand of NC_092391.1, from coordinate 27,617,589 downwards.
GTTCTGTGAGCTTTGACTTTTGCTAACTTTTTATGACTTTCGAAAGTTTCACTTATGGCCTTCTGGAACCCCCCACACTAATCATTGTCTTCTGGAACCCCACACTAATCATTGCCTTCTGGAACCCCCCACACTAATCATTGCCTTCTGGAACCCCACACTAATCATTGTCTTCTGGAACCCTCCACACTAATCATTGTCTTCTGGAACCCCACACTAATCATTGCCTTCTGGAACCCCACACTAATCATTGTCTTCTGGAATCCCACACTAATCATTGCCTCTGGGACCCCCCACGCTAAGCATTGCCTTCTGGAACCTCCCACACTAATCATTGCCTTCTGGAACCCCACACTAATCATTGTCTTCTGGAACCCCCCACGCTAAGCATTGCCTTCTGGAACCTCCCACACTAATCATTGCCTTCTGGAACCCCACACTAATCATTGCCTTCTGGAACCCCCCACGCTAATCATTGCCTTCTGGAACCCCCCACTAATCATTGTCTTCTGGAACCCCACACTAATCATTGCCTTCTGGAACCCCCCACGCTAATCATTGCCTTAGGGACCCCACACTAATCATTGCCTTCTGGAACCCCACACTAATCATTGTCTTCTGGAACCCCACACTAATCATTGCCTTCTGGAACCCCCCACTAATCATTGTCTTCTGGAACCCCCCACGCTAATCATTGCCTTCTGGAACCCCACACTAATCATTGTCTTCTGGAACCCCCCATGCTAATCATTGCCTTCTGGAACCCCCCACTAATCATTGCCTTCTGGAACCTCACACTAATCATTGCCTTCTGGAACCCCACACTAATCATTGCCTTCTGGAACCCCCCACACTAATCATTGCCTCTGGGACCCCTACACTCATTATCCTTCAGTTTATTAATTTAGTCAAAATTCAATTTGAGTTCATCAGCCATTTCCAACTTTATTCCAGCTTCCATTGATCAGTTAAAAAGATTTGAGAGGCATTCAGCCAATTTTTCTGTAATTATAAAACATAAATTTCCAGACAGTGGATCCATAAATCTGTGGTTTTCATCCACTCAACTAGATTATCAAGCGATGTGCAATTTTCCAATATACTTCCCAGATGGAGGGAGCTTGGAAGATAATAGTAGGGGTTTCCACAATATTCTTACCTGATTCCTTTAATCCCTTGGATGGAAACCATCTGGTCCTGGGAATCTGTAACACATCTCTTTGTATTATCTTCTTGGTGTGATCCTGTTCAAATGCTCTTCCACAGCCCAAAGTACTTATTCAACATATGCACCAATTCTTTATTTTGCTTTACTGTACAATCATAAATTTCAAAGAGATCACTCTGTTCCTGACCACAGTGTTTCAATAAAACTGCTCATTTATTGTTGTAACCCTTGCTATAGTTTTTGAGATGCCCTGTTCTTTGCAGATTCTTCTCATCCAGAGATTCCCAACTATTTTTATGTTGTGGACCAATTCCAGTAAGTAAGGGGTCCGTGGCTGGGAACCTCTGCTTCCCCTGTTTTAATCGTTACATTTTCAGACTAGCTTTTGAATTTCTTTTGTATCTTGACTCCTACCTCTATTGTTGCTGGGGTGGGGGTTGTTTGGAAAAGTGGTGTTTTCTTACCCCTCTTTAAACTGGATCGACAACAAATTTTTAACACATTCCATCGATTGTCCATTATTGTCCATCAATTTGCTGATTTTACTGGGGATAAGCCAGCCTTCCCTAAATCTAGAAAGTTAGCAGCTGCTTCGCCCTTTCAAACGTAACATTGAATTTGATCATTCTCTGATCACTGTATTTAAATGTTAATGCATTACTGCTGCTGACAGTGAGATCCAGCTAATTATTAAATCTACTCTGGCTTTCCCTTGCCAATTCTCGGTGGTATTGCAGAGAAACTACCCTGAGTTTGCTGAAGAACTCTACATTCCATTCATTTTGAAAATTAAAATTCTGCATTAAAACCACTCTGCCTTTCCTATATGCTTATTTAATCTCTGCATTTACTCATCCTAATACTTCATCGCTCTAACCAAGGGACGTATGAACAACTCACGAATCAGTCTTAAATCCTTTTAGTTTTCTTAATTCAACCCATTAAGTCTCCACTGCCTGCTTGCCTCATGTTATTTTCTCTCATTATTGAAGTTATTTAATCTTTTATCACTAAAATTATTTCTCCCAACTCAACCATTTTCTGATTCTTTTCTGTAAACTCCATAACAGTATAATTTACTCTTTATATTCATTTGGTTCTTGGAGGCAAACACATTAACCTCAGCCTCTATTATTTTGTTTACACTCTCATTTCTCATTTCCATCTCCTGGTTTTATTTCATTTCCCCTGTAATGGCTGAGGCAAAATTTCTGATTTATGCTCCCTTCCTTTTCAGTTTATTTGTTTCTGAATCGAGTACGTCCCTGCCACAATTTTCTGGATTGAAGTCCCCCCAGTTATCCAATGATCCCCTCATTATAATCCTTGGTTTTGCCTGTGAAGTTAGAGTGGACATGAAGAGGGTGCTTCCGATAAGTGGGGAAGTCCAGGACCAGAGGGCACGGCGTCAGAATGCAAGGACATCCCTTTAGGACAGAGATGGGGAGGAATTTCTTTAGCCAGAGGGTGGTGAATCTGTGCAATTCATTGCCGCAGACAGCTGTGGAGGCAGAAGGGTATATTTAAAACGGAGGTTGATAGGTTCTTGATTGGTAAGGGTATCAAAGGTTACGGGGAGAAGGCAGGAGAATGGGGTTGTGTTACTGCCCATTACACTGCTGGTGTTTAGGGCAGCAATGAATGTCCCCCATCTCTTGTGGTAATCATGGCTTCCTTAATCATATCAGTAGCTTCCTCGTGGTTTTCACTCGTGGTCAGTCATGCAAGTCCCGGGAGGAGACTCAGGAATACCATCACACTCAGATGTAGAAGGATTCTTCGCTGCTATTTCCGTAACAGTGTTGTTTGACCAGTCAGGGTTGTTAGCCTTGAGCTGAACCTCCAAACCTAGAGGACTGATGGACCACTCTTAGCCTGGCCTCTACCCTTTGACCTGTTTGGCATGGGCAACCCTACCAAGAGCTAAAGCATGAAGCCCTGACTCCAGCCAGTATACTGTAGCTCTCCAGGTCATTGAGACATGCAAGCCTTCAGACCACGACAAGGCTGTGGGCTTCTAAGACAGGAGAGGGACAGTAAATCAGCCATGATGAAATGGTGCAGTAGACCCAATGGTCTAGTTCTACTCCTTTGTCTTGTGTCTAATGAAGTTACTGCTGATGAAAGTGAAATGGGGAATGAAGTTGGTGCCGATGAAAGTGAAATGGGGGCTACGTGAGTGGGAATGTAGTGCTGATGAAAGTGAAATGGGGGCTACGGCATGTGAGTGGGAATGGGAGGGGGAACATGTATTTAAACTGGTACACGTCTGATTGTGATATGATTATGAATTTCATACCTCAATCCAACTGGGTGCCCAAGTGTAGCCCTGACGAAGGGTCTCGGCCTGAAACGTCAACTGTACCTCTTCCTAGAGATACTGCCTGGCCTGCTGCGTTCACCAGCACCTTTGATGTGTGTTGCCCAAGTGTAGTCACTGGTTTGGTTAGATTGTCGACAGTTTTAGATTGAGAGAAAAAAATGCTGGTGTAAAGATTGAGAGATGAATGAATAAGAGCACGGGCAAGATCAATCATTTTGATTTATTTACTGAGCCACATTCATTTAAATAAATTCCTCTGAGTACTGAGTGCTGCAGTTGGAATAAGTCTCGTCTGATAAGAGCTGATTTTCCTGTTCCTGTTAGATGCTGCTCAGTGAGAGCTGGAACGAGAGATTGGCTTAGCGGTTAGACCGAGAGGGGACTGTACCGCCCTCTATCATTGTCCTTTCATAAAGAATCAAACAGTTTACTGATAACTTTAGTTGCAGATCTCCTGATTCAATCTCATTTTGGAGGCAGGTAATCGGTTTCTTTTATCTCTCCATGACCATCGAAGTGCCCGCCTGAAAGACACACTGCACTCAGAACTGGAGGCTTACTTACAGATGCACACTATTTAATTTACACACAGACACTAATTATACTAAAAATTATATAAAACTGTAGGTTCTCATATAATTATATACAAGGGGTGATTGATAAGTTTGTGGCCTAAGGTAGAAGGAGTCAATTTCAGAAAACCTAGCACATTTATTTTTCAACATAGTCCCCTCCTACATTTACACACTTAGTCCAGCGGTCGTGGAGCATACAGATCTTGGACCTCCAGAAAGTGTCCACAGCAGGGGTGATTGATAAGTTCATGGCCCAAGGAGATGAGTTACACAGCTCTCGTTACATGCGCATGCAGATCAACTCTTTGAGTGATTAAGCAGAAAGTTTAAAGTTAATAACTCGTTGGGGTGATTAAGAAGTTCGTCGCCTAAGGTAGAAGGAGATAAGTTATTAACTTCAAACTTTCTGCATACTCACTCAAAGAGCTGAACTGCATATGCATGTAATGAGAGCTGTATAACTCATCTCCTTCTACCTTAGGCCACGAACTTATCAATCACTCCTTGTGAAACTGTAAACTACTGTAAGGTAATTGGCTCAGTAAGACATTGCGGAATCCCACCTACAGAGCCCCAGGGAGAGTAGCACACAGTGCTGTGCTTCATCTCAGCAGATGGAACTGGTACCATGCCCAGACTAGCCCTTTCCAATGCTTTTGGAATACCATTAGCATCCACTGAGAGGGTTTATAACAGAAGAGGTGTCTACATTGATCCCAAAGCCTCCAATACTCATCATGCACCAACTCTGCCGGGCTATGGCTGCGTGTGGAAATGACGGGTTTCCAAGACCCCTCAGTACTGTCCCTCTGACAGTGTGACACTCCCTCAGTACTGTCCCTCTGACTGTGTGACGCTCCCTCAGTACTGCCCCTCTGACAGTGCGACACTCCCTCAGTCCTGTCCCTCTGACAGTGTGACACTCCCTCAGTACTGTCCCTCTGACAGTGCGACGCTCCCTCAGTCCTGTCCCTCCGACAGTGCGACGCTCCCTCAGTCCTGTCCCTCCGACAGTGCGACGCTCCCTCAGTCCTGTCCCTCCGACAGTGCGACGCTCCCTCAGTACTGTCCCTCCGACAGTGCGACGCTCCCTCAGTACTGTCCCTCCGACAGTGCGACGCTCCCTCAGTACTGTCCCTCCGACAGTGTGACGCTCCCTCAGTACTGTCCCTCCGACAGTGTGACATTCACTCCGTACAGTCCCTCTGACAGTGCGACACTCCCTCAGTACTGTCCCTCAGTCAGTGCGACACTCCCTCAGTAATGTCCCTCTGACAGTGTGACACTCCCTCAGTACTGTCCCTCTGACAGTGTGACACTCCCTCAGTACTGTCCCTCTGACAGTGCGACACTCCCTCAGTACTGTCCCTCTGACAGTGTGACACTCCCTCAGTACTGTCCCTCTGACAGTGTGACACTCCCTCAGTACTGTCCCTCAGACAGTGTGACGCTCCCTCAGTACTGTCCCTCTGACAGTGTGACACTCTCTCCGTACTGTCCCTCCGACAGTGTGACGCTCTCTCAGTACTGTCCCTCTGACAGTGTGACACTCCCTCAGCACTGTCCCTCCGACAGTGTGACGCTCCCTCAGTACTGTCCCTCTGACAGTGTGACGCTCCCTCAGTACTGTCCCTCCGACAGTGTGACACTCCCTCAGTACTGTCCCTCTGACAGTGTGACGCTCCCTCAGTACTGTCCCTCTGACAGTGTGACACTCCCTCAGTACTGTCCCTCTGACAGTGTGACACTCCCTCAGTACTGCCCCTCAGACAGTGTGACACTCCCTCAGTACTGTCCCTCTGACAGTGTGACACTCCCTCAGTACTGTCCCTCTGACAGTGCGACACTCCCTCAGTACTGTCCCTCTGACAGTGTGACACTCCCTCAGTACTGCCCCTCAGACAGTGTGACACTCTCTCAGTACTGTCCCTCTGACAGTGTGACGCTCCCTCAGTACTGTCCCTCTGACAGTGTGACACTCCCTCAGTACTGTCCCTCTGACAGTGTGACACTCCCTCAGTACTGCCCCTCAGACAGTGTGACACTCCCTCAGTACTGTCCCTCTGACAGTGTGACACTCCCTCAGTACTGTCCCTCTGACAGTGCGACACTCCCTCAGTACTGTCCCTCTGACAGTGTGACACTCCCTCAGTACTGTCCCTCCGTCGGTGCGACGCTCTCTCAGTACTGTCCCTCTGACAGTGTGACACTCCCTCAGTACTGTCCCTCAGACAGTGTGACACTCCCTCAGTACTGTCCCTCTGACAGTAAGACACTCCCTCAGTACTGTCCCTCTGACAGTGTGACACTCCCTCAGTACTGTCCCTCCGTCGGTGCGACGCTCTCTCAGTACTGTCCCTCTGACAGTGTGACACTCCCTCAGTACTGTCCCTCAGACAGTGTGACTCTCCCTCAGTACTGCCCCTCAGACAGTGTGACACTCTCTCAGTGCTGTCCCTCTGACAGTGTGACGCTCCCTCAGTACTGTCCCTCTGACAGTGTGACACTCCCTCAGTACTGCCCCTCAGACAGTGTGACACTCCCTCAGTACTGTCCCTCTGACAGTGTGACACTCCCTCAGTACTGTCCCTCCGACAGTGCGACGCTCCCTCAGTACTGTCCCTCCGACAGTGCGACGCTCCCTCAGTACTGTCCCTCCAACAGTGCGACGCTCCCTCAGTACTGTCCCTCCGACAGTGTGACGCTCCCTCAGTACTGTCCCTCCGACAGTGTGACATTCACTCCGTACAGTCCCTCTGACAGTGCGACACTCCCTCAGTACTGTCCCTCAGTCAGTGCGACACTCCCTCAGTAATGTCCCTCTGACAGTGTGACACTCCCTCAGTACTGTCCCTCCGACAGTGTGACACTCCCTCAGTACTGTCCCTCCGACAGTGTGACGCTCCCTCAGTACTGTCCCTCCGACAGTGTGACGCTCCCTCAGTACTGTCCCTCCGACAGTGTGACGCTCCCTCAGTACCGTCCCTCCGACAGTGTGACGCTCCCTCAGTACCGTCCCTCCGACAGTGTGACGCTCCCTCAGTACCGTCCCTCCGACAGTGCGACGCTCCCTCAGTACCGTCCCTCCGACAGTGTGACGCTCCCTCAGTACTGTCCCTCAGACAGTGTGACACTCCCTCCGTACTGTCCCTCCGACAGTGTGACGCTCCCTCAGTACTGTCCCTCCGACAGTGTGACACTCTCTCAGTACTGTCCCTCTGACAGTGTGACACTCCCTCAGTACTGCCCCTCAGACAGTGTGACACTCCCTCAGTACTGTCCCTCTGACAGTGTGACACTCCCTCAGTACTGTCCCTCTGACAGTGCGACACTCCCTCAGTACTGTCCCTCTGACAGTGTGACACTCCCTCAGTACTGTCCCTCCGTCGGTGCGACGCTCTCTCAGTACTGTCCCTCTGACAGTGTGACACTCCCTCAGTACTGTCCCTCAGACAGTGTGACACTCCCTCAGTACTGTCCCTCTGACAGTAAGACACTCCCTCAGTACTGTCCCTCTGACAGTGTGACACTCCCTCAGTACTGTCCCTCCGTCGGTGCGACGCTCTCTCAGTACTGTCCCTCTGACAGTGTGACACTCCCTCAGTACTGTCCCTCAGACAGTGTGACTCTCCCTCAGTACTGCCCCTCAGACAGTGTGACACTCTCTCAGTGCTGTCCCTCTGACAGTGTGACGCTCCCTCAGTACTGTCCCTCTGACAGTGTGACACTCCCTCAGTACTGCCCCTCAGACAGTGTGACACTCCCTCAGTACTGTCCCTCTGACAGTGTGACACTCCCTCAGTACTGTCCCTCTGACAGTGCGACACTCCCTCAGTACTGTCCCTCTGACAGTGTGACACTCCCTCAGTACTGTCCCTCTGACAGTAAGACACTCCCTCAGTACTGTCCCTCCGACAGTGTGACACTCCCTCAGTACTGCCCCTCTGACAGTGTGACACTCCCTCAGTACTGTCCCTCCGTCGGTGCGACGCTCTCTCAGTACTGTCCCTCTGACAGTGTGACACTCCCTCAGTACTGTCCTTCTGACAGTAAGACACTCCCTCAGTACTGTCCCTCTGACAGTGTGACACTCCCTCAGTACTGTCCCTCCGACAGTGTGACACTCCCTCAGTACTGTCCCTCTGACAGTGTGACACTCCCTCAGTACTGTCCCTCTGACAGTGCGACACTCCCTCAGTACTGTCCCTCTGACAGTGTGACACTCCCTCAGTACTGCCCCTCAGACAGTGTGACACTCTCTAAGTACTGTCCCTCTGACAGTGTGACGCTCCCTCAGTACTGTCCCTCTGACAGTGTGACACTCCCTCAGTACTGTCCCTCTGACAGTGCGACACTCCCTCAGTACTGTCCCTCTGACAGTGTGACACTCCCTCAGTACTGCTCCTCAGACAGTGTGACACTCTCTCAGTACTGTCCCTCTGACAGTGTGACGCTCCCTCAGTACTGTCCCTCTGACAGTGTGACACTCCCTCAGTACTGTCCCTCTGACAGTGTGACACTCCCTCAGTACTGCCCCTCAGACAGTGTGACACTCCCTCAGTACTGTCCCTCTGACAGTGTCACACTCCCTCAGTACTGTCCCTCTGACAGTGCGACACTCCCTCAGTACTGTCCCTCTGACAGTGTGACACTCCCTCAGTACTGTCCCTCTGACAGTAAGACACTCCCTCAGTACTGTCCCTCCGACAGTGTGACACTCCCTCAGTACTGTCCCTCTGACAGTGTGACACTCCCTCAGTACTGTCCCTCCGTCGGTGCGACGCTTTCTCAGTACTGTCCCTCTGACAGTGTGACACTCCCTCAGTACTGTCCCTCAGACAGTGTGACACTCCCTCAGTACTGTCCCTCTGACAGTAAGACACTCCCTCAGTACTGTCCCTCTGACAGTGTGACACTCCCTCAGTACTGTCCCTCCGTCGGTGCGACGCTCTCTCAGTACTGTCCCTCTGACAGTGTGACACTCCCTCACTACTGTCCCTCAGACAGTGTGACACTCCCTCAGTACTGCCCCTCAGACAGTGTGACACTCTCTCAGTACTGTCCCTCTGACAGTGTGACGCTCCCTCAGTACTGTCCCTCTGACAGTGTGACACTCCCTCAGTACTGCCCCTCAGACAGTGTGACACTCCCTCAGTACTGTCCCTCTGACAGTGTGACACTCCCTCAGTACTGTCCCTCTGACAGTGCGACACTCCCTCAGTACTGTCCCTCTGACAGTGTGACACTCCCTCAGTACTGTCCCTCTGACAGTAAGACACTCCCTCAGTACTGTCCCTCCGACAGTGTGACACTCCCTCAGTACTGTCCCTCTGACAGTGTGACACTCCCTCAGTACTGTCCCTCCGTCGGTGCGACGCTCTCTCAGTACTATCCCTCTGACAGTGTGACACTCCCTCAGTACTGTCCCTCAGACAGTGTGACACTCCCTCAGTACTGTCCTTCTGACAGTAAGACACTCCCTCAGTACTGTCCCTCTGACAGTGTGACACTCCCTCAGTACTGTCCCTCCGACAGTGTGACACTCCCTCAGTACTGTCCCTCTGACAGTGTGACACTCCCTCAGTACTGTCCCTCCGTCGGTGCGACGCTCTCTCAGTACTGCCCCTCCGACAGTGTGACACTCCCTCAGTACTGTCCCTCCGACAGTGTGACGCTCCCTCAGTACTGTCCCTCCGACAGTGCGACGCTCCCTCAGTACTGTCCCTCCGACAGTGTGACGCTCCCTCAGTACTGTCCCTCCGACAGTGCGACGCTCCCTCAGTACTGTCCCTCCGACAGTGTGACGCTCCCTCAGTACTGTCCCTCCGACAGTGTGACGCTCCCTTAGTACCGTCCCTCTGACAGTGTGACACTCCCTCAGTACTGCCCCTCCGACAGTGCGACACTCCCTCAGTACTGTCCCTCTGACAGTGCGACGCTCCCTTAGTACCGTCCCTCTGACGGTGTGACACTCCCTCAGTACTGTCCCTCTGACAGTGCGACGCTCCCTTAGTACCGTCCCTCTGACGGTGTGACACTTCCTCAGTACTGTCCCTCCGACAGTGTGACACTCCCTCAGTACCGTCCCTCTGACAGTGTGACGCTCCCTCAGTACTGTCCCTCCGACAGTGTGACACTCCCTCAGTACCGTCCCTGTGACAGTGTGACGCTCTCTCAGTACTGTCCCTCCGACAGTGTGACACTCACTCAGTACTGTCCCTGTGACAGTGTGACACTCCCTCAGTACTGTCCCTGTGACAGTGTGACACTCCCTCAGTACTGTCCCTCTGACAGTGTGACACTCCCTCAGTACTGCCCCTCTGACAGTGTGACACTCCCTCAGTACTGTCCCTCTGACAGTGTGACACTCCCTCAGTACCGTCCCTCTGACAGTGTGACACTCCCTCAGACAGTGTGACACTCTCTCAGTACCGTCCCTCTGACAGTGTGACACTCCCTCAGTACCGTCCCTCTGACAGTGTGACACTCCCTCAGTACTGTCCCTCTGACAGTGTGACACTCCCTCAGTACCGTCCCTCTGACAGTGTGACACTCCCTCAGTACTGTCCCTCTGACAGTGTGACACTCCCTCAGTACTGTCCCTCTGACAGTAAGACACTCCCTCAGTACTGTCCCTCCGACAGTGTGACACTCCCTCAGTACTGTCCCTCTGACAGTGTGACACTCCCTCAGTACTGTCCCTCCGTCGGTGCGACGCTCTCTCAGTACTATCCCTCTGACAGTGTGACACTCCCTCAGTACTGTCCCTCTGACAGTGCGACGCTCCCTTAGTACCGTCCCTCTGACGGTGTGACACTTCCTCAGTACTGTCCCTCCGACAGTGTGACACTCCCTCAGTACCGTCCCTCTGACAGTGTGACGCTCCCTCAGTACTGTCCCTCCGACAGTGTGACACTCCCTCAGTACCGTCCCTGTGACAGTGTGACGCTCTCTCAGTACTGTCCCTCCGACAGTGTGACACTCCCTCAGTACTGTCCCTGTGACAGTGTGACACTCCCTCAGTACTGTCCCTGTGACAGTGTGACACTCCCTCAGTACTGTCCCTCTGACAGTGTGACACTCCCTCAGTACTGCCCCTCTGACAGTGTGACACTCCCTCAGTACTGTCCCTCTGACAGTGTGACACTCCCTCAGTACCGTCCCTCTGGCAGTGTGACACTCCCTCAGACAGTGTGACACTCTCTCAGTACCGTCCCTCTGACAGTGTGACACTCCCTCAGTACCGTCCCTCTGACAGTGTGACACTCCCTCAGTACTGTCCCTCTGACAGTGTGACACTCCCTCAGTACCGTCCCTCTGACAGTGTGACACTCCCTCAGTACTGTCCCTCTGACAGTGTGACACTCCCTCAGTACTGTCCCTGTGACAGTGTGACACTCCCTCAGTACCGTCCCTCTGACAGTGTGACACTCCCTCAGTACTGTCCCTCTGACAGTGTGACACTCCCTCAGTACTGTCCCTCCGACAGTGTGACACTCCCTCAGACAGTGTGACACTCCCTCAGTACCGTCCCTCTGACAGTGTGACACTCCCTCAGTACTGCCCCTCTGACAGTGTGACACTCCCTCGGTACTGTCCCTCTGACAGTGTGACACTCCCTCAGTACTGTCCCTCCGACAGTGTGACACTCCCTCAGACAGTGTGACACTCCCTCAGTACTGCCCCTCTGACAGTGTGACACTCCCTCTGTACTGTCCCTCTGACAGTGTGGCACTCTCTCAGTACTGTCCCTCGGACAGTGTGACACTCCCTCAGTACTGTCCCTCTGACAGTGTGACACTCCCTCAGTACTGTCCCTCGGACAGTGTGACACTCCCTCAGTACTGTCCCTCGGACAGTGTGACACTCCCTCAGTACTGTCCCTCGGACAGTGTGACACTCCCTCAGTACTGTCCCTCTGACAGTGTGACACTCCCTCAGTACTGTCCCTCCGACAGTGTGACACTCCCTCAGTACTGTCCCTCCGACAGTGTGACACTCCCTCAGTACTGTCCCTCCGACAGTGTGACACTCCCTCAGTACTGTCCCTCTGACAGTGTGACACAGCCTCAGTACTGTCCCTCAGACAGTGTGACACTCCCTCAGTACTGTCCCTCTGACAGTAAGACACTCCCTCAGTACTGTCCCTCTGACAGTGTGACACTCCCTCAGTACTGTCCCTCCGACAGTGTGACACTCTCTCAGTCCTGTCCGACAGTGTGACGCTCTCTCAGTACTGCACAGGGAGTGCTCACCTAATTTTAGCAACAAGAAAATGTGAACCATATGCACTCTCATTTCAGCAGCAGCTGACCTTGTTTTCATTCATTTAATCTTGTGTTTGTTTTGTATTGATCTGATCTTAATACAGTGATGAAATCTGGAAATGCTGGTTCTTAACTCGTCTCATATCATTTCTCTGTGTTCTCTCTCCACCCTAGGTCTTACCAGATAACGCTGAGGATGGCTGGCGAGTGTTCAGCTCTGCACCAGACAGTGAGGGCAGGTGCATCTGCACGGTGGTGGCTCCCCAACAGACTCTGTGTTCCCGCGATGCCCGCACCAAGCAACTGAGGCAGCTTCTGGAGAAGGTACCACAAAGAATGGGGTGCTGGGGATCAGGTTGCACCTGGGGGAAGAGAGAGGAAGGTGTAGAAATACGAGCCTGGGGCAGCAGATCCCAAAACAGAGATACACCACCGATTCAATATGACAGACAATTTTCATCGTCGGGTTCTAAAATGGCAGTGTTCGAGAACATTCATCATTGTCTTCATTATGTGCCATGTCGTATGACATCATCATTATGTCCCATGTCATATTGACATGGGCGATCATGGTCTTATCCATGACTGTGACTGTTCTTGGCAAATTTTTCTGCGGACGTGGTTTGCCGTTGCCGCCTTCTGGCCAGTGTCTTCACAGGACGGGTGACCCCAGCCATTATCAATACTCAGAGATTGTCAACCTGGCATCAGTGGCACCTAACCAGGACTTGTGATTTGCAAGTGACCCTGGTCAGCGTTGTGGAATTATAGAAGCCGAAAGCAAAAGGAGGCTGTTCAGCACATCCTACCTGAGCTAAACTTTATGTTTCTAATTCATCATACTCTCCTATCCTTACCCATATAATTTCCTATTAAAATTGTCCCACTGCCCTTTAGAACAATGCATTCTGGATCAAGATATGTAGCTGCACCAAAATTGTCGTCATTGTCTCTCCTGGTTTTCTTCTGAATCCTCCTTGCTTGTTCCTCTGTTCAGCTGGTTTACAATTGACCAGCCTCACAGATTCAGTTACGCTCCATAGCTCCAGTTATTTAATATCTTAACCAGATTCCCAATTGTATCCTGGCAGCGTAGTTTTTTTTTAAGGGGGAAATTAATTCATTGAAGATTATGAAAGGGTTTATTAGGGGCAAAGATGCTTCCAATCATGGAGAGCTCAAATTAGGAGAGTCGCACAAGTATCAACAAATAAGTGCGATTGGGAATTTGCAAATAATCTTTCTTTAGAATTAGAAAGCACAACTCGTTGTGGTGTGCAGTGGATCAAACAAACAGTTGGGTGTGTTTAAGAGAAAGCCTGCATACACACATGAGGGAATTGTGTTTGGATACGTTTATAGGCCGGTGGTGTAGTGACATCAGCACTGGACTTCGAGGCATATGATTCTGAGTTTGAGTCTGACCGTGTCTCAGCCTGGGCAGCAGCAGTTTCTGCGCGGAAGAAAGGCCTGGCAATCTATCTTGCTACACTATCCACAGGGTCACCATGAGTCAATGACAATTCAGCAGCAGTCAAACAACAACATGTTTATAGGATCGAACAGAATAAACGGCAGGTTCAGAGGTAGACTAGAGGGTGACTATTTACCAACTATTAATCTATTTTGTAAAAATTCTTCACATGGGACCAGATAGATGTAATTAGCAGAGTCTTGTGCCAAGCAGAAACATTGACCAGCTGGGTAGGATGACCTTTCTGTGCTGTACGTACTTTCTAATACGCTGTTTTAAAAAAAAATTACATCTTATATTGTCACTTAACCTTTTCAGCCTGCGTATTCCTGTTAAGTGATTGTGACTGTTCAGGTCTCGTTTTTAAAAGTGAAGTAGGAATTTTTGAATGCATTTGCTTAATTTGCCAGACTAGCCTGAATGTACCTGAATGTTCAAATAGCATTGTGTTCATAGTCACCATGCTGTGGATTGCGTCTCTACTAATGTTCCTCCGACTTTCCCAAACCGTCATATAATAATCCCTCGCACGGTGCCTGCTGTTCGTTTCTAATTGTACCTACCAATGTTAATCCAGCTCCATCACACTGTCACCCAGTGTAGTTTATCACTAACTGTTTCTTGACTCATGTTAACGTCACTCCCTCGCACGTCACTTGCTAAACATTTTCATCAGCACCTAGTGTCATTATCTCTTCTGGTATAATGGAGCTGGTGAGGGAGGAGTGACTGCAATCACCAGGACTCTTGTAACTAATATACAACAACAGACTGTGAACCGCACTCTGTGGCTTCTGTTGTGATCATCTCACTCACTCAGTTTTACACCATCGGACACTGGAGCAGAATTAGGCCATTCAGTCCATCGAGGCTGCTTCACGATTCCATCATGGCTTATTTTTATCTCTCTCAGCCCCAATCTACTGCCTTCTCCCCATAACCTTTGAAGCCCTGACCAACCTCCACTTTAAATATACTTAATGGCTTGGCCTCTATAGCCCTCTGTGGCAATGAATTCCACAGATTCACCACACTCTGGCCAGAGAAATTTTTCCTCAACTCAGTTCTAAAGGGACTCCCTTCTATTCTGACTCTGCCGTCTGGTCCTAGACTTCCCCAGGGTAAGGAGCATACAGTCCATGTGCAATCTATCTAGGCCTTTCAATATTTGATAGCTTGCAATGAGATTCCACCCCCCCCCCCCAGCCCATTCTTCTAAACTCCAGAATGTTCAGGCTCAGCACCATCAAATGCTGCTCATATCTTAACCCCCTCATTCCCGGGATCATTCTCGTCAGCCTCCTCTGGACCTTCTCCAATACCAGCTCATCCTTCGTCCTTTCTTAGATCAGGGGCCCAAAACGGTTCATAATACTCATAGTTTTGCCACGTCACGTCACAGTGGAGGTGTAAATTCTCATCCTCAGTGCCTCTGTTGAGTGAAACACATTTCAGACTCTTTAAGAGTGATCTCTGTGTGTGTATGTATATACATGCATACATATACACTTCCTGACTGACCTGTGCTATGTTACGGTGTGCTGTGATTATTGGCTGTGCCTCGCCTGGGAGTGATTTTGGGGCCACTACTGAAATTGTTGCCTAGCTCCATGTCAGAAAATGGAAGTCTCCCTCACTCCTCTTTCTCTGCTCCAGGTGCAGAACATGACTCAATCCATTGAGGTCTTGGATCGACGAACCCAACGAGACCTCCAGTATGTGGAGAAAATGGAAACACAAATGAGAGGCCTGGAGACAAAATTCCGACAAGTGGAGGAGACTCACAAGGCACATCTCTCCCGACAGTTTCAGGTATACCAAGCACATCAGTAGAGTCTGTATAGGGGAGCTAGCATATGGGTTGACAGGTATTGGCCATTGAAAGTTTTGCTACCTTGTGATATCAGACTGATCTTTTATTTGAGGGATCCCAGGAATTCCACAAGTCAGCTTCTGGAATTTCTGCATTCAGAAGAACACAAGAATGGAAAAAGCTGTGGACTATCGAGTTTGCTCATCTAGTAACTCCCCACCAACCCCCATCATTTCTACATCCTTTCGCAATGTAAATCCAACAGACCTGATTCCATATAATCCCCAGCCACTCTATATGAAGCTGTTGAACTGACTCCTTTTCGAAGGTACCAGAATTGCATTTCTCATAGTTTGCATTCACTTCCCAGTCACTCAAGAGCTTCTATTAAGTCTCACTTGAGTTTGTGAACTTTGACTTCAGTAAAGAGTCATAGTCCATAAAGTTTTCATACACAGAATCTTCCAGTCCCAATTCTGTAATGAAGCCAACCAGAAAAAGCCACGTTAATTGTCATTCTTTGCCTTCTGCTAGTCAGCCAAACTTCTGACCATGCTAGTATCTTTCCTGAAATACCACAGGCTCTTATCTTGTTTAGCAGTCTTGTGTGCAGCACCTTGTGAAAATCCACCTTCCAAAAATCCAAGTAAACATCATCCACTGACTCTCCTTTGTCTATCCTGCCTGTTATTTCCTCAGAGAATTCCAACAGGTTTATCAGGCAAGATTTCCCCCTAAGTAAATCACCTTCCTATTTTATCGAATGCTCCAAATTCCCTGAAAACTCAGCTTTATTAATAGACCCTAACATCTTGCCAGCATTGAAGACAGCCTAACTGGCCTATATTTTCATTTTGCCTCCGTTCCTTCTTAAAGGGTGGAGTGACATTTGCGGTTTTCCAGTCGCCTGGGACCATGCCTGACTCTAGTGAACCTTACAGATGCCGTACGCTCACATGCTCTTAGGGAAAGCTATCAACCTCTGTGTAACAATGTTACTGCCTCTCAATCAAAAGCCTTTGTAACTTTAAAGACTCTTCTCATTTTTATTCATTTTCCTGATCTGGAATTGGGATACCTCAACATGTCCTACCAGCTACATAACCATCAGAATTCTGCTATATGAACAAGTCCCACAAGTCGAGAGAGGACAAGGAAAAGCTGGCCAGATCTGCAGTACCAGTCACCTTGACCATTCCATCCTCTGTGATGGTGTTGGATTTGCTGACAGCGAAGTC
Organism: Mobula birostris; assembly: GCF_030028105.1. Taxonomy (NCBI): domain Eukaryota; kingdom Metazoa; phylum Chordata; class Chondrichthyes; order Myliobatiformes; family Myliobatidae; genus Mobula; species Mobula birostris. The sequence continues at coordinate 27,600,731 of NC_092391.1, read as the reverse complement.
CTAAACTCAAACCAGGTCCTTAAGCCCTATCCAATATAAAGTACCATGAGTGCTCTCACTAAAGGGAGATCGTACTGCAACTACCCAATCTTCAAAGGCAAGTTTACTTCCCTGTTTATTCTCCATGGTGAGATTAGCTTCCAATATCTACTATTTGAGCAGTGGAAACTACTCTGAGCAGTCTACAAATGAGTTTAAAATGGTTCATTTATTTCAGTGATGTACGTTTAAATCTAAACAATATTCTTAAAACACATTTAAAACTCAGAGGATTTCTATCTTAAACATTATCAAATTACGAACCATTTCTAAAACATAAAGCATTCCAAAAACATGAAATATTTCTAAAATGCAAAGAACAAAGGATTTCCAAAACACAGGTACGATCCCTATAAACTAAAAAGGCATACAGTACCAGTGATGCAGACGGACAAATCATCCATCACAGAAACCAAAACGAAAGGAATGGATTCTTTTTGACCCCATGTTTCTTGATGTTCCTTACCCATGTGTAATAAGCTCAAACTGCTCACCACATTTATACCGTTTCTCTTCCACTTGAGTGACATCACACACATATTATATTTCCTTAGATATTCTTTTTATACAGGCAGTCTAAGGGTATCTTATAGCCATAGATCTTAATAAATACTATGAAGCTAACTTCCTTGAGTACATAAAACTCCCAACTATATACACATCAGTTATTGATATGCTAAATTATATTATCCATCTGGTCTGCAAGCTTTCTTGAACTAAGCAACATGGCCAGTTCGCCTGTTTTGAAAGAACCAAAATTAAACGACCCATTCTCATATACTCTACTCTTGAACAGCAATAAAGCAGATACAGTGAGGTACTTCTTACTTCTCAGCGACAGAGCATCTTCAAAGCTGCTTTATAGCCTGCACTTTGTTTTAACTTCAGACTGATTACTGCATGCCATTTACATTTTGAGAACTGAACACTGACTCCCATTTATGACCAGAAACTAAACAGAGCAATATTAGTTGGAAGTTTGATCTTACATGTGGCAGCTGCTGTGTTTAGAAAGCAAACTTTGCAAAAAAAAAAACAGGGGATCCCATTGGCAAAGAAATGAATATCCATCACACCTCCCACTTTTGATCCTCTGTGAAATTTATCACTCCTGTCTGCTTTCTTCACTTGCTAACATGCACCAGAGTTTCTGCATTCATCACCTTTGTGTTATTCACTGCCATTGACTCTCCAACCAGCAGAGCATCCATTTTTAGAGCTCCATACTTGTTACAAATACCTTTAATTTCATACCTCCTGCTACCTTGCAGAGTCCTCCAATTCAACCACAATCTAAGAAGTCTTGCATTTTAGCCTCTTGTCCACCCATTGTCTGGTCACTATATTGTTAGTGGCCAAGTCTCCAGTTGCCTTTTTCTTTGTTATAACTCTCTCTCTCTCTCTTTCTCTCTCCTGTATACTGCTCCTTAAAGCCATCCTTTCAGAGTATGCTTTGACTACCTGTCCTTATGTAGGCTGGTATTAAATACAGTTTAATTATTGCTTCTGTGAACTGCATTGTGTGGTTTAACTATGTTGAAAGTGCTGCAATAATATCAGTTGACATTGCTGTGTCAAAGTATGGAGGTGGGTGAGGAGCGGGTGGGAGATGAATGGAAAGATAAGCCGGTGGTACGTCAGTAGCAGGGAGCTGTCTGAACCATCTGTTTGTGTCTAAAACAGGCAAACCGTGGCCCATCACCTTGTACTCGCTCCTCCCATCTTAACAACAAAAGCTACGTTGGAAGAATAACAGAGCCACTAAATTGAACAAAAAAAATAAGGCAAAGGAGAGATCATTGATAAATTAGTCATACCTAAAGAGGATAAAAGCACTGTTCTGGACAGATTGTGTCCATTCATATTAAGCAAAATTGGAGAAGTATTGAAAAAGAAGCATTGCATTTCATATATTACAAAGGGAATAAGTGTCAAAGGACCGGCAGGCGGCCTGATATTTAAAGGAAGGAAGTGGAAGAAGCCAAGCGAACTAGAGGCCAATTTGCATAATGTTAGCGGTAGGAAAGGTATTGGAATCTTGACAGACCTTTTTTCTTTCTTTGTTCATGCCACTTGCTAGAACAGTGGACTTCTCTTTCAGAAAGTGAAGGGCACTAGTGAATGAGATGAGCTTTTGTGATCATCCGGTTGCTTCACACAGTTAGCATTCCTGTTGTTAGGTCTTAGGTTATACCTTTGTAGTATGTATAAATAGAGGCCATATTTTGCTGATGATATCCTGTTTCCATATTTTGCTGATGATACCAAAATTGATGATTGTAAGAAAGGTCTTGGCTACGGGGAGACACCAATGGACCAATGTGACAGGCGCATAAAGGCAGATAGAGTTGATTCAGAAAAAGCCTGAGATGTCTACGGGAAGGACGAGTGAGTTAAAGGACTAGGTTGAGTAACATTAACCTATAATCTGTTCTTGACTAACATGGACACAATGGGGCAAATGGCCACCTCCTGGGCTTTCCAGAGCTGCGATTCCATGAAACAATTTCTTGACTTTAAGTCCACCATAGTGGGATTTTAACTTGTGCCTTTAAATCAATTCGAAATTGCTCTGAAAGCAACACTAGTAGTAACTGTACTGCAACTCTGAATGAATGTGTAGAGAAAGGCATGAATATAAGACAGTTGCTTATTAATCACATACAAATTTATGGAGAGCGGTGAGATTGTTACTTACAGATGAGTAGGTGAAGTGGATAATGGATGCATTTAAGAGCAAGTTGGATCAGTGCCTGGGAAGAAGGAATAGAAAACACCGATGTATGGTGGAAGGAAGCTTGTGGACCATAAACACTCCCAGGCGTATTAAGTCAAATGACAGGTCTGTGTGTTGGACATTACATGTAATATAGTACTTGCTGGAGCTTCACACTATTCCTTCTTTGCTGAAAATTTGCACTGTGCTATGGTGGGGATGGAAGCTCCACTCTGTATTCCTCTCCTCTCAAGTGATGCAACTGATAAAGATTTAGGAAACCACTCTGACCTTGCACTTTTCCTTCTTACGTCTTGCACCTGCCCCATCAACTGTTTCCAACAATTCCCCATATTCCACCCTCTCCTTCTGTTATATAATAACCATATAACAACTACAGCATGGAAACAGGCCATCTCGGCCCTTCTAGTCCGTACCGAACTCTTACCCTATCCTATTCCCACCGACCTGCACTCAGCCCGTAACCCTCCATTCCTTTCCTGTCCATATATCTATCCAATTTAACTTTAAATGACAACATCGAACCTGCCTCAACCACTTCTGCTGGAAGCTCCTTCCACACAGCTACCACTCTCTGAGTAAAGAAGTTCCCCCTCATGTTACCCCTAAACTTTTGTCCTCTAATTCTCAACCCATGCCCTCTTGTTTGAATCTTCCCCACTCTCGATGGAAAACGTCTAACCACGTCAACTCTATCAATTCCCCTCATAATTTTAAACACCTCTATCAAGTCTCCCCTCAACCTTCTATGCTCCAAAGAATAAAGACCTAACTTGTTCAACCTTTCTCTGTAACTTAGGAGATGAAACCCAGGCAACATTTTAGTAAACCTCCTCTGTACTCTCTCAATTTTATTGACATCTTTCCTATAATTCGGTGACCAGAACTGTACACAATACTCCAGATTTGGCCTTACCAATGCCATATACAAGTTCAACATTACATCCCAACTCCTATACTCAATGCTCTGATTAATAAAGGCCAGCAAACCAAAAGCTTTCTTCACCACCCTATCCACATGAGATTCCATCTTCAGGGAACTATGCACCATTATTCACACCTTCCCACCCCTCCTGTCCTCTCTCTCCTACTCACCCACTCATCTCCCCTCCGCCCATCTTCTCACTCCTACTCCTCTGCTGCCCTGGTCTTCCCTCCAATTCTCATTTCTGAAGCTCCCCAATCTCAATCGCTACAGCCAACCTCCCCCAATAATACTCTGCCGGAATCTCCTCCACAGCCTGTGTCCCAAGCACCTGACGTTCCTCCTCCTGTGCTCCTAACACACCCATATCCCTTACAATCCAACACTACGCCCCCCCACACACACACACCTGACACCAATACCCACCTGCGGTGACATCCTTGTATCCTTATCCCACACGCTCTACCAACCCCATCCCATTTGTCCCGGTATCCCATGACTCCTTGTTCAATGCCTCCTGCCATCCCAATCCCCATTGAACTTCCATGTTCCTCCTGGTCCACTTCTCTTCACTGCTGGGAAATTCTCCTGCACTCTTACACTCTTCTCCCTGCCTCTTGACCCCAACCTTCTGCTACAATTTAATTCTGTCCCTGCCCTGATTCTTATCCCCAAGGACTCTTACCTTCCAGTGCCTTATATCCCCATCCCTTTCGTTCACTCAGTCTCATCCCTTCTCCTTGACCCACTCAACACTACGCTCTTCACTTTGCTAAATTTTACAAAATGAGACTGTAGAATCTATTTTGCCATAAATTCCCAGTGCTAACGGGATCCTTTTGCTGTGAGCTTCCAAGCATGTGGCACATTGCTTTTTCTCAGGTGAACCTATGGGACCTGCCTTTTCTTTACCCCAAGCACCAAACCCAACAATGCCCTCTCCACCCAATAATATAATGCCTGTGGGACCTTGCACCCCCTCCAAGAAAAACTCTACTTCCCTACTCCAGAAGGACTGTAGAGATTGTCAAGGTATTTGTTTCATAACCTTTTGGACCCAAGAAAGTTCCTGAAGTTCTGATTTTGGAAGGTGCTCCTTTTTATGGTATTGTTTTTCAGGAGCAGAGATTGTGCTTGGGGCATGTGTGTGTGTGTGTGTGTGAGAGAGAGAGAGAGAGAGAACACCAGCCACTCATCCCTCCAAACTCTAGAGACTTTCGGACCCAGCCTGCTTGAGTTCTCCTCATATCACGAACCCACCAACCCAGGAATCAATCTGCACTCCCTCTATCCTATGTATGCTCACATCTTCTTTCAATAAAGGCCAACCCATTTTTCTCATTGGCCACTGCACTCGTGCGTTATCGATGATTCACACCAACAGACAAGCAGGTCATCTGAAAACTTTCCAATTTCCAACCATTTTCAAGATATTTACCATTTCCAACTTTTCTCCAAAGCAGGTGTCTTAAATTTCCATGTGACATTGCCAATGACACATGACCTTAAGATATAGGAGCAGATTTAGTTCATTTAACCCATTCAAACATGGCTGATTGTTTTCAGCCCCATTCTCCTGCCTTTTCCCTGTAACTCTTAACACTACCCACCCAATCAATTAATCAAGAACCTATCAATCTCTGCCTTGAATACACCCAGTGACTTGGCCTCCACAGCTTGATGTGCCAACGAATTCCACAAATTCATCATTCTCTGACTCAGGAAATTCTTCTTTTATTCTGAAGCTGTACCCTCAGATCTTAGACTCTCCCATTAATGGAAACATCCTTCCGACATCTGCTCTGCTCAGTCCTTTCAGCATCTGCCACTCTTCGGGCCTTTCGTTATTCATTTTTTTCTGTCTATATTCGCTTGGAATCTTTCTGTGCCCTTGCCAAAATTGACTCTGTCAGCTAGCCCAGTAGCATCACTGAGTTTGGATATATTACACTTGGTCCTCTTTGCCAAATCATTGATATTGAGTACAGTATGTCCAGATGACAGAGGCACTTCTGTGGGCAAGATTCACAGTTTGAAGATGACCACTTTAGTATTGCTTTTTATTTTCAATTCTTTAACCAATCCTCAACTTATGCCAGTGTGTTACTCTAAGTAACATGTCCAAATTTTGTTTTATAATCTATTGTGTGGCATCTTGTTAAGGCTTTCTTAAAGTACGAATATACCACCTCAACTGGTTTGCCCTAATCTACCCTGTTGGTTATAAGTTTTTAAAAAAGAGTACCAGATTTCCTACTGATGATTTCTCTTTCATGAATTCATTGCTCTGGGAATCCTATTGTTATTTTTCAAATCCTCTACTACCAGTTTCTTAAAAATAGATTTCAGCTATTTCCCAACAATTGATGTAAGGCAAACTGATCTGTAAACTCTCCCTCCTCCCTTAAATAGTGGGCTTCTCGAAGATGCAAGGCTGTGGTGGTGGGGCAGGTTTTGAAAAGGGTTTCTTGTATCTGTGGGAGAGCAGCAAATCCTCAGTGGTATCGCTCTTACTTTTGTTTGTTTACAGGGCTAAGTTAAGAAAGTTTTTTTGAAAAGCGTCATTGATTGAACGAAGATACAAGTCCAAATCTTTGTAATCGTGGTCTTGGGCTCCTGACCTTGCACTATTATATAGTTTTAAAAAAATGAAAAAAAATCACACACAGTGACAGTTTTAAGGCTTTCTTTAATACTTACAAAGCTGACTTGTTAACCTTTGCTGTGAGTCCTCCTGCATGTTAAACCATTTAATCAGTGTTAGTTTTAAATAAAATATTTTAAAAATGTATATATACAAATCAAAAAAAATTGTTGATGCATCTCTGAATGTCCTTTTGTTACGTGATTGAAAGCATGTTAACCCAATCGCATTCTAAAAAATAATAAAAAAAAATAAAGGCTCTTTTTTTCCGAACTATTGTGGTGTGCTGTTCACTCTGTGCTCCTTCAGCCACACGACAAGGGGGAGTCAGTAACTCTGGGACCTCTGCCCTGGAGAGTGTCAGTGTAGGGAGTCAGATACAAACACACACACACACACACACACAGACTTGAATACGTAACCCCCATGGAGGTGAAAGATCCCACACACTTTGAGGAGGGTTCTCCCCCACTGTCCTGGCCAATTTTTATCCCCCTAATTAGAATCTGTTAAAGAAAACTGATTCCCACGTTTCAGATTGTGGGAGCTTCCTGTGCCCAAGTTGGCTGCAATTTTTCCTGCCTTACCACTGACAATAGCACTGCAGTGGCTGTAATTGGCTCCATTCGGGAAGCCCAGAGGTTGCAAAAGGAAGGAAAGAAATGGAAGCTCTTTCTTTCAGCAGTAAGATTGGACAGGGTGCAGGGAGCTGTTGGGATTTTTATTTTGCCACAATTACAACTGAATAGAGATTATTTTACCCGTTGCAGGCCCTAAAATCGAAAATGGATGAGCTCTTGCCTTTGATCCCCGTGCTGGAACAGTATAGAGCTGACGCCAAGTTGGTGTTGCAGTTTAAGGCGGAAGCAACGAACCTCACGGCTGTACTGGCCGCGCTGCAGGAGGAGATCGGAGCGTACGACTATGAAGAGCTCCTGGGCAGAGTCTCCAGTCTTGAGGACAGGCTTCGGGCCTGCATGCAAAAATTAGGTAGGCCCCGAATCACGCGACAACGGGTTATGCGGGATCAGCTGCCCCACCCCCCCCCCACCCTCCCCCACCCCCGCCTCTTGGGGTCTGCGGGGTAGGGGTTAAAATGCGGTTGGCAGGCAGTGGAAGGGGTCTCGGTAGGTTCTCCCTACTGCCCCTGCAGGGAAGAGGAAAGGCAGCCTGCAGTGCTGCAATAACTCCTCTTCTCCCCACCCTCTCCTCATCTACACTCCCTACACTCTGATCTCCCACCTCCCTGCAAGGATGAGGACTTCTCCCTGCATCTGGTTCCCGCCCTCACCACCACCAAATCCTCCCCTTCCATACACAAGGTAGTGGTAGTCGGTAGGCTGTCTTAAACACAGAAATATCCTGACCAGGCATTGAACCTCAGCTATTTTTGACTGCAGCAAACTGCTCATGGCAGTGAGCAGCTTTTGTTTCCTTGGGAGGAGTCTGATGTTCCTTGACCCATCACGTCAGCCAGTTCCGGAATTGAATTCTGGGATCTTCCTTCTGCCTGACGCGCCTGGTGGGATGGGTATTCACACACCCAGTGCCTGCCCGACGGGACAGATGGTGAAGGTTGCTGCAGTCTGTCACCTCAGTGACACAGCAGCCACGCAGAGGGACATCGCAGTGAGGCAGCCACACCGGAAAAGTCAACATCTCTGACTGAAGGAGGAGGCTTCCCTATGCGATCCAGTCATGGCTCGCGGCAGATCTTCCACAGGTCCCAGCATTGCCAAGGACAGGGGAGTTGGGGATGCAGGGTAGTCTGAGGATGTTCCGTGGAAAAGTAAGCAGCTCAATTGAAAACCAAATCAGTGAGTCCCATCAGTCTGTTTATGGGAACAATCTCAGTAAATCCTTCTGTCTATGGGAACAATCCCAGCACATTCCTCTCTCTATGGGAACAATCCCAGCACATTCCTACACTATGGGAACAATCCCAGCACATTCCTCTCTCTATGGGAACAATCCCAGCACATTCCTACACTATGGAAACAATTCCAGCACATTCCTCTCTCTATGGGAACAATCCCAGCACATTCCTCACACTATGGAAACAATCTCAACACATTCCTTTCTCTATGAGAACAATCCCAGCACATTCCTCTGTCTATAGAAACAATCCCAGCACATTCCTCTCTCTATGAGAACAATCTCAGCACATTCCACACACTATGGAAACAATCCTAATACATCCCTCACTCTAGGGGTCAACACCAGCATATCCCTCACTCTACAGGGACAATGCCAGCACATCATCACTCGACCTGGAGAATTCCAGCATATCCCTCACCCTACGGGGACATAAGAACATAAGAAATAGGAGCAGCAGCAGACCATCTGGCCCGTCAAGCCTGCTCCACCACTCAATAAGATCATGGCTGATCTGACCATGGACTCATCTCCAACTACCTGCCTTTTCCACATAACCCTTAATTCCCATACTATGCAAAAATCTATCCAACTTTGTCTTAAGTATATTGACTGAGGTAGCCTCCACTGCTTCATTGGGCAGAGAATTCCACAAATTCACCATTCTCTGAGAAAAGCAGTTTCTCCTCATCTCCATCCTAAATCTACTCCTCTGAGGTTATGTCCCCTAGATCTAGTCTCACCCACCAGTGGAAACAACTTTCCTGCCTCTATCTTATCTATCCCCCTCATAATTTTATATATTTAGATAAGATCTCCTCTCATTCTTCTGAATTCCAGCAAGTACAACCCAGGCAACTCAATCTCTCCTCATAGCCTAACCCCCTCATCTCTGGAATCAACCTGGTGAACCTCCTCTGCACTGCCTCCAAAGCCAATATATCCTTCCTCAAGTGAGGAGACCAGAACTGCACACAGTACTCCAGGTGTGGCCTCACCAGTACTCTGTACAGACAAACCCATCACATCCCTCACACTATGGGGACAGCCCCAGCACATACTTCACACTACGGGGACAATCCATCATGGAGGCCCCACCCGAGAAAGAGGCGGAAGCAAATCGAGGAGGCGCGGTATTAAACGGGAAGCGCGAATCCATCCAAAATTAGTTCCTCTCAGCATGGTCACCCTCTCTCCATCACTTCCAGCCTGTGGCAAGCTGACAGGGATTAGCAACCCACTCACCGTCAAGACTTCAGGGTCGAGGTTTGGTGCCTGGATGACAGACCCTGCCTCACCGGAGGGAGACACCAAGGTAAGCCCAAGCAGTCACCGAGTCAACTCAAAAATTATCGTCTCACCTCAGTGGTGGGGGTAGAGGGAGGGACCGTGGAAGAAAAGAGACAACTTGTGAACAGGTTATGGGGCTGCGGGTGTGGGAATAAGCAATTTATTGGGGAGTGATGAGATTAAAGTCCAAAAGGAAGTAGCAGCACAGGTACAAAATTGGCAACGAGTCATCGTGAATGTTTCAGCTTTTGCCTGGGGTGGCTATTGCTAGGCATTATTTGGGGATGGGGGGTTAGAGCACTTCTGGCTTTGATACGCCTTAGAGGCCTGGATTTGAATAAGTATGACACAAAGTTTGGAAAAGCAGTCAGGAATGGGAAATAGTGTGATGAATTCCACCAGGCAGCAGATACAGTTCAGGACAATTTTTTTTGGGGGTGGGAAGAATAATTAGAGGCAAAAAAGAGTTACCAAACAGAACTCTACACCTAGCCTCACAAAGCGTTACCGGGAGTTTGCAGGTGGGTCACAAAAGATGTGGAGAGGTTTTGGACGATATTACAAATGTTAGGGCTTTAAGCAGCTGAAGACACACTGCTATAATGGAACAGTGATAATCGGAGGATTGGGAAGGAGGAGATTTTGAGAGCAGGGGAACGTGATGGATGTAGGAAACGAGGAAATCAAAGAGAGACCCCTAAGAAAGTGACCGTCTGTTTTACTCTGGCACTGCAACACCTTCAGCACTGGGAAAGGTTCAGATAGCTTGGTAAACATGTAGGGTAAGGAATTATGTGCAGGAGATTCTGAGCAATCAATAGGGGTTACATTTGTCAAGTTTATCTTTCACTGTCTATTTTTTTTAAATGTGTGCTCAAGTTATGCTCAGAAATTTGTCTTGAGCTGGGCCAGCGGATAAAGTCACAACTTTTGTTTTCTTGATTGATTTGGTGCTTGCTGGGCTGGATTTGTACAAATTAAAATAATCAGCCAAGAGGCTCCCGGTCATCCGAGCTGAATGTCATGGTGAGTTAAGGATGTGAATGATACCAGAAGCAAGACTTTGGCCTGCTGATGTACTGAGGGAGCACACCATTGCCATCTTAAAGACAAACATTTCAGATTCACGGAGTTCTGGGCGAGAAACACGAAGGCAGAATTTCCACCAACATAATTGCAAACCGATATATTTCTGGCAGTACACATCACAATCTCAAAAAAAATGTGCATTTGCTACAGATTTATATAAAATTTGCAGCACAGGTGGAGGTCATGCAGTCCATTGTTACTGTACTCACCAGCCCAACCACACCTTTCAGCACCCTGGTCAGCAACTCTGTAAGTTAGAGCTTATCAAGTACCCACGCAAATGTTCAGCAGCTGTGATGAGGTTTTGTACCAATCCTATCCTTCCAGGCAGCGAGTTCCATGTGACTGCCAAGTCACTTTAGATCTCTGCCTCCTGATTCTTGACCACAGTGCCAGGGGAAATGGGTATTGTCCACTCTTTTCTAGGCTCCTCATGATTTTCTATACATCCAGAAAGTCTTCCCTCGTCCTCCTTTATTCCAGATGAATCAGCCCTAGTTTATCCAGACTGTTCTCACAGTCATCTTATTCTAGCTGTGCCAGCATCTTCGTACATCTCCTTTGCAGTATGATCCCTACACACCTCTCTGGATAAAGTTCTGTTTGCCTTTTCTCTGCCTGACTGACTAGACCATCTTTGGACTAGTGCAAAGCTTTCCTCCTTCCTGTCAATCCCACAGCCAACTATTGCACCATCACAAACAGTCTTAGCTGTTATCCTCTCTGCCTACTTAAGTGAAGGGAAAAGATCACGGCCAATATTTATCCCTTAAATAATATCTTAACTTGACCTCATATTATTGCAAGCACAAGAGATTCAGCATAAGCTGGAAATCCAGAGTAACACACACAAGATGCTGAAGGAACTCAGCAGTTTGGGCAGCATCTTATTGGCCTCTTTCGATGCTGCCCGACCTGTTGGGTTCCTTCAGCATTTTGTGTGTGTTCCTCATATTTGCTGTGTTTTCTCATCACAGTGGTGAGAATACCACAGAGCATTCAGGAAACACCTGAGTTATGGAAAACATCTTATAAATATGCAAGTCCTTACATGGTTTCGTTTTGTACCTTTTCAACTGTGGAGATCAAAATAGGCAGGCTTGCCAGGAAGTTGGATTTCATCCACTTTCAGTGTTCCAAACATAAGTGCTTCATTTAGCCCTAGCATCCATTAGGGCAGCTCACAATAAAATATGTTCAAGTGTTGGAAATTTACTCTTAAAAAATTATCAGCTTTTTTTTTCCCCTTATGTGGTCAATGTTTTAATGCAGCACACATTTGAACTCGGGAGTCTGAAGTCACGCACTCAGTATTTTAGGAACAGTTTCTTCCCCTCAGACATCAGATTTCTGAATGGGCCATGAACCTATATTCACAAACTTACTATTTTTGCACTACCTAATTACACACACATATATATGTGCGCGCGCACGTGTGTGTGTGTGTGTATACATATATATAATACATAGAGCATATATTTCTTTTGTAATTTATAGTGTATTTTATGTATTTCATCCTACTGCTGCCACAAGACAGCAAATTTCACAGCATATGTCAGAGATCATTCTGGTTCTCATTCTCGGTGTGCCAGTCATGTCTTTCCTCTTCCTGATCACGGGAAGTACGGCAGTGCCTTGGTGGCCACAGTACATTACCATGGAGAAGAGGGAATGTGGGCAGGAGGGGGAAAGAGGGTTGGAACACGTGAAGTCACGTAACCCCAGCCCCGTGTTGACCCGTACTGATCAAGCACAATGCCGCGAGTTGCCCACGTCACTGTGAGGCACGTGTGCAGTGATTGTTACTGCCACGCAGAGCAGTAACGACGGCCGCATTCAGAAAGCAAAGCTTTGATGTCCCAGGTACCTGAAACTTTGTCTGCAAGAATTGCCCCTGCTTCTCAACCAGATTGCCAGTTGTGCTCTATGTGTTTCCAATTTCATGCCCAGATGATGCTGGAAATTATGACAACACTGCCAGTGCGAATCCTGCCTGGAAATCCTCTGAATGCTTCCTTTTGGGAAGAACTTGCAAACACGTTAAAACATGCACGAAGTGATCTGTGCATGATAACCTGGTGCTATGCACTCAGATCTTAAGGCACTTTATCTAACCGAAGTCTTCCTGATACAGTGAAGGATTTCTGTAACTATACCTCAACATCCAGCTTTTAAATTGATTCTCCACAGTATCTAGCTTAGCCAGCCATGTAATTGTTCTCAGGATTGCTAAATACCATCATTGTATTCCATATGCTGAGCTCTTCCATTGTTCAGAAGTAATTAATTTTAACATCAGTTTCTCTTGTCGGGCTGACTTCAGCTCCTCTCCAAAGCTTTCACTGTATCCCAGTCCCTCTGTGCTGCAGCTGTTAATGAACTGAGTTATATATCAATTAAAAAGAACAATGAATCTGCTCCTCAGGAAGCAGCCATGCACGCTTCCTCCCTACAGCCCCACCAGATGAAATAGCTTATCGTTATCTACCCTATTAATGGGGTCAATGGGTTAGTCTATATTTGAGCCTTGTCCATGAAACCTGACTTTATAACTTGCCATACCTCCCCTTTGCCCAGTTTACGTGCACTGCCCTTCAGTGAACACTGGGTCTCACCAAAACCTTCTTTAACAAATTGATCGAGAATAAACTGAAGCCTCTCACAACAATGGTTGTTGACAGAATGAAACGTGTGCCTGGAATATTTAAGAGATTAGTCTCAAACTGAAGTAATCCTGCCACTTTGTAAAACAATATGCATACCCATTGTAAAGCTTCAGAAGAGAGCTGCTGGGATGGAACAAGTTGATTACGAAAAGCATTGCACATGCTCTCATGAATTGTTGTCCTGACTGACGGCAACTTGCCAGGCAGCATCTATAGGAAGAGGTACAGTCAACGTTTCGTGCTGAGACCCTTCGTCAGGACTAACTGAAAGAAGAGATAGTAAGAGATTTGAAAGTGGGGGGGGTGATCCGAAATGATAGAAGAAGACAGGAGGGGGAGAGATGGAGCTAAGAGCTGGAAAGTTGATTGGCAAAAGGGATACAGAGCTGGAGAAGGGAGAGGATCATGGGACAGGAGGCCTAGAGAGATAGAAAGGGGGAGGGGAGCCCAGAGGAAGATGGAGAGCAGGCAAGGAGTGATTGTGAGAGGGACAGAGAGAGAAGAAAAGTGGGGGGAAACGGTCCATGTTCCAAGCCTATACTGGTATCTGTCCCCCACTTTTCCTTCACTACATTGACGACTGCATTGGCGCTGCTTCCTGCACGCATGCTGAGCTCATTGACTTCATTAACTTTGCCTCCAACTTTCACCCTGCCCTCAAATTTACCTGGTCCATTTCGACACCTCACTCCCCTTTCTAGACCTTTCTGTCTCTATCTCTGGAGACAGCTTATCTACTGATGTCTACTATAAGCCTACGAACTCTCACAGCTACTTGGACTATTCCTCTTCCTACTCTGTCTCTTGCAAAAATGCCATCCACTTCTCGCAATTCCTCCGTCTCTGCCGCATCTGCTCTCAGGATGAGGCTTTTCATTCTGGGACGAAGGAGATGTCTTCCTTTTTTAAAGAAAGGGGCTTCCCTTCCTCTACCATCAACTCTGCTCTCAAATGCATCTCTCCCATTTCACGTACATCTGCTCTCACCCCATCCTCCCGCCACCACAGGGTTCCTCTTGTCCTCACCTACCACCCACCACCCCACCAGCCTCCAGGTCCAACATATAATTCTCCATAACTTCCACCACCTCCAACAGGATCCCACCACCAAGCACACCTTTCCCTCCCCAAGTCTTTCTGCTTTCCACAGGAATCGCTCCCTACGCGACTCCCTTGTCCATTTGTCCCCCCCATCCCTCCCCACCGATCTCCGTCCCGGCACTTATCCTTGTAAGCGGAACAAGTGCTATACATGCCCTTACACTTCCTCCTTCACCACCATTCAGGGCCCCAAACAGTCCTTCCAGGTGAGGCGACGCTTCACCTGTGAGTCGGCTGGGGTGATATACTGCGTCCGATGCTCCCGATGTGGCCTTCTATATATTGGCGAGACCCGACGCAGACTGGGAGACCGCTTTGCTGAACACCTATGCTCTGTCCGCCAGAGAAAGCAGGATCTCCCAGTGGCCACCCGTTTTAATTCCACGTCCCATTCCCATTCTGATATGTCAATCCATGGCCTCCTCTACTGTCAAGATGAAGCCACACTCAGATTGGAGGAACAATACCTTATATTCTGTCTGGGTAGCCTCCAACCTGATGGCACAAACATTGATTTCTCTACCTTCTGTTAATATCCCTCCTCCCCTTCTTACCCCATCCCTTACTTATTTTTTTTTCCCCCCTTTTTTTTCTTCTCTCTCTGTCCCTCTCACAATCACTCTTCGCCTGCTCTCCATCTTCCTCTGGGCTCCCCTCCCACTTTCTCTCTCCCTAGGCCTCCCATCCCATGATCCTCTCCCTTCTCCAGCCTTGTATCCCTTTTGCCACCCCTTAGATCCACCCCTCCCCCTCCTGTCTTCTCCTATCATTTTGGATCTCCCCCTCCCCCTCCCCCTCTCAAACCTCTTACTATCTCTTCTTTCAGTTAGTCCTGACGAAGGGTCTCAACCTGAAACGTCGACTGTACCTCTTCCTATAGATGCTGCCTGGCCTGCTGCGTTCCACCAGCATTTTGTGTGTGTTGCCTGAATTTCCAGCATCTGCAGATTTCCTCGCGTTGATGGCAACTTGCCGTTTCTTTAAGCACTCTGTTTTTCCAGCCCAGCCGGATTCGAACCCAGGACCACTCAGCTCAAAGTCCGGTGTGGATACCACTACACCACCGGCCAGCATGCTTCCTCAAGTAGGAGCGATACCACTGGTCTTTTTAAGACTGTAAATGGAGTCAAACTGTTTCACTTTGTCCAGAGCAATAGGACGAGAGGATGCAGCCTGAAAGGGAGGGGTGGGGAGGTCGCTGAGCGCATAGATCCAGAGCTGCAGTATTCCAGTGATTGGGGGACTTGCTCTTGAGGAGTTGTTCGGGGTTGTTTGTATTGATTCATTCATTGCAATTAGATTTGTTTCAGGGTAGCGTGGTGGTTAGAACATTGCTTTACAGTACAGGCAATCGCGGGTTCAATTCCCACTGCTGCCTGTAAGGAATTTGTACTTCTCCGTGTGACATCGTGGGTTTCCTCTGGGTGGTCCAGCTTGCTCGAACGGTCCAAAAACGTACCAGCTGGTAGATTAATTGGTCATAAAGCTTTATACTTTATACTTTATTGTCGCCAAACAATTGATACTAGAACGTACAATCATCACAGCGATATTTGATTCTGCGCTTCCTGCTCCCTGGAGTACAAATCGATAGTAAATATTAAAAATTTAAATTATAAATCATAAATAGAATATAGAAAATGGAAAGTAAGGTAGTGCAAAAAAACCGAGAGGCAGGTCCGGATATTTGGAGGATACGGCCCAGATCCGGGTCAGGATCCGTTCAGCAGTCTTATCACAGTTGGAAAGAAGCTGTTCCCAAATCTGGCCGTACGAGTCTTCAAGCTCCTGAGTTTTCTCCCGGAGGGAAGAGGGACGAAAAGTGTGCAGGCTGGGTGGGTCGTGTCCTTGATTATCCTGGCAGCACTGCTCCGACAGCGTGCGGTGTAAAGTGAGTAAAGTAAAGCTAGGATTAAATTGAAGGATTTCTGGGCAGCAGCAGTTGAAGGGCCGGAAAAGCCTATTCCGTGCCTTAAGCTCAATAAATAATAAATAACTAGATACCATGCAGAGGGGAGGAAAAAGGAGCAATTGGACATGCAATATGAAAGGCCTCAAGGCTCCACAGCGTCCCCCATTTGCACCTTCCCTTGGGTTTCTTACCTTGTCTGTTGTGGGTTTATTACCATAACAAATCGTAAAAAATAACTATGGTAACTAGGATCCCAGCGTGGAGTCCTCTCCTCCAGCCTTCCTCATTTGCTACCGACTGCAGCAAGTTCACCGCACAATGATTGGCCATTTTCGGTGGGGCGCGAGTTTCGCTGCCAAAATGGACGGCTATTCCCAGCTCTATGTGACGCGAGGAAGTGCAAAGGAATCCAGTGTCTTCATCACTGGAGTCCATTTGCCTGAAGCCTTCCATGCTAGCAGAGATGAGCTCCCACTCTGGTTTTGGTCACCTCGTCAGCACATTCCTCTAATCCCTCCATCCTCTAACTCCGGACGCTATCCATTTCAATCACACCTTCTTGTACCCCTGGGTGAGCCACACAGAGACCGGAGTTTCTGAAGTGAAAGGTCTTTATTCAGGTTTGGGGGGCTTAGATAAACCTTCATGAACTCCGAGTGCCTCATGGTTTTATGCTCTTCCTCGTCACATGTACTTACGTTCTGTGGGTAAAGAAATTTCTTCTGAACTGC
Source organism: Mobula birostris (assembly GCF_030028105.1). NCBI lineage: Eukaryota > Metazoa > Chordata > Chondrichthyes > Myliobatiformes > Myliobatidae > Mobula > Mobula birostris. The sequence continues at coordinate 27,583,722 of NC_092391.1, read as the reverse complement.
CTGCTGAAGTTAACAATGACAATTGTAAATTTATGAGCAAGGCACAGAAAATACTGGAGGAACTCATCAAGCCGGGCAGCATCAATGGAGAGTCCACACCTCAGTCCACGCTTTGTCCAGAGCAATAGGACCAGAGGATGCAGCCCGAAAGGGAGGGGTGGGGAGGGAGCTGAGCACATAGATCCAGAGCTGCAATATTCTAGTATACAGTCCACGCTTCAGGCTGAGACCTTTCATCAGGATGGGTCCTGACCTGAAATGTCGATTATTTATTCCCTTCTGCAGATACTGCATGACTTGAGTTCCTCCAGAATTTTGTGAGTTTTCCTCACGACTTCCAGTATCTGCTGATCTCTTGAGCTTATATTTATGAACAAAATTTTGGCCTCACCCACGTTAATTCAATCAAACCTTTTTTCATTTCAACACCTGTTGTCAGGTCATACTTTGAGCTTTCTGAGTACTAAGGTCTAGCTCCATCACTGAACTAATGAGCCCATCCTGACTGTCTCTCTCTTCTTCTTCCCTAGGTTTATTATATGGATGGTTACCATAACAACCGCTTTGTACGCGTTTATAAGTCCCTGCAGGACTTCACAAGTTCGGACAATTTCACGGTGCACCGGCTGCCTCACCCTTGGTCCGGCACAGGCCAGGTGGTCTACAACCAGACCCTCTACTTCAACAAGTACCAGAGCCACATGATCATCAAGTTCCACATCCCCACCGAGCGCTTGCTCACCCAACGGAGCCTGGACAATGCAGGCTACAACAACATGTACCCTTACTCCTGGGGGGGCCACTCCGACATCGACTTGATGGTGGACGAGGGGGGTCTGTGGGCCGTCTACGCCACCAATCAGAACGCAGGGAACGTCGTCATCAGCAAGCTGGACCTGGTGACCCTGAAGGTGGTGCGCAGCTGGAACACAGGCTACCCAAAGCGCAGCGCTGGAGAGGCCTTCATGATCTGCGGCACTCTCTACATGACTAACTCGCACCTGGGTGGGGCCAAGGTCTACTACTCGTACAACACCAACACTTCCACCTACGAGTACACTGACATCCAGTTCCACAACCAGTACTCCCACATCTCCATGCTGGATTACAATCCCAAGGACCGAGCCCTTTATACCTGGAACAATGGCCACCAGGTCTTATACAACGTCACACTGTTTCACATCATAAAATCTGACGAATTCTAAACCCACATTCATTTCCACAGTGGTACAGTCAGTCTAGAGATATATAGATCTGTAGATGTGTACAGGTATATATATATTCTGTAGAAATGACACTTAGCAAAACTGAGTCTTAGCTTTGCCCTAGGCAAGTCTCTCCATGTGTGGTACTTTCTTGTTAAGCATTGGCTTTCTCTGATTTCAGGCACAACAGAACTGAAATCAGAGTAAACTAGAATGGCCATTTCTCCACTGATCCTTCTTATCCACCCCATGCCTTCCCTGACCTTTCTCTTCCTTTCTCAGTCCCCTCCCCTTTTCTCCCTCTCCTCCTCTGCCATTCTCTCCTCTGACAAACCCCAAGCTCTCTCCTCATCCACTTCGTCCAGCCCTTCCTTCTCCCTCTCCTGTTTCCCTTCCTCCATACCACTCGTCCATTCACTACCCCAGCCTCACCTCCACCCTCATTTCAACTCTATCCCTCACCCCACTCTCCATCATTCCACCTAATCCCTCCCCTCACCCCACCCCGTTCGTATCTTGCCTCAGACACTGACAGCAGCTGGGCCTATATTGTTCCCGCCAAGCCTGGGATCTGAAGTGAGTGGGTCCTTTGTGACCATGGCAATGATCCCAGCTGACCTGTCCGAGGCATCCTCGCCATCGGCCCAATCTTGCAAACGTTAAGGGGTGGGCTGGCAGGCGATTAATTCCCACGCAAGGGCTCTCCTCACCTCAGCCCAAGCACCTGGGAGAGACGGTGATCAAGACCGGTTGCAATGACTAACGCACTGACCAAAGGAGCAGGAAGAAACATTTTGGAAGGAACTATTGGACTCACTGGATTTGCCCCTCATTGTTACCTGCTGCAACCATACTGAGCTGCCTCATCGTCATCACCGGGAGGAGTTTGCTTTTTAATTGTGAAGAGGTGTAATTGTTGAAACCTGGTTTCTGCATTAAGTGCGTCATATGGTGATTATGTGTCACAGCTTGTCAGTGACACATTGTTATAGCCCATTTAACAAATGTGTGTCAATATAACGATGTGAGGTGCATCATACTTAGAAGTCTTTAACAGGAGTACTTTTTTCCCATCATAGCACCTGGTATTTTAAGAATTGGTTCTGAAGACAACCCAGGGCTGTTTAAAAGAAGTTAAATGTCTCATATTCAACCCATCAGTAAGGTTCTGATGTCCAAACCGTATTGTCATATTAATGAACTCTACAATTATCAGCGTGCGCATGCATCTGTGTCCTTGGGTGCTTGTGTGTGTGTGTTGGAGAAGCAACTGCATATCCTTATGCCATTGTGTGTGTGTGTGTGTGTGTGTGTGTGTGTGTGTGTGTGTGTGTGTGCGCGCGTGTGGGTGTATGTGTGTGCGCATGTGGATAGATCTTCACATGATTGTGTGTGTGTGTGCGTTTGCGTGTGGGTGTGGACAGTGTTTGTATATATGTGTCCATCTGTTGTCAGGGTGTGTGCACACATGAGTTTAAATTTTATCTCCACGACTATTAACGAATGCAGAGGTCGGCTTGTGCTGCTACAGACTGTTGTTAAAAGGAATGGTATGACTGTTAAAACTCAACCTCTGTACTTCCCTCTTTATATTTTATCATTAAAAGGAGTCCAATGATGAGCTGTGAATCCTTCAGTCCTTGTGTTTTGCAAAAACTTTTAACAAAAGTGTTTTTTAAGCTGCTGGAATATGAATCTGGAAGCTGAGTCCCTCAGAATCATCGAACCTGACAGAGTAGAAGCCGTCCGTCTCTTTGCGCCTGAGCCAACACTTTGGAAGAGCTTTGGAATTAGTCCTACCACCGTGAACTTCCAATTCCTTCCTTCATCGTTAGTCCAAAGCCTTTTTCAGAATTTATTTCCAGGCAGTTCATTCAAACCACTAGACCTCTCTGTGTAAAAGAAATGATCATCTTCCTTCTGCTTTCTTACCATTCACATACACTCTGTGAACTGCAATTCCCAACTTTGCAGTGGGAACAGTTCTCCATCTGTACTCCATCAAAATCCTTCATAAATTTACCAGTTCTTCCATTAACCATTCTGAATCAAAGGAAATGAATCCTAGCTTCTCAAGGTGATGTATCACTGTACCTGCCCTGGAAAGTGTTTGATGGGACAGTGTACCGTGGGGCAGCACGGTAGTGCGGTGGTCAGCACGACGCTTTACAGTTCAATTCCCACTGCTGCCTGTAAGGAGTTCGTACGTTCACCCTGTGACCATGTAGGTTTCCTCCGGGTGCTCTGGTTTCCTCCCGCATTCCAAAGATGTACCGGTTGATAAGTTAATTGGTCATTGTATTGGTCCCATGATTAGGCTAGGGTTAAATCTGGGTTTGCTGGGCGGTGCGTTTTGAAGGGTTATTTTAAAGCCTACTCTGCACTGTATCTCAATAAATCTGCTCTGTGCCTGCATTTGAAACAACAGTGGCCTAGAGTGTTTGGTTGGATAGCATACTGGGAGCTTCCTTCTGTGTCCAACCTAGCAATGTTTGATGGAGCAGAGGAAGAGTTTTAATCCTTTATTACAATTGACATCTGTATGTTTTGCACAATGACCTGCAATCTGTACTTGGGAATTCGAGGAAGGGATCATTTCCATTTATTGTAAAGTATGCATCTTGTCTCACGTTACCAAAGCTCAATGTTGGATTATTTCTTGTCGATTATGCTGCCTTGCCATGACAGACTAAAATAACACCCTGCTTCAACCTTCCAGTTATTTCTGTATATTGCTGAGAGGCAAAAATCCACAAGAACTGTCCTTGGGAAATTGACTTTTATTGGCCGCACTGTGGAAATTGATACGTGATTATTGTCTTGTAAAGTAAATCCAGCAACTAGCAGTGACATTCAGGGAGCAAACCATCCCAAAGTATGTCACTAGCAGTTGAAATTCTCAGGAATATTAGAGGAGGTGACCTAAACTTTCTCAGAGAGCAAGAAAGAGAGAAGGTGGAAAGTGGGAGGACTAGAGAGGGTTGTGCAGAAGCTGGATGGTCAATAAAACAGAATTGAAGGAACTCTAAAGGAGGGTGTAAGAGGGATACAGCCAGACAGCACTTCAAGTTTAAGGATAGGCATTTTAAACAGGGTGTTGCAGGGCTGCATGCCAGAGTAAGTCAACAGGCCTGGAGATGTATGTGAGTGGTGCAAGCTGGTACAAGTGGGTCTGCATATTTTACAAGCGAATCTTTCCGAAGGGAATAAATGAGAGGCCACTGGTGCAGGTTCTGGTGATAACAAAGGCACAGGTGAGCTACCTGCTCCAGTGACAGAGGAAAGTTATGGATACCTGGCATTTGGCTTGACGGATGCAGTGACGTGGGGGCTGGCCATTATCGGTCCTACAGAGGAGGCAAGGTAATTGACAGTGGTTGGGCTGATTTCAAAATGTTCGATATTAGTGTACACTTAAAATATTTATATGCCCTCTGCTCGCTCTTCCTTTGCAACAACCTCTAGCCTTCTTTCTACAGAAGTAATTCTTTCTGTACTTTTTGGTAGAAGAGGGTTGGCTGAAGCTAATTATTTAGAGATACAGTGCAAAACAGGCTCTTCCAGCCTAATGAGCCACAACTCCCAGCAACCCCCAATTTAACAATAATCACGGGACAATTTAGTGACCAGTTACAATTTAACAATAATCACGGGACAATTTACAGTGACCAGTTACAATTTTACAATAATCACGGGACAATTTACAGTGACCAGTTACAATTTAACAATAATCACGGGACAATTTACAGTGACCAGTTACAATTTAACAATAATCACGGGACACTTTACAGTGACCAGTTACAATTTAACAATAATCACAGGACACTTTACAGTGACCAGTTAACCTACTAACCATGGGAGGAAACCTCAGCACCTGGAGAAAACCCAAGCAGTTCACAGGGAGAACGTACAAACTCCTGACAGACAGAGGCAGAGTTGAACTCCCACCTCCGGAACACCTTGAGCTATAATAGCGTCACACTAACTACTGCGCTACTATGGCAACCATTTCTAGAGCTTGGTACAATTCCAACCCCTGCACTACGTTACCCTTGTTTCCCAGGGCTCCTTGGCACTGCGCTGATGCACTCACCCATCCCCAGGCATTCGGCCTATCTTCCTGCGTCAGTAGGAAGGTTGCATGCATCCTGCTGATTGTGGATTAGACCTTCACGTGTACATGAACAGGGGAACCTAGTTATAAGACAATCCTGTACGACCCAGAAGCACCAGGCAAAAACATTGCTGAAAGAAGATTGAATAGTTGTGAAGGAACATTTGCACAATGCTGTATATTATATATTTACAGTTACCAAATAACACTTAATACTACTGAGCTAAAACAAAGCTAATTACTCTTTATTTCAGTTTCCTAACCCCCTTCCTATTTTAACCAATATACAGTACTGTGCAAAAGCCTTAGGCACCATAGCAGTGCCTATAAAAAGTATTCACCCCTCTTGGAAGATTTCATGTCTTATTGTTTTACAACATTGAATCACAATGGATTTAATTTGACTTTTTTTGACACTGATCAATAGAAAAGGCTCTTTCATGTCAAAGTGAAAACAGATCTCTACAAAGCAATCCAAATTAATTACAAATATAAAACACAAAATAATTGATTGCATAAGCATTCACCCCCTGCAGGTCAGTATTTAGCAGGAGCACCTTTGTCAGCAATTACAGCTTTGAGTCTGTGTGGATCGGTCTCTATCAATCTTGCACATCTGGACACTGCAATTTTCCCCCCAATTCTTCTTTACAAAATTGCTCAAGCTCTGTCAGATTGCATAGGTGAGTGAACAGCTCTTTTCAAGTCCAGTAACAAATTCTCAATTGGACTCTGACTTGGCCACACCAGGACATTAACTTTATCGTTTTCACGCCATTCCTGTGTAGCTTTGGCTTTATGCTTGGGGTCATTGTCTTGCTGGAAAACAAATCTTCTCCCAAGTCGCAGTTCTCTTGCAGACTGCATCAGGTTTTCCTCCAGAACTTCACTGTATTTGGCTGCGTTCAGTTTACCTTCACAAGCCTTCCAGGGCCTGCTGCAGTGAAGCATCCCCACAGTGTGATGCAGCCACCACCATGCTTCACGGTTGGGATGATGTGTTTTTGATGATGTATGACATTTGGCTTATGCCAAACATAGTGTTTAGCCTAATGGCCAAAAAGCTCAATTTTGTTTTAATCAGACCATAGGACCTTCTGCCAGCTGATTTCAGAATCTCCCACATGCCTTCTGGCAAACTCTAGCTGAGATTTCATGAAAGATCTTTTCCCCCCAATGGTGGCTTTCTCTTTGCCACTCTCCCATAAAGCTGCGACTGGTGAAGCACCCGGGCAACAGCTATTGCGTGCACAGTCTCTCCCATCTCAGCCACTGAAGCTTGTAACTCCTCTAGAGTTGTCATAGGTCTCTTGGTGGCCTCCCTCACTAGTCCTCTTCTTGCACAGTCACTCAGTTTTTAAGGACATCCTGCTCTAAGCAGATTTACAGCTGTACCATAATTTTTCCAGTTCTTGATGATTAACTTAACTGTACTCCAGTGACTTGGAAATTTTCTTGGATCCATCTCCAGACTTGTGCTTTTCAATAACCTTTTCGTGGAGTTGCTTGGAGTGTTCTTTTGTCTTCATGGTGTAGTTTTTGCCAGGATACTGACTCACCAGCAGTCAGCCCTCCCAGATACAGGTGTATTTTTACTACAGTCAATTGAAACACCTTAACTGCACACAGGTGATCTCCATTTAGCTAATGATGTGACTTCTAAAACCAAGTGGCTGCATGAGTGACAATTTGGTGTGTCATATTAAAGGGGGGGTGAATACTTATACAATCAATTATTTTGTGTTTTATTTTTGTAATTAATTTAGATCACTTTGTGGAGATCTGTTTTCACTTTGACACCCAAGTCTTTTTCTGTTGATCAGTGTCAAAAATAGGCAGATTAAGTCCACTGTGATTCAATGTTGTAAAACATGAAATCTTCCAAGTGGGGAGGGAGAGCTGAATATCTTTTATAGGCACTGTATGTGTGTGTATGTGTACTCTTGCACAGCCCTGTACCTTTAGGGATATTTAAGAGACTCTTAGATAGGTATGTGGATAAAAGAAAAGTGGACAGCTATGTGGGAGGAAAGGGTTAGATTGATCTTGGAGAAGGTTAAAAGGTTGGCACAACATCATGGGCCAAAGGGCCTGTACTGTTCTATGCTCTATGTTCAAGAATAATGAATGCACTTAGATCAATGCTAAAAGACAAGAAAAAATCTGCACTGGACAAAGAGCAGGGAGTGCAGCAAATGAGTGATTTCAGAGAGGTGGCAAGGATACAATGAGCTGAATGCCCTCTCTGCCACATTGTATTTCTTTCTTTCAATGTTACAGCTGTGGTGAACGTAAACATATGAGGATTTCGGTCTGCTCAGCTTTGATGCCATTCAACAAACTCTTAACTGATCTATTTCTCCATCCATCTCCCTCAGCTCCATTTCCTTTTATGCTTCTGGCAGGCAAAGCCCATCAATCTCAGGTTAAGAATTATTACTTTGTCACGCGGCAGTGGAGTGGCTCAGACACTGACCTTCAGTCCTGCAGATGTAATGTTACAAAGCCCACAGTCACACGCTGTTGGACTCAGCTGTTTCACAATTGGATGGCAAAAATCTCGAGGGAATCTCCAGGCAGAGGTGGAAAAGTGAGGTAATTCCCTCCACAATTAAGCTGAAGATATTGGCAAAGAGTTCACCCTTGTGTTCTCTGCAAAGGTTGTCAGCTCCGTCTTGAATAAGGATTGAATATCCATGAAGCCTCCGTCTCTTGTTGGTTGCCTGCCAACGTTCTCATGGTCAGACAGCAAACCTTTGTCCTAATCCCCTAGCTATGGCCGTTCTTGAGTCTTTATGTTTGTACATGAATTGGGTCTTGCTGTGCTCAAACCTCAGTGCGGTGAACCTACAAGTCTCCACTGTTATATTCTTTCTGTTAAAGAACAACAGAACTGCAAATGATCAAGGGTCAACTTTCCTCGCATTTACTGTACGTTTACATGCTGTGGTGTGTCGGCATGACACACAACCAAAAACAACAACATTCAACAATTATAAAGAATAAAAAAATATATAAAATAAAGTTAGAGGCTAAAGTAAAGTTTAAAAGCTATAGAATAAAACATGCATCAATATGTAAATACCAGCGCATATTTACATTGTAAACAGCTTTACAAGAATGGTTTAAAGTGTTTGCAGTGCAGTGACTGGGTAGTTGATAGAAAGGAGTAGGAGGAGGCTAGCTAGAATGGTTGATCAGATGAACTGCCTGGGGGGAAGAAGCTTTTAAGATGGCAGGAAGCTTCTGTTTTAATAGCCCTATTGGGCTTTCCAGAAGGAAGCTTTTAGAAAAAGCATTTTGCAGGGTCAGCCGTGTCTGCAATGATTTTTTTTCTCCTCACTTCTTTGTCTTTAACACATCCAAGTCAATGATCATAGACTGCAGCCAATGACCTTTTCTGCTGACCTGACTGTAACGTCAACCTCCTCGGCTATCTTTACCAAGCTTCATGCCTTTTCCGTCTACTTATTCTCAGGTTGTGAGCATTGCTGAAAAGGTGGGCCTTTATTACCCATCCTCCTTAACCCTCAGGAGTGACTCTACAGTGGCGTGTTGCTGGCTTGATGGATCTTAGCTTGTTAAGGAACTTCAGAAAGAAGTTGAGGGTCAACTGTAGTGCTGCACGGGAGATAGATGGGGGAAGGACAGTAGCTTCATTCATTAAAGGATCTTATCAGATCAATGATTTTTACTCATGCCAATTTTAAAGGCTGCTGTTCTATGGATTCTTAATTGTAACCACCTACCCTCCGGAACACCAAGAGCTGATTGTGGATTACAGAGGTAATCTACCCAATCAACATCAATAGGTCTGCAGTTGAGAGGGCGAGTAGTTTCAAGTTGCTCATTATACACATCACCGATGATCTCACCTGGACTGTATTTTTTATTGTGACAAAAAAAAAGCACAACAGCACCTCTTCCACCTCAGGCGAATGAAGAAGTTCGGCATGAGCCCCCAGATCCTCAAGACCTTCTACAGGGGCAACATTGAGAGCATCCTGACTGGCTGTATCACTGCCTGGTACGGGAACTGCACCAATCTTGATCGCTGGGCACTGCAGAGAGTGGTATGGACAGCCCAGCGCATCTCTGGATGTGAACTTCCCTCCATTGAAGACATTTACAGCAGCAGGTGCAAAAGGAAGGCCTGGAAGATCATTGGGGACACCAGTCACCCCGACCACAAACTGTTTCAGCTGTTTCTGTCTGGCAAACAGTACCACAGCATTAAAGCCAGGACCAAAAGGCTACCGGACAGCTTTCTTTCTACAAGCCATTAGACTTCTAAATTCACATGTCTGTACATTGCGACAGAGTCATAATGCAAAGATTTTTACTCCCTCACGTTGTGGGATGGTTGTAAGATTTAAATAAATTCTAAATTCTAAAATTCTAAATGAGTTCATTGTACCTCTTCTTAAAAATTTCAGCATTCTTTACTTATTCTGAAGCACATTCTTTGAATGTTTTTCTATTTAAACTGTATCTATCATTGTCAGCCCATCCTAATGTTACATTTGTAGCCTCCCTCCATCGATATGAATTGGTTCATAGCAATCACTCATCATGTGGCTTCCATACTTTGAATTAGTTATGTTGGGTCACTAGAATCACGTGGCCTTTTTCAGGATAATGGGACACTTTGATCTGGGTTTCACATGTATATGAACAGGTGTTATTGAACTATCTTCCTGAATGGCTTCAGAAGGTTCTCCATCAATGCTGTTGGCACGGAGTTCCAAGATTTAGACCCCAATACCATCTAAAAATTTGCTGATGGTACAACCATTGTTGGTAGAATCTCAGGTGGTGATGAGAGTGTGTACCAAGTGAGAAATGTCAACTAGTGGAATGGTGCTGCAGCAACCCTGGCACTCAACGTCAGTAAGACGAAAGAGCTGATTGTGGACTTCAGGAAGAGTAAGACGAAGGAACACATACCAATCCTCATAGAGGGATCAGAAGTGAAGAGAGTGAGCAGCTTCAAGATCCTGGGTGTCAAGATCTCTGAGGATCTAACCTGGTCCCAACATATTGATGTAGTCATAAAGAAGGCAAGACAGCGGCTATACTTTATTAGGAGTTTGAAGAGATTTGGCATGTCAACAAATACACTTAAAAACTTCTATAGTTGTACTGTGGAGAGCATTCTGACAGGCTGCATCACTGTCTGGTATGGAGGGGCTACTGCACAGGACAGGAAAAAGCTGCAGAAGGTTGTAAATCTAGTCAGCTTCATCTTGGGTACTAGCCTACAAAGTACCCAGGACACTGTTAGGGAGCGGTGTCTCAGGAAGGCAGCGTCCATTATTAAGGACCTCCAGCACCCAGGACATGCCCTTTTCTCACTGTTACCATCAGGCAGGAGATACAGAAGCCTGAAGGCAGACACTCAGTGATTCAGGAATAGCTCCTTCCCCTCTGCCATCCGATTCCTAAATGGACTTTGAAGCTTTGGACACTACCTCACTTTTTTAATATACAGTATTTCTGTTTTTTGCACATTTTTAAAAAATCTATTCAATATACGTAATTGATTTACTTGTTTATTTATTATTATGTTTTATTTTATTTCTTCTTATTATTTTTTTCTCTGTCTGCCAGATTATGTATTGCATTATGCTGCTGCTGCTGAGTTAACAAATTTCACATCACATGCCGGTGATAATAAACCTGATTCTGATTCAGATTCAGTGATATGCTTCCGAGTCAGGGTGGTGTGCAACTTGGAGTTGCCCTTGCCCGCTCGAGGGTGTGGACTTGGGAGGTGCTGGATGAGTATCTGAAGTGAGTAATGACAGTGTGTTTTGCGGACAGAACGCACTGCAGCTACTGATGCTAGAGAGAGAGCGAGCGTTCAGCCGGTTGGTGGAATGGCAATCAAACAGGCTTCTTTTCTCTTGGATGGTATTGAGTTTCTTGACAGTCAGAACTGCACTTATCCTGACTCCTGCTGTTTGGATAACGGGAGAGGTTTGCGGTGTGAGGAGGCGAGTGGCTTGCCACAGAATACCCAGCCAACGATCTGAGCCCATCCACGTGGCTGAGTTCCTGGTCTGTGGCGATCCCAGGAGGCTGTGGGGCACAGAAGTGGAAACTTAACCGTAGGCCAGGAATAGGTCATTAGAACGTCTTCTGTTGGAGATGGTAATTGCTAGCACTTGTGTGGTGTGAATGTTACTTGTTCAGCTCGAGAACAATTGGCTCTTTAATTACTGCAGTGAAATCACAGGTTTCCACAAGGAAAGAATTCCCAGTCCCTCTTACCGCATGAGATCACGTTTCACCGCTCCCCCATTACCACTGGCTCTCCGTGAGCCCATTTGGCTGACGAGCAATGCACACACAAAAACATGTTTTTCACACACCTGTGTGTCTGAGAGCTTGTTATTCCCTGTTGGCCTGCTTCACAGCACGTGGCTGTCGTGGAAACGCTGACGTCTCCCCAACCCTTCCTGACACGCTTCACCCAGGTTCATTTACATATCCCAAGATTTTCCTTCTCCTTCCGATCTTTATAACACTGCCTTGGCTCAGCGGGTTGTGAGTTCAAGTCCTGCTCCAGAGACCATTCTCTTTGCTTACTCACTCACATGGTGGTATGAACACGCAGTGACTTTGAGTTATTTAACCTGAACCCAAGGGCAGAGTGCAAGGTTAAGGGCAGGAAACTTAGCAGTGTGGCCGAACAGAGGGATCTTGGGGTCCAAATCCACCGATCCCTCGGAGCTATAGCACAGGTTGTTAGAGTGGTTAAGAAGGCGTGTGGTGTGTTGACCTTCATTAGTCAGGGAATTAAGTTGAAGAGCCACATGGTAATGTTGCAGCTCTATAAAACCACATTTGGAATATTGTCGTCGTCTTCTTCTTCTTCTTCTTCTCCTCCTCATCCTCCTCATCCTCATCCTCCTCCTCCTCCTCCTCTTCTTCTTCTTCTCCTTCTTCTTCTTCTCCTCCTCATCCTCCTCATCCTCCTCCTCCTCCTCCTCCTCCTCTTCTTCTTCTTCTCCTTCTTCTTCTTCTTCTTCTTCTTCTTCTCCTTCTTCTTCTTCTTCTTCTTCTTCTCCTTCTTCTTCTTCTTCTTCTTCTTCTTCTTCTCCTTCTCCTTCTTCTTCTTCTTCTTCTTCTTCTTCTTCTTCTTCTTCTTCTTCTTCTTTTTCCCCCTTCTAGGGCATAGGCCGCTGACAGCAGCTCACCAGAATCCTCCGACCTGGGATCCAAAGGTTGATTGGCCCAGTGCCTTCCATTTTCACCACACAACTTCATAGTCTTCCTGCCGAAGATGCTTCCTCTCTGAGGAATGAGGTCTTTGGAGCTTCTGCCTGGGATGGGGTTGCTAGCCTCACAGCAGAGCTCCTCCACAGTTGTGTTCAGTTCTGATGGCCTCATTATAGGAAGGGATGTGGAAGCTCCAGAAAGGGTGCAGCGAAGATTTATCAGGATGCTGCCTGCACTGGAGACCACATCTTATGAGGAAAGTTTGAGTGAGCTAGGGCTTTTCTCATTGGAACAAAGAGGGATGGTAGGCATGCGGATGTGAGAAAAATGGAGGGCTATGTTTATGAAGGCGGTGTTAAGATTCGTCCTGTAGGAGTAGGAGTAGGTTGAAAGGTCAGCATGACACTGTGGGCTGAAGGGCCTGTACTGTGCTGTAACATCATTGTTAGTGAGATTAATACAAGGCAACTTGGGAATAACCTTGCACGTGTGAATGTTATTGCCCATCTCTATTTGCCCTTGAGAAGGTGGTCGTAGAGTCATAGAGAAATGCAGCACAGAAGCAGGCCTTTCAACCCATCTAGTCCATGCCGAACTATTACTCTGCCTGGTTCCATCAACCTGCACCTGGACCATAGCCCTCCACACCCCTCCCATCCATGTACCTAATCAACTTCTCTCAAATGTAGAAATGGAACTGGATCCACCACTCCTGCTGGCAGCTCATTCCACACTCACACCAGCCTCTGAGTGAAGAGGTTCCCTCTCATGTTCACCTTTCACCCTTCACCCATGACCTCTAGTTCTAGACTCACCCGAAGTCAGTGGAAAACGCCTGAATGCATTTACCCTGCGTATACCCCCCACCACCCGATCCGTCTTCTCGATCTGCTGTCATTGATTCGGTGAAGGTGCCCCCACATTGCTGTTGAGTCAGGATTTACACCCAGTGACAATGAAATACAGATGATAAGAGATTGTTTCCTCATCATTAAAAGGTATAACTGCAAGAGAAGGGATTTAGGACAGAGGTGAGGAGAAATGTTTTTATCGGAAGAACCGCCAATCCTTGGAGGTCTCCACTCCTGTGGATTATCTGTCACTCAGCACATTCAGGGAGGGATTTATGGGGACATGAGGAGTCGTGAAATGGGGATGAGTAGGTAAGTGGATGAGGGTGGGGTTGAGAAAAGCCATAATGAATCATGAGCAGCCAGCTCTGCCTCACGGTCTGCCTTCAGCGTCAATGTTCTGTGAGGTGGAACTGGAAGGTGTAACAGAATGAATGTGAGGACAGAGGATGAGCTCGAGTCATGGAGAGACACAACTCGGAAACAAGCCCTTCAGACCTCAAAGCCTGTGAACTTTTTCACACTAATGCTACCCTAATCCTTTTTATTCTCCCCTCATTCCCGTCATCTCCCTCCAGATTCTGCTGCTCCTCCACACTCACAATTGGTGCTTGACATGGGAGGAAAATGGAGCACCAGAGCTGAGGCAACACACAGAGAGCTGGAGGAACTCAGCAGGTCAGGCAGCATCGAGGGAGGTGAATGTGGAGTCCATGTTTCTGGCAGAGAGCCTCCATCAGGAGCTGAAGGAAAAGGGGCAGGTCACCAGCATAAAAGGGTGGAGGGAAGCAAGAGTGGAGGGTCATAGGGAGGAGGGAGAGTGGAAATGAGTGAGGGAGGGGGAAGAGAGTTAAAAGCTGGGAGGTGATAGGTGGAAGTTACAAAGGCCTAAAGACAATGGGAGCTGATAGGAGGGGAGGATGCAGCATGGACTAAAGTGGGGTAATTAATTATGGGTTATATGTAAAATAATTGCATATGTCATCGTGCTACCATGTGATACGTTGCACCCCACTTAAAGTAAATTTGAACTACACTCGTGTTTTCAGATTCCTGCGAGTTTCTTTGGATTAATTTAAAGTTTCCAAGTCTCAAAACATAACATTGGCGACGAGTTTTTTGTTTAAACAAACCCAAAACAGCTACCGACATGTTAAAGCGCAGCAAGATGTTTGAAATACAGTAAAACGCAGCAAGAGCATCGGCAAGTAAAAAAGGGCAGCCCAGCATGTGGAGAGACAGTCGAATTTAAAACAAAAGTAGCCAATGCATGGTCTTCAGAAGGGAAGACACAATCGAGTCTTTTTAAAGCAGTAAACAGAAGAATTCACAGGTCCCTAAAGAGAGAGTACTGGGTTATAACAATTATTTTTAAAAATCTGAATGGCTGGTTACGTCGGAAATATTGACGAGTTTGATTACACAGTGGGTAATTGGCTCATGTATGCTGAACTATTGGAACTATTGTGAAGCAAATGAAATGGTCAATGAGAAGCGAGCGCCAAGTGCATTTAGGTTAAAGGCATAAAGTTTGTTTCAAAGTTTGACTGCTCCAACCAAACCTTCAGAAATGAGCTTTGCTACTATTGCAAAAACGATGCAGAAACACCTAGAACTAAAGGGATTGTTAATTGCAGAATGCTTTGAGTTTCATAAACGGAATCAAAATGAAGGGGAGTCCATTTCAGCATACGTGGCTGAATTGAAAAGATTGTCTGAGCATTGTCAGTTCAGTGACAAGCTTAATGATGCATTGAGAGATAATTTAGTTACAAAAAAAATTCAAAAATGGTTCCTCAGTGAAGCACAGCTTGCATTCAAACAAACAGTGGAAATTGTTATTTCAATGGAGACTGTAGAAAGAGATGCAATTGAATTGCAGTCAGGAATCAAAATGAATAAAATTGCATCGTCTACAGAAACCACCCTGGCTGAACAAATTGTGTTACTGTGGTGGCAAGGGCTGACATACACCAAACGAATGATTTAAAGGCACAACTTGCAGAAAATGCAACAAAATAGGATATATACAAAGAGGATGCCAGGCAGGCAAAAATAAATGGACTGCTCAGGGAAGAAAAAGGCTAAAAAGTCAAGATGCAGTTTGAAAAAGAGCACTATTCTGCCTGCTGTCAATGAAAAATCTGATCATGATGAGAGTGACACAGGATTGTGTAGCCTTCAGATTTACAGTATGAAAATTAATGGCAAATTAAGTAAAATGGAATTGGACACTGGTTCTGTTGTTTCAGTCTTTCCACAAAATGAGTTTGAATGGTATTCAAAGATACTGGGCTGAAGCCTGCAGATATTCAATAAAGAACTTATACTAGAGAAGAGCTAACTCCTGTGGAATGACATTTGTAGATGTGAAACACAGCAACGAACAAGCTACATTAGGCTTGTATGTGATAAAAACAGAAGGGCCAGCATTATGGGGTGTGATTGGCTGGGACAACTACAACTTGACTGGAGATCCATCCAGCGTTTGCAAGCCATATCGCCTGTAATGAAGCCAACTGAAAGTGAATTAAGAAATGTACTGGATGATGCCACAACTGTCTCCATGCCAAACACTATGAACCATTGCCCAGCAGAGGACAAATAACTGTTGGTGCCAACCTCTGTGCTGCTGGTTGGAAGGACCATATTGCTCAGATGAAGTGTGAAAGCAGTGATCCGAGGACAGCAGCTTTTGTAGACAACGTATCTTAGAAAGCTTCTGATATGTTAATCAGGCAGTTACGTGTGAGAAGTGGCTGGGTTTTAAACTGGGAGAGAGTTGAAGGAGCTTCAGGGAAGTTCAAATGTTCAGCTTTTGTGAGTATAAAGAACCAGAATCTACTCTGTGTACGAGGGGTGATTGATAAATTTGTGGTCTGGGGTAGAAGCAGTCAATTTTAGAAAACCTAGCACATTTAGTTTTCAACATAGTCCCCTCCTACATTTACATACTTAGTCCAGCGGTTGTGGGGCATACGGATCCCTTCTTTGTAGAAGTTGGTGTCTTGGACCTCCAGAAAGTGGTCCACAGAGGGGTAATTGATAAGTTTGTGGCCTAAGGTAGAAGGAGATGAGTTATTAACTTCAAACTTTCTGCATAATCACTCAAAGAGTTGAACTGCACGTGCATGTAACGAGAGCTGTATAACTCATCACCTTCTACCTTAGGCCACGAACTTATCAATCACCCCTGCTGTGGACCACTTTCTAGGGGTCCAAGATGCCGACTTCGACAAAGAAGAGATCTGTATGCTCCACGACCACTGAACTACAAGTGTGTAAATGTAGGCGGGGACTATGTTGAAAAATAAATGTGCTAGGTTTTCTAAAATTGACTCCTACCTTAGACCACGAACTTATCAATCACCCATATAACCATAATCATATAACAATTACAGCACAGAAGCAGGCCCTTCTAGTCCATGCCGAACTCTTACTCTCACCTAGTCCCACCGACCTGCACTCAGCCCATAACCCTCCATTCCTTTCCTGTCCATATAGGCTGTCCAATTTAACTTTAATCGACAACATCGAGCCTGCCTCAACCACTTCTGCTGGAAGCTCGTTCCACACAGCCACCACTCTCTGAGTAAAGTTCCCCCTCATGTTACCCCTAAGCTTTTGCCCTTTAACTCTCAACTCATGTCCTCTTGTTTGAATCTCCCCCACTCTCAATGGAAAAAGCCTATCCATGTCAACTCTATCTATCCCCCTCATAATTTTAAATACCTCTATCAAGTCCCCCCTCAACCTTCTATGTTCCAGAGAATAAAGACCCAACTTGTTCAACCTTTCTCTGTAACTTAGGTGACGAAACCCAGGTAACATTCTAGTAAATCTTCTCCATACTCTCTCTATTTTGTTGATATCTTTCCTATAATTCAGTGACCAAAACTGTACACAATACTCCAAATTTGGCTTCACCAATGCCTTGTACAATTTCAACATTACATCCCAACTCCTATAATTCAATGCTCTGATTTATAAAGGCCAGCATACCAAAAGCTTTCTTCACCACCCTATCCACATGAGATTCCACCTTCAGGGAACTATGCACCATTATTCCTAGATCCCTCTGTTCCACTGCAACATTAAATTAATTCAGAGAAACTCACAGGAGTCCGAAAACAATGGTGTGGTTCGGGTTTACTTTAAGTGAGGCGAGCACGTATTACATAGTAGCATAATGTCGTATGCAATTAATATATTTTACATATAACCTAATTATTTAAACAAACAAGAATGTTTAATCAAGCAATAAATATACACAAGATTATATACACCCCTCGTATGTTAAGGTTATTGCATGAACTTCAAGTGGGGGACAAAGAGCTGCTTGTGAGTGTAGATGCAAAGACCAAAGCCCAGCTGGATGGATGGAAGGACAAAGAGAAAGGAGCCAAAGGAGATACAAAAACAGAGGATTTGTCAGATGATGTTGTGGATGTGAAAGCCAAAAGGAGAAATCAAATCCTAAAGGGAGCAATAGAAGGATTAATAAGAGAATATTACTGTGAACTAAATGAAACTTCCCAAGATCGAGATGCACAAACTAGAAAAGAAAATGGAAGAGAGAGGTGGAGGGAAGGAACATGAGAAAGAAAAAGAGATTGAAGTAGATCCAGAGAGAGAAGAAGAAAAGAAAGTTGTCCAGAGATGTCAGAACCACTTCCTGCAGTACCAGAGTCACCTCCTACAATCACCACGGACATGGCCCCAGGACATCAGATTATTTTCACAGCCACAAGTCCCACCTGTCAGGCAGAGGGATCCCCCCTTGTCAGAAAAGATGTAATCCCACCAGAGTAAAAAAGCCTCCACAGCGATGAAATCTTTGAGCCTGAATGGGACAATTTAAAATTTGCTATGCTGTGGATGTCTGTATGTAGTAGTTGCATGGTGTAACGTACTGTTTAGATAGTTGAGATGCATTGCCCTTCGAGTTAGAGTTTATAGCTAAGCAGGGTGGAGTGTTGTGTCTTTAATATTCCAGTAATATTTGAGTAATCTTGTGTATATTTATTGCTTGATTAAGCATTCTTGTTTGTTTAAATAATTAGGTTATATGTAAAATATATTAATTGCATACAACATCATGCTACTATGTAATACATGCTTGCCTCACTTAAAGTAAACCGAACCACTCCATCGGTTTTGGACTCCCGTGAGTTTCTCCGAATTAATTTAATGTTGTGAAATTACAAAACATAACACCCTCCAGGTTGTTCCCATGACTTGGTGCCTCTGTCAGCACAGACGATGTGGCACCTCGTACATCAGCGTTACCCAAACCTGCCTCCACTCGCTGCCCTGTCAGAACATCGTCTCATTTGGCCCTGTGAACTCCGTTAGAAATTTTTAATGTGCAGGAGTGAAGCGCAAACAAGGCCAAAGGCTCTGAGAGTTCTCCTGATCCAACACTATAAAACAAGAGCTGCCATTTCATCCTCCTTATTGTATGCATCAACATGATTAATGTTCCTTGGATCGCATACCAATATCATTTTTCCTCTAATTTCTCAGGCGGACATGAGAATTCTTAAAGGATGTAATTTACTGAGCAATGCAGAGTGTAAGGAACTGTGAGATTACATTTCAAAGAGTGGACAACTTCTTGTTTTTATTTGGAGTACCAGGCCCTTCGGCCCAGTGAGGCTATACCAACCAATTGCACCCACGTCATCAATTAAGAAACTAAAATGAAAGCCTTTGGAATGTGGGAGCACACTGAGGTCATGGGAAGAACATACAAACTCCTTATAGACAATGGCGGAATTGATCCTGGGCCACTGGCGGCCATATTAGCATTACACTGACCGCTATACTGCCACATCACCCCTAAATTCCATTAGTGTAAATTATATTTCATTCATCATGATTCCATCAGTTTAATTAAACGTCCAGGTAAGATGGTGCTACTGAATGTGTGCGTCGGCTCACCGGAAGTGAAAAAGTTAAGAAATCCGACTCAAAACATCACTAAAAACACCTTTTCCAAGGTAAACTGTGTTAAATTATCTTCACAAGCAGTGAAGAGGCGAGTGATGGCGAGGCGAGTTCCAAGGATGAGGCGGGATAGTGTGTTGCAGAGTCGTTGCAGATGGAGTTCCGATGCCCATACAACTGGCCCAGGTGTGAGGTTGGATTGCTCTGGGCACCGAGAGGAAAGCCAGGGCAGAGGAGGTTCGATGCCCATACGACTGGCCCGGGTGTGAGGTTTGATTTAGGAGAGTCGGGGAGGGAATGAACTGGCTCTAACTAAGGGGAAAGAATAATCGGGGTAAAAGTAGGATCCAATATGGATTACAAGGGCAATCTGAGCATAGAGCCAGAAGCTTTGATGAGGTCCTCAGTGAATAATTTTTCACTGGCACTCACAAAGAAATCAGACTTGGTGGTTGGAGAGTTTAGTGAAGGGGGAGATGAAAGTGCAATATACATGAAGAGGAGGTACTCCCTCCCTTGGTGAGTTTAATGGTAGAATTCACTAGGACAGGATGGGATTTATCCCAGCCCGCTACTGGAGGAGAGGGAAAATATTAAAGGGGAACATGAGGGGGAATTTCTAGATGGTGGGAGTGTTGAACGAGGTGCCAGTGGAAGTGGTGGATGCAGGTTCAATTTCAATATTTAAAAGAAATTTGGATAGGTTTGTTAAATTTGTTAAAATTGGAAGGCTGTGATCCAGGTGCAGGCTGATGGAATAGTTCACAATCGATTAAATGAGCTGAAGGGCCTGTTTTGTGCTGTAGTGCTCTACGGCTGACACTAAAAGATTGGTAAGCTGCTGGCTGGGATCTTCACTGGACACAAGTAAGATACCAGATGACTGGAAGACAGTAAGCCTGGTCCCCATATTCAAGGAAGGGAGCAGGAAAAAACCTTTTAACTATAGACCTATGAACCTAACTTAAGGAAGTTATTTGCAATTATTTGGAATAACATGCCTTTATACATCCTCCCAAACAGAACATAGAAGAATACAGCACAGGAACAGGCCATTTGGCCCACAATGTTGTGCTGAACCAGCTAACAAGCAAATCAAAAATGCCCAAATACTAATCCCTTCTACCTACACCACGTCCATCTCCCTCTATCCTCCTGATATCCATGTGTCTATCCAAATGTCTCTTAAAAGCCTCGGATGTATTTGCCCATACCACAACACCAGACAGCGCATTCCAGGCACACACAGCTCTCTGAGTAAAAAACATACCCTCACATCCCCCTTGAACCTACTCCCTCTCACCTTCAATGCATCCCCTCTGGTATTAATTAGATATTTCACCCCTGGGAAGCAGATACTCCCTGTCTATGCCTCTCATAATCTTATAAACCTCCATCAGATCTCCCCTCCAGAGTAAACAACCCAAGTTTGTCCAGCCTCTCGTGATAGCACACAAACCAGACAGCATCCTGGTAAACCTCTTCTGCACCCTCTCCAAAGCCTCAACACCCTGACCAGAACTGTATACAATACTCCAGCTGTGGCCTAACCAGAGTTTTATAAAGTTGCAACATAACCTCCTGATTTTTGAACTCAATGCCTTGAATAATAAAAGCAAGCATTCCTTAAGACTCCTTAACTACTTTATTGGTCAAGAAAGGGCAGCTGAATCTTTCAAGGCAGAGGAGGTGGAGTATGCTTTATGATCAACTCTTTGCTGTGCTGTCCCAGTTCTGCTCATCCAACTTGAAAGACTCGCGATCAAGTGCCATCCATTTTATCTGCTGCAGGAGATTTCAGCCATCATCCTGGTGGCAGTGTACGTCCCACCACAGGAGGGAGGGAACATCGACTCAAACCATGAGGAACCTGCGTCAGGCATTTTCATGCCTTACAAGGTGCAGATTGGAAGTCTGTGTGGGGCGCCACTCCTCGCACAGACACTAGAGCAATGTGTGGTTAAGTGCCTTGCTCAAGGACACAAACACACTGCCACAGCTGAGGCTCGAACTATCAACCTTCAGATCACTAGATGAACGCCTTAACCACTTGGCCATGTGCCCAACACAGACCAATGTAAAAAAGGCTCTAGAAGAACTAGACAATGTAATCAACAGGCATGAAACAGCGCACTCTGATGCCTTTCCCATCATGTTGGGGGATTTTAACCGGGCCAGCTTGAAACCATCTCTAACTAATTATTACCAACAAATCACTTGTAGTACCAGAGAACCAACAGACTGGACCATTGCTACACCGCCATCAAGAATGCCTCCCGTGCTATTCCAAGCCCTCACTTCAGGAAGTCTGATCACCTGGCTGTACTCCTACTGCTTGAGTAGAGGCAGAGACTAAAGACTGCTAGCATCAGCAATGAAGACCAAGAAGATATGGGCAAGGGAGGTGCGGGAGTGCTTAAAGGCTGCTTTGAATCGGTGGACTGGGTTGTATTCAGGGATTCATCTTTGAAGGTGTCATCCAGGACATCTTCAAGAAGTGGTGCCTCAAAAAGGTGGCGTCCATCATTAAGAACCCCATCACCATGACATGCCTTGCTCTCAGTGCTACCATCGGGGAGCAGGTGTGGCAGTCTGAAGGTACACACTGAACAATTTTAGGAACAGCTTCTTCCCCACTGCCATCCGATTTCTGAACGGACATTGAACCCATGAACACTACCTCACTACTTTTTTATTTCCATTTTTGCACTACTTATTTAATTTAACTATTTAATATATATACCATTATTCACAGTTTTTTTTATTATGTATTATTGTGATTATGATTATTATTGCACTGTACTGCAGCCCAAAGACAACAAATTTCACAACATATGTCGGTGACATTAAACCTGATTCTGATGCTGAGCCCCAGCTGTTACTGAATTCATTAAAACCTGTGTGGATGAGTGTGTGCCTACAAGAACACACTGTGCATACCCAAATCAAAAGCCGTGGATGAACCAAGACACTTGAAGTCTGCTGTGGGCTAGACCTGTGAAACTCATTTCTGGCCACCCTTGACTATGCCAGAAATCCAGAGACGACTTACAGAGGGCTATCTCAAGAACAAAGAAACAACTCTGAACAAGGTTGGAGGCGGTATCAGGTGCACGTCAACTCTGGCAGGGTTTACAGGCCGTTGCTTCCTGCAAGGCAAAACCTAACATCATGAATGGCTGTGATGCTTCACATCCAGACAAGCTCAGCGCCCTTTCTGCTCGCTTTGAGAGTAAAACTACAGGTATGAGGATCCTTGCAGCATTCGATGGCCCTGTGGTCTCTGTCTGAGGCTGATGTTGGACCGTCTTTCAAGAGGGTAAACCCTCGCAAGGCATCAAGGAGTATCTAGTAGGGCTCTGAAAACCTGTGCCAACCAACTGGCAGGTGTGTTTTCAATCTCTCATTACTACATTCAGAAGTTCTCAACTGCTTCAAAAGAGCAACAGTCATACCAGTGCCCAAGAAGAGCAAGGTGAGCTGTTTTAACCACTATCATCCAGTAGCACTCACATCTACAGTGATTCAGTGTTTTGACAGGTTGGTTATGGCTAGAATCAACTCCTGTCTCAGCAAGGACCTGGACCCACTGCAATTTGCCTTTCACCACAATAGGTATACGGCAGATGTGATCTCATTAGTTCTTCATGAGGCCTTGGATCACTGGACAATACTAATACCTATGTCAGGATGCTGTTTACTGACTGCAGATCTGTGTTTAACACAATCATTCCTGCAGTCCTGATCGAAAAACTCCAAAGCCTGCGCCTCTGTACCTCCCTCTGCAAATGGATCCTCGACTTCCTAATCAGAAGACCACAATCTGTGTGGATTGGAAATAGCATCTCCACCTCAGCACCGACACTCCACAGAGATGTGTGCTTAGCCCACTGCTCTACTCTCTCTACACCCATGACTGTGTGGCTAGGCACAGCTCAAATGCCATCTATAAATATGCTGACTACACAACTATTGTTGGCTGAATTTCAGATGGTGACAGGAGGGCGGACCAGCGCGAAATATATCAATTAGTTGATGGTATCACAGCAACAACCTGGCACTCAACATCAGTAAGACCAAAGAACTGACAGTGGAGGTCAGAAGCAGAAAGAATGAGCAATCTCAAGTTTCATGGGTGTCTGGGCCCAACATATCGATGCAGCTACAAAAGAAGGCACAACAGCAGTTATATTTCATTAGGAGTTTGAGGAGATTTGGTATGTCACCTAAAACACTCGCAAATTTCCACAGATGTAATGTGGAGAGCAATCTAACTGGCTGCATCACCGTCTGGTACGGTTGGCGGGTAGGGGAGGGGATTGCTACTGCACAGCAACAAAATAAGCTGCAGAGAGTTGTAAACTTAGTCAAGTTCATCATGGGCACTCGCCTCCATAGCATCCAGGACATCTCCAAGGAGCGATGACTCAAAAAGTCGGCACCCTTGTTACGGACACCCATCACCCAGGTCATGCTTTGTTCTCATTGCTACCATCAGGGAGGAGGTACAGAAGCCTTAAGGCTCACACTCAGTAACTCAGGAACAGCTTCTTCCCCTCTGCCATCTAATTTTTGAATGGATATTGAACCCATGAACACTGACTCACTAATGTTTTTTGTTTTTATTTTTGCTCTACCTACTTAATTTAACTGTTTTATATTTTTTTCTGTAATACACCTTTCTTTTTCTTATTATAATGTATTGCATTGTACTGCTGTTGTAAGGACAACAAATTTCATGACATATGCCAATGATATTAAATCTGATTCTGTTTCTTTGAAGCGTATCCTTGAGGGCAAGATTCTAGATGTGACAAACATGGAATTTACTAAAGCCTCTGACAATGTCCCACATGAGAGATTGGTATGGGATCCGGTATCAGTTGACAAACTAGATCCACAATTGGCTTGGCAATAGGAGGCAGAGAGTGCTGGTAGAGAGTTATTTGTGCGATCGGATGCCTGTGACATATGATGTCCCACAAGGGCTGGTGCTGGGATCCTTGCTGTTTGTAACGTGTGTGTGTGTATGACCCTGGATGTGGATGTGGGAGGCCACAACAGTAAGCTTACAGATGACTTGGAGGTTGTTGGAGTTGTTGATCGTGTGGAAGCTAGCCTCAGGTTGCAGGAGAACATCAATATGTTAGTCATACAGGCTCTTGGCAAAACTCAAACTGGCAGATGGAGTTCAATCTGGACAATTGCGAAGTGATTTCGGGAGGACTAATAAGGCAAGGACACCAACCATGAATCTGAATCAGGTTTATTATCGCTGATATATGACATGAAGTTGTTGTTTTGTCATTACAATACAAAAATCTATAAATTGTAACAATAAAAGAGCTGTGCAAAAACAAAAGGAATGACATGGTTTGTGGATCATTCAGAAAGCTGATGGCAGAGGGAAAGCATTTCCTTAATCATTTAGTGTGGGTCTTCTGGTTTCTGTACCTCCTCCATGAATTGCAATAGGTTCAAGTCCTTGCTCAGGTAGGAGTTAATTCTGGCCAAGACCAAACTCTCAAAGCATTTCATCACAGATGATGTGAATACGACTGGGCAATAATCACCCTGCCCTTCTTGGCCACTGGAATCATGGCTGCCCTTTGAAGCAAGTGGAAGCCTCAGATCACAGCCGTGAGAGTTCAAAGACGTCCTTGACCCTGTTGATTGGCACAGGTTTTCAGTACCCGTCCGGGTACACGGTCAGTCTGTTGCCTTGAAGGATATTCTGACATCACCCTCCAGGACAGAGATGGCAGGGCTGCCAGATGCTCTGTGGATCCACACAGGTGCCATGTTTTTCTCCCTTTGGTTGGGTCTGAGGGAGTATTGAGGAACAGAGGGACTTTGGAGTACAGGTTCGTAGGTCACTAAAGGTGCAACACCAGTAGATAGCATAGTTAGGAAGGCATATGGAATCAAGGCACTGAGTACAGAAGTTAGGAGGTTACGTTTGTTCGTAACATTGTGGATATTTCTCAGCTGCAGAACTGTGTACAGTTCTGATCGTTGTGATAGGGGAAGGAATGTGGGGCAGATTCGCCATTTTGTTGCCTGGGCTGGAGTGGTTTAATTATAAGGATGGATGGGAGGGGCTAAGTCTATTCTCCTGGAGTAGAGGAGGTTAAGTGGGAAATGAGTGAGGTGAACAAAATCATGAGGACTAGAGACATGGTAGACTACAGAAGCACAAGAGATTCTGCAGATGCTGTAAATCCTGAGTAATTCACACAAAATGCTGGAGCAACTCAGCCAGTCAGGCAGCATCTATGGAAGGGAATGAGCAGTCAACGTTTTGGGCCAAGATCCTTCATTAGGACTACAGCAGGGGTTCCCAACCTCTTTTATGCCATGGAGCCTTACCATTAACCAAGGGATCAAGGACCCCTGGACTACTGGATAGTTTTCTATCACAAACAAAAGAAAATCTGAAGATGCTGGAAATCCAAGCAACATAAAATGCTGGAGACCCAGTAAGCCAGGCAGCATCTATGGAAAAGAGTACAGTCGGTGTTTCAGGCTGAGACCATTCGGCAGGCCTTTGATAACACTGGAAAACAAAGATTTTGTTTCCTGAATACTTTTGGGTGTATCTTATGGATTTTGGACTGCTGATCATGAAAATCACCATGAAATTTCCCTATCATGCACAATTTTTTAAAATCACCTATCT
Source organism: Mobula birostris (assembly GCF_030028105.1). Classification (NCBI taxonomy): domain Eukaryota; kingdom Metazoa; phylum Chordata; class Chondrichthyes; order Myliobatiformes; family Myliobatidae; genus Mobula; species Mobula birostris. Next base: position 27,557,700 of record NC_092391.1, on the reverse strand, counting down.
TTATTATTTCAATTCATAATTCAGATCAGAATAATTGATGCCAAGATTAAGGAAGGCATTTTTGTTGATCCACAAACCAAAACGGTCATCAATGTCAGGCAATTCGAAAAACCCCTACTTGGACCAGAGAAGATCACATGGCAGACATTTAAGGATGTTGTTGAAATTTTTCTTGGCAACTATAGAGCACCAATCTACATGCAGATGGTTGACAACATGATTCAAACATACAAAATCATGAAGTGCAACATGTCACTAAAGGTTTCTTTTCTGCATTCCCATTTAGACTTCTTCCCTGCAAATCTTGGCACTATCAGTGATGAGCATGGTGAAAGGTTTCATCAGGACATTGTGGTCATGGAGAAATGGTATCAGGGCAACTGGAATCCATCAAAGATCTGGCTGATTATTATTGGATACTTAAGAGAGAAGCCTCATATACTGAGCACAAATGAAAATCATCAGCAAAATATTCTTAGCTTAGTTGAACTATTGCAAAGCATCAGCGCCACTATGCAATTAAATGCATTATGTTCAATAAATTCTTGTTTCTCCAAGTTCCTACATGATACAAGTAGTCTGAAATTATATTTGAGTTCAGCTTCAAGTATAAACAAAAAAATTCTGAAGAAGCAACACTTTTGAAAATAATTGTTGTCCAGTGTTACTGATAACTTTCCCCCCTCCACTTTCCACAAAGAGAAAATCTGCAGATGCTGGAAATCCAAGCAACGCACACAAAATGCTGGAGGAACTCAGCAGACCAGGCAGAATCTATGGAAAAAAGTACAGTCGAGGTTTTGGTCTGAGTTTCTCCAGCATTTGGCTTGTGTTCCCCTCTGCTTTCCACCCAGTTCTGAAGAAGGGTCACCAACCTGAAATGTTGACCGACTTGTCTTTCCACTGAGGCTGAGTTCTTCCAGAATCTTCTGTTTTTGTTTCAAAGAGGCTGCACCTTTATTATGGAGCAGGAGTTTTAAAACAAAGTGATTGGAGGCTGAAGGCGGGAGATGGGCTGCCCACTTGACAGTCAGCTTTGCTTGGTTTAGAATAATGTAGCACACTGAAGTTTGAGCTTGACTAAAGGTCAATACCCAAGCGCCTGTATTTTCTCTCAGTGGCAGCCAGTGCAGAAACTGTAACAGTTTGAAGTTGTTTTCAAGGCATCTGATTGGAATAGCAGCCAATATTATAGTCAGATATTGAACAAAGTCCTGCACCGATGTGCACATCAGTGTGAGAAAGCAAGCATGCACTGAGTGACGGATTGCTTAAGAGTGGAATAGTCAACCGTTCATTGATTGCTTGGGTTTATTGGAAAGTGAATGTACTCTTTAATCAGCAATAGATTAAGTCTTCAAAGAATCCATTTAATTCTTTGAAACTACAAAAACTAAGTAAAACCATTAGGGAGATTAAATCCATCAAGAGGTGTCCTGAATTCTTGTCTTGATCGTCAGAGTTCAATTCTCATAAAAAAAATCCTGACCATCTCAGGACATTCCGAAATCTTTTACAACCGATTAAGTACTTTTGCATTGAAGGAAACTCAATGACAAATCTGCACACAGGAAGTTCCTAGAGACCTATCACCTCCCTCTGGTGCACCTCCTCCTTCCTTTCGTCCCATGGTCCACTCTCCTCTCCTATCAGATTCCTTCTTCTTCAGCCCTTTATCTTTTTCACCTATCACCTCCCAGCTTCTCACTTCATCCCACCCACTTTTTCCCTCACCTAGCTTCACCTATCTACCGATAAGCTTCTACTCCTTCTCTTCCTTCCACCTTCTTATTCTGGCTTCTTCCCCCTTCCTTTCCAGTCCTGATGAAGGATATTGGCACAAAACATTGACTGTTTATTCCCTTGCATAGACACTGCCTGAACTGCTGAGTTCCTCCAGCACTTTGTGCGCTTCTCACAGGGACATGATTCTGAAGATGACCAAATAGACAATACAGTGAAGCAGTGGGTAGTGCTGCTGCCTTAGAGCTCCAGAGACTCAACTTCAATCCTGACTTCTGGTGCTGTCTGCGTGGAGTCCCCATTGTCCTTTCTGTGACCATGTGTGTGTAACGCCCTGGTTAAGATTTCACTGCTAATATAGTAGGGTATTTCATTTAATGGCTTTCTGTAGAAGCAGTGTGTTCTGCTGGTAAAGATAAGGGGTTGTGAAGTTCATGCTTAGGAACGTCGTGTCATCCAATCAGGATGGTGGAATTGGGAGAAGGTTCTAGAAAACGCTGGGCAGAGAGGTTTTGTGACGGACACTGAGATGGGTCAAGGTCTTTTTTGGCAGGAGATGAAGAGAGAAGAGGCTCGAGAGAATCGGCTGTAGGATTCTATCCAACAGGAATGTGTGACTCAATGGAGTCCAACAGGGAAATCCTACTGGTGATCGGTGAAGATGAGTTGGCACCGTGAGAACATTGGACACATCGGCTTTTGGAATATTTAAGCTTCAGCCTGTGCACACTGTTTTAATTATGATGGGCCATTTTGCTTTCTTTTCTTTTTTTTTCCTTTCCTCTTTAATAATGGTTTAGTTAAGTTAACATTTATAAATATACTTTCCTTATAATTGTATGCAGTTGTACAATCTGTTACTTTTTGTCGACGGGGCAATTGCATGGGGCCAGCACTTACACAATATTCACACAAATCGGGGGTTGGGTGGGCGAGACATCCCAACTTCCCGGTTCTGGTGGGACCCAAGTCATATCGACCCTAGATGTACGGAGCCTGAGAAACAGAGTTTTCTCACCACTGAGTCAGGTGGCTGTTAGTGAGGGGCATTGCTAAAGACGCCCGAGAAAAAGGGGTTTCATGTGTTTCATCCAGGTGAACCAGTCTCCTCTCATATCCCAAAGGCATGATGTTGGGTAAGTTAACAAGTTACTTTAACTTCCCCTAGTGTAGGTGGGCAACGGGAGGGGGGGTGTTTAATGACAAGAGACGGGGAATAGGTTAAAAAGAATATGTGAGGGAATGGGATTGTTGGGATTGCTCTGAGAGCCGGCATTGATTCAATAGACAGGGAGCCTTCCTTCTACGTGATTAGACTGAGCTGAGGTTACATATTGACTGCTTGTGACTATGTTGGTAGGAGTGACCTCCACATAGTCCTTGCATGGACGAAGCACTGAGTGCAGCCTCTCTCTACATCGCATGGCTGCTAGGAGAGATTCTTCCAACACTATGACAGGTGAACGTGTCATACAGGTCCAAGCTAAACCTTTAGTCTGTAGAGCTGTTGTCCTTCCTACACTCCTGTATGGAGCTGAGTCATGGACCACCTACAGCAGAGACCCGAAAGCCCTGGAACAATACCACCAAAGAGCTTTACGAACGATTATGAGAATCAGCTGGAAGGACAGACACACTAACACCAGCATACTGGAGGTGGCCAACATAAAGAGCATTTCCACCACGATGAAGCAACATCAACTCCGATAGATAGGTCAGGTCATCCAGATGCTCATCTCACGTCTTCCCAAACAGATCCTTTACTCCCAGCTGAAGGAATGTCAGCGGGCTCCTGGTGGGCAAAAGAAACACTTCAAAGATAAACATCAAAATCAGCCTGAAGGAATTCAACATTACATCTAAAAACTGGGAAGACATGGCCCTCAATAAATGCACCTAGAGTAAATCTGTTGAAGAGAGAGCCCCGTCATGCCACAGAGAACAAGTGGCAGCTGCAACAGGAGAGACTGAACAACCAAAAGACCCAACCACTAACCAGAGCCACCACTTACTCACATCCACAGTGCACCAGAACATGTGGATCCCACCAACAGACAACCCTTTCGGAGAACATCATACTTGACTCGAGTGATTGCACTGTTACTACTAGGAAGCATTGACCTGGAGCACTGTGTGTGAAAAGACTAGATACAGGAATTGGAAGTGGCGCAGAGGAGGTTCACAAGGTTGATTCCGGAGATGAGGGGGTTAATCTATGAGGAGAGATTGAATCACCTGGGACCAAAGTCACTGGAATTCAGAAGAATAGATCTTATAGAAACATATAAAATTATGGAAAGAATAGGTTAGACAGAGACAGGAAAGTTTATTCCACTGATAGTTTCAAGATTTGTAGGAATAGATTTAGGACAGAGATGAGGAGAATTTGCTTTTCCCAGCAAGTCGTGAATCTGTGTCACTCTCTGTGCTGCAAAGCAGTAGACGCTAACTCATTAAATACATTTAAGACACAGTTGCTGTGAATAGATTTTTGAATAACAGGGAAATGAAGGGTTATTGGAAAAGTGTAGGTAGGTGGAACTGAGTCCACGGCCAAATCAACCATGATCTCATTGAAAGGCTGAGCAGGCTCAACAGACCGAGTTGTCAACTCCTACTCCTGTTTCTTGTGCTCTTATGTTGTTCAGCTCTCACCTTGAAACTTTAATGTCAAAAGTCATTGTGGTGCATTGTGGGTATGTTGGTAGAGAACCTTTGTCTTGTCTTGTTGAGTGTAATATTGGACCCAGGTGAGACCCCATCAGGAAAACTGTGTACGTCTGATCTCCCTGCCCAAGGAAGAAAACACTTGCCATAGAAGGGTGCAGGAAAGGTTCATCATACAATAATTCCAGGAATGCCGGGGTTGTCAAATGAGGAGAGATTAAACAGACCAGGCCCGTACGCCCTTAAGTTTAAAAGAAAGAGAGATAAAATACAAAACTTACTGCAACAAACCTGCATCGAGCAAGGTGCAGAGCTCAGGTCATTCCTGAATTGGTTGAATTATAATGGGCCGTTTCTTGCCAGCCTGTCAGTCTCATCACAGCCACCTCATGAACTGTGCAAGCAGAGGTCAGATCAACTTGGCCTCCGTGGCGTGAAGGTACATCTCAGCAATGCAAGCAGAGCAAGCAGCTGGCAGATTACAACTCAGAGAAGCCTCCGACGCTTGCTTGTGACGTGTCACCCATACGAAGTCAGTGCAATCATCCCTACTGTTTGGCCCTCAGCTGTGGGCCTCTCAATCACTTTCCCTTCCAGAACTTACACTTAAAGAAGCACTGAGCATTGCAGTCGGGGTCAAAGATATTTTCAACTGCACAAATATTTGTATGGCCAGAAATTCATTTGACAGATCACAAACTCTTCTTGACCAAAGTCAACAGTGTAGACCCTGCAGCAGTGAGAACACGCCGGTGGACGTTAACCTCGTTGAGTATAACCACGAAAATGAGCGCAGCAGGCCCATACAAAAATCACTCAGGACGTGATGACATGGAGCGATACTCCCAAGTATTGTGAACTGGAGATCTGCCTGTGACAGCAAGCAGCATTGCAGAAACAAGACAGGATCCTGTCCTTCTAAGCGTCATGGATTTAACGCTGACGGACCGGCCACGTTTCAACACTGCACCCTGTCCTTGATGCACGTGATCCAGGCTGAATTCTGTGGGATCCCAAAGACACGATCCCGCCAAAGCTCAAGAAGCAGTTACGAACCGACCTGCATGAGGACCAGTTTGATGCTTATGAAGAAAAGATTCCCGGCCCAGGACTTCCTCTGGTGTCCAACAATGGATCAAGGTGGACAGATCCTGGTGAGGCCAATTGTGCCCTTTGAAGTGGTCTCAACCCTCCTGCACTCATGTTCCTGAGCTACTGCTTTCACCTGGACCGTGGTGAAATTGACGAACACATTATAATTGCAATAATTGTTCAGTTGTTTCTTTCATTGGTTAATTGTTCAATTTTTAATAGTTTTTTAGGTTAGTAAAGATGGTTTTGGGAACAGAGAGGGGAGCTAGAGGTCAGATTAGGGTTTAGGAACAGGGATGTGGGGGAATTTAGGGGTCGAGCTGGAGTCTAAATCTCCGCTCTGCATTCGAAGACCAGCGGCATAGACATGGGACGTCCATGGTCAGATGTCAGATGAGGACCCCCCCCCCCCACCAAGTTCAGCAAGTTATCGGTGGGTTCTGGAGGCAGAGTTCACGCAGGCAGGAAGAATGAGTTCCGATGACCCCATGGATTCACATATCTTTGAGATCATACTTCAAGGCCTGGTTTTCAGGGTCCCATCAGCAGCAAGTCTGGAGTTTGAGGCCTAGTGTTCACTGACTGGTATGTCCTGGGATTGATGCTGAGGATTGAGGCTTGAGGGTCAAATTGGAAGTCCCCAAGTTGAGACCTGTTGACCGTTACTGAGTCTGTGAAATTCTGCGAGTCCATTGGGCTGGTCGAAGCCTGGTGTCTGCAGGCCCGAGTTCACTGGGGTGGTCAAAGTCTGATGTCTGCAGGCCTGAGTTCACTGGGGGGTGTCGAAGCCTGGAGTCTGCAGGCCCAAGTCCATGTCTGCTGGAGACTGGAGGCTGGAAACCTGTCCTGGGGTGGTTGTTGGAGGTTGAAGGACTGTGTATATGTGTGAGTGGAAGGCAGGAACAGGGCTTGCCTTTACTGTTGTTGTTTTATTGCTTGTTGTGTTCTGCCTTGTTCTACTGAGAATTGTGAGCATACTTTGTTGGTGCCGGAATGCGTGGCAACATTTGCGGGCTGCCCCTAGCACAGCCACGGGTGTGTTGGTTGTTAACATACACGCCATATATTTCGATGTATACATGACGAATAAACTTGAATCCTGAATCTTAAATCTCGTATTATGTATAACAAAGGGTATTATAATCTAATCAAAATGTATAAAAATTCAGGGAGGAATTCTGAGCGGTTGCTGAGGGGACGTTTACCCTGCTTGTAAAGTGCTAAACTAGAGGAATTTAAAAATTTAGAAATCTGACCTCTGCTTGAAACAGATGAGTGGAAATACTTCTGAACACAGAACAAGGGACAGTACAGCACAGGAAAAGGCCCTTCAGCCCACAATGTCTATGCTGGACCTGATACCCAATTAAACTAAATCTCTATTGCCCATACGTGAGCTCTCCATTCTCTGCATATTCATGTGCCTATCTAAAGGTCTCATAAATACAACTCTCATATCAGCTTCCAGTTCAGACCTCAGTTTGCTCACCTTTGGAATTCCCTTCTCTGGAAGGCCCCAGATGCTTGGACACTGGGAGTTCTCCAGTATTAGATCGTTCTCATTTTGATCTTTAAGAAAGCCATAGAATATGGAGATTGAGTGGGATAAGTTCAGAGTCGTCCATTTCTAAATGGCAAAGATAAATGGCTTGCACCTGCCACATTTCTCATGCCAGATGCTCCCTGCAGTGTTTGTAGTGTCTGTATTAAGTCTACATAGAGCCTCCGATAAATTAGGTTTTTGAATGCCACAAGTGACGTGACAGAGGTGAACAGAATTATGAAGGAACTAGATGGGGGGAGAGTGTGAAACCTTTCCCCAACACCGAGACGTTTAAAATTAGAGATGTGGAGAAAGAGGATCGCAGAGAATCCGAGGAAAAATTCTTTCGCCCAGGGTGGGGTTCGAAATCTGGGATGCATTGTTTGAAGGCAGGTCCTCTCGTATTTCAGAAAGCGTCTCTCTACAAGCACTTGAGTCACAATAAGGCTATCGACCAAGTGCTGGTACAGAAGATCAGGATAAATGGGACTACAAGAGACTACAGACGCTGGAATTTAGAGCAAAAAACAAGATTCTGGAGGAACCCAGATTCATTTATTTACCACACTTGCAGTACTGTGCAAAAATCTTAGACACACACACACACACATATATAAAGAGAGAGAGAGAGAAAGCAAGCTTGGGGTCCTTAGAGTTTTGCACAATACTGTAGTAATTTTACATATTGTACTGTACTGCAGCCACAAAACAAAACAAATTTCCTGACATATGTGAGTGACGAAAAACCTGATTCTATCGTGGACTGAGAGTGGGAAGGGGGGCAGGGAGAGGGGAATCATGGTTGGGAAAAGGGGAAGGGAGAGGGGAGGCACCAGAGAGACATTCTGTATTGATCAATAAACCAATTGTTTAGAATCAAATAACCTTGCCTGGTGTCTTAGAGCTGGGTGTGGCTGCACCCCTGGCACTCCTTCTCTGCCACCTGTGCCACGCCCCTCCCGTGGCGCTACCCCCCCTTCACCATTCCCAACATCCTTTGTTCCTGCCAGAGTTACCAGCTTGCTCTCCACACCATGTTGACAAATACAGATCGGTGAAGAGGTCTGAGGCACCCCAGTCACATGTGCATGCCCAAGGTGCTTGCACTGTACGGTACATCAAAACAGAAAGCAAAATGCGCCATTTGCCTTAACGACCAACATCACCTAAGGATCTGCTGGGGGCAGCCTGCAAGAGTCGCCTCACTTTCTGGCACCAACACAGCACATACACAAACACGTGGAAACTGACGAAGGGTCTCGACCCGAAACGTCAACTGTACCTCTTCCTAGAGATGCTGCCTGGCCTGCTGCCTTCACCAGCATTTTGTGTGTGTGTTGCACAGCACACACACAATATTCAGCCAGACAACACAGGACACAAGAAAAGATGTCCGGGTTAGGGTTGGTAAGTTGGGGGCATAGTGCGTTGGCACTAAACGCAACGTGACAGTCGTTGACACAAGTGACGCACTTTGCTGTCTGTTTCAACGTACATGCAACAAATAAAGCTAATCTTTAATCTTTTTCTCTAAAACCAGCCTGAGACCAATTGACTATGACGTTGGATAGGAAGGGATGAAAGATTCCATCACCTCAACCTCCAGAAAAATCAGTGTGACAAGTTAATAAGCTTGCTTCATAGCATTGCTTTTGAAATATGATTTCAGTTCTGATGGCTGCTGGGACCTTGAGACTGTGTAATTGCTCACAGAAAGGGCCTTACCTTTACTCAAGCAGTAAAACTGAGCCGTTGTCCACAAACGAGCTGATGGACTGTGACAACATACAAGGGAGATGAAACGGCTTCTTACACCCAGAGGCTCTGCTCCTAACTTCTGCCCAGCAGACCCTCGGCTCTGGCTCTTTGCCCAGTTTCACTCCTGAAAATCGAGGAGGTTTCCAGTTTGAGGAGCTATGTATTTTGGACATTTGATTTTCAATTACTTAAACCGGCTCATTAACCTTTAAGTGCTGAAAGCTTATCAAACACACTCACACTTCACAATTAATTGTTGAGATGCCTCCTGAGCAACTGGAGATTACTTTGAAATTCACTCTCAATTGTCGTGAAGTACTTAGAGATTTTCTTTAGTGCTTTGTGAATTTTATGACTTTAAGCCGAATGTTATCAAGCCTAAAAGGATTAAACTAAAGGGTTAAAAGTGGCATTGACTAATCTTACACTCCCATGAGCATGGATTAAGAAGGAATTAATTGACCGAGGGTAAGATAAGGTTTCATATTTTCATATTCCCTTCTGAATTCAGAGTTTGAGCATGGATAGGCACAGGGGATTGCAATATAATAACTATTATGGGCAAGAATGGCAGTTCAATGTTCCAGCATGGCAGAGCTAGAGGGGGAGAAAGGACAGGAATTTGCACTACTGAATTGAATTGAAATGAATTTATTGCTTACATCCCTCACAAACATGAGGAGTAAAAATATTTATGTTATATCTCCGTCTAAATGTGCAATATGCAATCATAGTAATTTATAATTTATAATAAATAGAACATGTCAAAGTAACAGAGAATATACTCAAATCAGTGTGAGTTAACCAGATTACCTGGTGGAAGAAGCTGTCCAACACGAGAAAATCTGCAGATGCTGGAAATTCAAGCAACACACACAAAATGCTGGTGAATGCAGCAGGCCAGGCAGCATCTATAGGAAGAAGTACAGCCGATGTTTTGGGTCGAGACCCTTCGTCAGGACTAACAGAAAAAAGAGATAGTAATAGATTTGAAAGTGGGAGGGGGAAGAGGAGACCCGAAATGATAGGAGAAGTCAGGACGGGGAGGGATGAAGCCAAGAGCTGGGAAGTTGATTGGCAAAAGGCTGGGGGAGGGGGAGTACCACGGGATGGAAGGCCTTGGGAGAAAGAAAGGAGGAGAGCACCAGAGGAAGATGAAGAACAGGCAAGGAGTTATTGTGAGAGGGAAAGAGAGGATAGATAGATAGATAAATAAATAAATAAAGGATGGGGTAAGAAAGGGAGGAGGGGCATTAACGGAAGTTCGCGAAATCAATGTTCATGCCATCAGGTTGGAGGCTACCCAGACGGAATATAAGGTGTTGTTCCTCCAACCTGAGTGTGGCTTCATCTCGGCAGCAGAGGAGGCTGTGGACTGACATATTGGAATTGGAATGGGACGTGGAATTAAAATGTGTGGCCAGTGGGAGATCCTGCTTCCTCTGGCAGACAGAGTGTAGGTGTTCAGCGAAACGATCTCCCAGTCTGCGTCAGGTCTCGCCAGTATATAGGAGGCTGCATTGGGAGCACCAGACGCAGTATATCACCCCAGCCGACTCACAGGTGAGGTGTCGCCTCACCTGGAAGGACTGTCTCCCCATCCTCCTGCCACCCCACAGGAATAGGGTTCCTCTTGTCCTCACCTACCACCCCACCAGCCTCCGGGTCCAACATATTATTCTCTGCAACTTCCGCCACCTCCAATGGGATCCCACCACCAAGCACATCTTTCTCTCCCCCACCCCACCCCACCCCCAGGAGGAGAGGAGAAGATGGTGCCACTCCGGTGGTGATATCTGTTATCTGTCAAGTAGGGTGTCGTGCACAATCCTGATCTGATGGAGACGGACGTGAGAGCACGGAGGAGCATCTGGTGAAATTTCTGAAATGCCTGTTTCACTGCTGCTGCTACTGTGTGATCCAGAATCTCTGGAGGAGAAGGCCCCGAGTCCTCGGCTTTGCTTGTTGCTCAGCGGCCGGGGCAGGGTCGAAGCACTCGGCAGAGGATGGTGCTTGGTCGGAGGCTTGAAGTTTTCAGACGGACTCAGAGTCGGCTGCGGTCGGGTGCTTCCAATGGTGCTGCATGGGCAAGTTTGCGGCGCTTGGAGTTTCATGGCAGAGAGAGTTTCTCCCTTCTGCCGCCTGTGTGAGATGATGAGTCTATCGGGACTTTGAGACTTTTTTTTACCGTGCCCATGGTCTGCTCTTTATCAAATTATGGTATTGCTTTGCACTGTTGAAACTATATGTTATAATTATGTGGATTTGTCAGTTTTAGTCTTGGTTTGTCCTGTGTTTCTTGTGATATCATTCTGGAGGAACATTGTATCATTTCTTAATGCATGCATTTCTAAATGACAATAAACGAGGACTGAGTGTCCTCATAATCTAATTTAAATCTAAAAATAATCTAAATCTCTACTTTCCACAGGGCTCACTCCCTATGCAACTCCCTTGTCCATTCGTTCCACCCCCCACCCATCCCCTCCCACCGATCCCCCTCCTGGCACTTATCCTTGTAGGCAGGACAACTGCTACACATGCCCTTACACTTCCTCCCTCATCACCATTCAGAGCCCCAGACAGTTCTTCCAGGTGAGGCGACACTTCACCTGTGAGTCGGCTGTGTGATATACTGTGTCTGGTGCTCCCAGTGTGGCCTTCTATGTATTGGTGAGACACGGCGCAGACTGGGAGACCGCTTTGCTGAACACCTACGCTCTGTCCGCCAGAGAAAGCAGGATCTCCCAGTGGCCACACATTTTAATTCCACATCCCATTCCCATTCCGATATGTCTATCCATGGCCTCCTCTACTGTCAAGATGAAGCCACACTCAGGTTGGAGGAACAACACCTTATATTCTGTCTGGGTAGCCTCCAACCTGATGGCATGAACATTAACTTCTCTAACTTCCATTAATGCCCCTCCTCCCCTTCTTACCCCATCCCTAATTTATTATTTATTTATTTCCTGTCTTTCCCTCTCACAATAACTCCTTGCCTGTTCACCATCTTCCTCTGGTGCTCCCCTCTCCTTTCTTTCTTCCAAGGCTTTCCGTCCTATGATACTTGCCCTTCTCCAGCCTTGTATCTCTTTTGCCAATCAACTTCCCAGCTCTTGGCTTCATCCCTCCCCCTCCTGTCCTCTCCTATCATTTCGGATCTCCCCCCTCCCTCCCACTTTCAAATCTCTTACTAGCTCTTCTTTCAGTTAGTCCTCACGAAGGGTCTCAACCCGAAACATCGACTGTATTTCTTCCTATAGATGCTGCCTGGCCCGCTGCGTTCACCAGCATTTTGTGTGTGTTGGAACGAGCTGTCCACCAGGCTGGTCCTGGCTTTTATGCTATGGTACCGTTTCCTGGATGGTAGCAGATTGTGGTTGGGGTGACTCGGGTCTCCAATGATCCTACAGGCCCTTTTTACACACCTGTCCTTGTAAATGTCCTGGGTCATGGGAAGTTCACATCTACAGATACGCTAAGCTGTCCGCACCACTCTCTGCAGAATCCTGCGATTATGGGAGGTACAGTTCCCATACTAGGCTGTGATGCAGCCAGTCAGGATGCTCTCAGTTGTGTCTCTGTAGAAAGTTCCTGAGATTTGAGGGTCCATACCAAACTTCCTCAATCATCTGAGGTGAAAGAGGCGTTGTTATGCCGTTTTCACCACACAGCTGGTGTGTACAGATCACGTGAGGTCCTCGGTGATGTGGATGCTGAGGAACTCAAAGCTGTTTACCCTCTCAACCCCAGATCCATTGATGTCAATGGGGGTGAGCCCGTCTCCATTCCTCCTGTAATCCACAACCAGCTCCTTTGTGTTTGCAACATTGAGGGAGAGGTTGTTTTCTTGACACCACTGTGTCAGAGAGATGACTTCTTCCCTGTAGGCCACCTCATTATTGTTTGAGATAAGGCCAATCGATGCAGAGTTGTCATAAAATTTAATTAGCAGATTGGAGCTGTGGGTGGCGATACAGTCATGGGAATACAGGGAGTAAAGGAGGGGACTTAGTACACGGCCCAGAGGAGCTCCTGTGTTGAGAGTCAGAGGGGTGAGCCCACTCTTACCACCTGCCGGCGATCGGACGGGAAGTTCAGGTTCTATCTACACAGGAGAGGGTCAAGGCTGAGTTTTCTGAGCTTCTTGTCGAGCCTGGATGGAACTATGGTGTTGAATGCTGAACTGTAGTCCAAAAACAGCATTCTCAAATAAGCATCTTCCTTCTCCAGATGTGTAAGGACGGCATGTAGAGCAGTGGCTATTGCATCGTCTGTCGATCAGTTATGTCGTTAGGCGAATTGTAGTGGGTCCAGTTTGGGTGGTAGCAAGCTGTAAATGTAATCTTTGACCAGCCTCTCAAAGCATTTGCTTATTACTGAGGTGAGTGCGACAGGACTCCAGTCGTTCAGGCATGTTACCTTGGTACAGGGACAATGGTGGATGTTTTGAAGCAGGAGGGCACTCTACACTGGGAGAGGGAGAGATTAAAAATGACTGTAAATACACCTGCCAGTAGTGCTGCTTACATCCTGAGTACTCGCCCTGGGATGCCGTCCGGTCCCGCAGCCTTGCGACTGTCCACTCGTTGGAAACATCTGCGTACCTCAGCCTCAGAGACAACCAGGTTGCACGTTGTAGCAGTGGCTTTCCTCGGAGGCTCAGAGTTAGCGACATCGAACCGAACGTAAACGCGACTGAGCTCATCTCGGAGAGAAGCCGCGATGTTGGCGGCATCACAACGTTTGGCTCTGAAGTCTGCGATGGTATGCAGCCCTCGCCACAAGTCACGTGTGCTATTGGTTGTGAATCTTGACTCACTCTTGATTATGAAGAACATCACCGTAATACTGGAGAGAGGATTCTGGGCACACTCAGTGACTACTTTATCACGGATTTTCCAGTACCTAATAAAGTGGTCATTAAGTGTATGTTCATGGCCTTCTGCTGCTGCAGCCCATCCGCTTCAAGGTTTGACGTGTTGTGCGTACAGAGATGCTCATCTGCGCACTGCTGCTGTAACGCGTGGTTATTTGAGCGATAGACCGGTTCTGTCAGATTGAACCGGAATGGCAATTCTCCTCAGACCTCTCTCACTGACGAGGCGTTTTCGCCCACAGAGCTGCCGCTCACTGGATGTCTTTTGTTTTCCGCTCCGTTCTCTGTTGGGCGGCACGGTAACTCAATGGTTGATACAACGCTTTACTGTACAGCGACCCGGGTATCAATCCCCATCACTGCCTGTAAGGAGTTTGCACGTTCTCCACAACCGTGCGGGGTTCCTCCAGGTTCTCCAGCTTCCTCCCACAGTCCAAAGAAAAGCTGATTGGTAGGTTAGTTTGTCATGGTAAATTGTCCTATGATTAGATTAGAATTAAATCAGGGGATATCATGGCGGCATGACTCAAAGGGCCAGAAGGACCAACACCACACTGTATCAACTCTAGAGACTTTTGTGCATGAAAAACCTGGCAGATCAGCAGTTTCTGATATACTCAAACCACCCCATCTGGCACCAACAATCATTCCACAGTCAAAGTCACTTAGGTCACATTTCTTCCCCCATTCTGATGTTTGATCTGAGCAACAACTGAATCTCTTGACCATGCCTGCATGCTTTTATGCATTGAGTAGCTGCACATGATTGGCTGATAAGATGTTTGCATTTATGACAAGGTGTACTTATGTGCCTAATAAAGTGGCCACTGTGTATATATGGGTAGAACTTAGAACTAAATAAAGGATGATCACTCTTATGAGATTAAACTATAGCACCCCCCAACAGAGAACAGAAATGAGCAAAACATAATGTAGGAAAATCCCAGGTGGTTGCAGGACTAATAGAGTTTCAATAGTAGGTGATTTTAACTTCCCTAATATTGACTGGGACCGCCATAGTGTTAAGGGGTTAGATGGAATAGAATTAGTTAAATGTGTTTTCTTAAGCGACATATAGGTGGATACTAGAGGAGAGGCTACACTTGAGGAAATGAGGCTGAGCAAGCAGTTGATGTGTCAGTATAAGAGCACTAGGAACAATAACCATAATTCTATTAGTTTCAATACAGGCATAGAAAAGATAGGACAGGTCCTCAACTTAAAATCCTAAATTGAGGGAAGGTTAGTTTCAAAGGCAGGAGCTCTCAAAGTTGATTGGAGTTGCTAGGACACTTGGCAAATGAGTGCTTTCAAAAGTGAGATAAGAAGAGATCAGGCCAACGTTTTCTCGTCAGAGTGAAGGGTAAGGTTGGCAAGCATGAGGACTCTTGGTTATGTGAGATATTGAGGATCCATTCAGGAAAAATAAAATACTTCCAGTCAGTAAGGTGGACTTAAAAGTTTTCCACTTCTTTCTTAATAAATGGCCTCACCAGTTCCCCTCCTCCACTGGCAGAATTGGTCTTTCACCCTCAACAATTTCTCCTTCAGCTCCTCCCACTTTCCCCAAACTCAAAGGGTAGCCATGGACCCTAACTGTGCCCGTTTTCTCATTGGTTACATGGTACAGTCCATATTCCAAGCCTTCCCGGTAACGATCCCCTACTCTTTACAACAACTGATGACTTCATTGGCACTGCTTAATGCACCCATGCTGAGCTCGTCAATTTCATCAACTTTGCTTCCATCTTCCACCCTGCCCTTCAATTCATTTGGTCCCTCTCTGACAACTCCCTCCCCTTTCTCGATCTCTCTGTCTCCATTTCTGGAGGCAAACTGTCTACCGGCATCTTTTATAAACCTACCCAATTCCTATGGCTACCTTGACTGTACTTCTTTCTACCATGTCGCCTGTAGAAATGCTATTCCCTACTTTCAGTTCCTTCGTCTCCACCGTACGTGTTCCCAGGATAAGGCTTTCCTTTTCAGGATATTAGTGGCATCCTCTTTCTTCAAAGACAGGGGCTTCTCTTCTTCCACCATTGATACTGTCTTCACCCACATCTCCTCCATTTCCTGGACATCTGTTTTCAGCCCGTCTTCCTGCTGCCTCATGTCCTCAGCTACCACCCCGTGAGCCTCCGCATCCATCACATCATCCTCCACAACTTCTGCCATCTTCAACAGGGTATTACCAACAAACACAACTTTACCTCCCCTCCCTCACTCTCCGCTTTCCATAGGGATCGCTCCCTCCCTGATTCCCTTGTCCATTTGTCCCTGCCCACTAATCTCCCTGCTGGCATATATGTCTGCAAGCAGCCAAAGTGTTACACCTGCCCATTCACCTCCATTCAGGGCCGCAGGCAGTCCTTCCAGGTGGGGCAACACTTCACCTGAAAATCTGCTGGGGTCATCTACTGTGTCCGATGCCACCAATGTGGCCTCCTCTATGCTGGTGAGACCCGACATTAGTTGGGGGACTGCTTTCTTGAGCACCTCCACTCCACCCGCCAAAGGCGGAATTTCCCAGTGGCCAACCATTTTAAGTCCTATCCCCATTCCCGTTGGGTCATGTTGGTCCACCACCTCCTCTTGTGTCGCCATGAGTCCACTCTCAGGGTGGAGGAGCAACACCTCTTATTCCATCTAGGTAGCCTCCAACCTGATAGCATGAACATCTATTCCTCCTTCCAATAATTTTCCCCCTTCCCCTTCCCTCTTCTTCTATTCCCCACTCACTTTCTCTCCTCACTTCCCTATCACCTGGCTCCCTTCCTCTTTCCCTTTCTCCTACGGTCCACACTCCCCTCCTATCAGATTCCTTCATCTCCAGCTCTTGACCTGTCCCACCCACCTGGCTTCACCTATCACCTTCCAGCGAACCTCCTTTCCCTCCCCCCAACTCTTTAGTCTGGCATCTTCCCCCTTCCTTTCCAGGCCTGATGAAAGGTCGCAGTCTGAAACGTCAACTGTTTATTCATTTCCATGGATGCTGCCTGACCTGCTGAGCTCCTCCAGCATTTTGTATGAGTTGCTTTGGATTTCCAGCATCTGCAGAATCTCTATGTTGCCTTTATCTACTGCTTGGTTTATTGCGTGCAGAAGATAAAAGTGAGACAACCAATATGATTGTTATAAGCGTAAGTGAATCATTCCCTTTGTTTCTTGTTTCATGTTTATTGTGGTATTCAATGGGGTTTTTAGCATGCAAATAAAGTCTATTATACTAGACCTTATATTTAGGATGCTCATTATCTGAATGCATTAACTGTTGTAAAATCTTCCACATTTTAATTTGGCAAAATAAAATTGAATAATTATCATTGCAGATCTCTCTCAGGTGAAATCAAACAGATTACATAGCTCCTTGCAGAGTTTGTTCACCTCTCTTCCTCTACCTCTGCCTTTCTCCATTGCTCCTCTTATCTCACCCACAGCCTGCAGGTAATTTTAGCTTCACTTCACCAGGCTCAAAAGGAATGTATTGGGTTTGAAGTGGATGTCTGACCCAAATCCCCTGGTTACTGGGCAAGGTGGAAGCTTATTCTCCCTCTCTCTCTCTCTCTCTCCCCCCCTCCCCTCTCTCTCTGTCTCTCTCTCTGTCTCTACGTCTCTTTCTGTCTCCCTCTGTCTTCATCTGTTTCTCTGTCTTTGCGTCTTTATTCCCCGCCCTCTTGCTCTCTCCTCTTTTCCCTCTGTCACTGTCGCTTACTTTCTATTTCCTTCTTTGTTTCTTTTTTACCTCTGTTTCTTTTTCTTCCTTCCTCACTGTTTTTGTTTACCCATCTCTCTCTCTTCCTCTCTCCTTCTCTCTCTCATCCAGAATCTCCCGCAGTCTTCCTCTTTTCCTTTCTATGTGCTAATCTCTCTCTCCCTCTCTTGCCTCTCTCCTCTCCTCTTTCTCCTCCCCCCCTCTCTCTCCTCTCCCCCTTCCTCTCCTCTCTCTCCCCTCTCTCTCTCTCCCCCTCATCTCTCCTCTCTCCTCTTTCTCTCCTCTTTCCTTTCTCTTCTCTCCTCTCTCTCTCTTTCTCTCCTCTCTCTCTCTCTCCCTCCCTCTCTCCCTTTCGCTCCTCTCTCTCTCTCTCCTCTCTCTCTCTTTCCATTCATCTTTTCCCATTATCTGGAGAATCTGACAGAATGCAAATCATCTCCATGGAAACGAGTTGCCTTGACAGCTGCAGAATGAACATTTCCTTGCCTGATCCTTTGGGGAGAAACCCAGCCACATTAAAATTTAAACCTCAGTGCGGGAGTTTTAAATCACCAGAATTTTACACACAGACAGATGCTCCCAACTCCCTGACCTCAAATCTCTAATCTTCCTGCATCCTGACTGAGGAGGCAGCCGCATGTGTCAGGGGAAAAGGAAGGATTAAGGTCTGGGACACCACTTGGCCGTGTCTTCTGCACTGGATCAGTGACCTTCTATCCTCCGCTGATCTCCTATTAAGCAGAGTTGGTCATTTAAAGATGGTGGGACAGTGCCAGTTAGACACAGATCTTTATTAAATATTCATGCTTGCAATGCGGACACAGTTGGCGTTTATCACTCTCCCTGGACGCAATGTGCAGGAGGCAGGAGCCATCTTGAGCCATCACTAACACAAGAGATTTTGCAGATGCTGGAAATCCAGAGCAACACACACACAAAATGCCGGAGGAACTCAGCAGGTCAGGCAGCACCTGTGGAAAAGAGTCAACAGCTGACATTTTCGGCTGAAGCCCTTCACCGGGGCTGTTACTGACTGGTCCATTAACTGAATGCTCTCTCCAGTTCCAAGGTAGTTAAAATTTACCCATGTGGGCTTGCAAAAGAGTCACAGATTTTTAAATTTCAAGAACAAATATATATAAAATTATACCTTACAACCTGTACGTATATGCCTTTCATTGTTCCTTGTGTCGGCCATTCAATATATTCATTGTGCCATCAACCCGTATGCTCTGTTTGCAATGCTTGAGGCCTGTGTGCATCCTCAGAATGGGCACAGGCAGTGGGATCCCACTGTTTTAGACCACTGGTTGGGTTTGTACAGTCAACCAATAGCCTCACGGTTGTAAAGAGGCAAGCTTTTAATTTGCTTTTAGAATTTTAAAAGGAATTCAATTTCTCAGACTGCCCAATGTGGGATCTGACCTCTCCTCCCACCTGATCGATAGTCTATATTCCCCTTGTGGTCTTATAGGTTGCGGGGAGAAAGCAGGAGATTGGGACTGAGACGGATAATAAATCAGCCATGATGAAATGGCGGAGCAGACTCAATGAGTCAAATAGTCTAATTCTACTTCTCAGTCTTATGCGTTATGGTCTTGTGGATAGCCAGCTGCAGAACGACTACTCAATTAAAACTTTTGATTTTCAACATAGATTACAAGTTTGATCCTACTGGGGTTCTCGTTTATTTTTCTTCATGAACTCAGCTGCTTCTTCACGTCCTGGGAAGACTTCCCCTGTTGATCACCCACTCCCACGCCCACAACTCGACTTGGTGCAGATTTCATGTGGCACCGGTACAGAGCTCGGTTTCACGGCAGCTGTTACATTGTCACTTCCCCGACTCTTTCTCTGATTCTCTCTCTCTATCTCTCTCTCTCTCTCTCTCTCTCTCTCGCCGCCTCCTCACAGCCATCAATTTTCAGAAGAGACAAGGTACAAACCCACAGAAGGTTTTGTTCCTGTTGGGCTAAAAGGAAGGGGAGAAAGAACAGAGGACAGAGAGAAAAGCAAGGGCACAGGAGGGAAGGGAGAGGTAAAAGAACAAAACCATAAAGAGAGAAATATTAGAAAAAGAAAGACGCAGGTTGAAGATTGAGGTGGAGAGAGACAGAGAGAAAAAGATGGTTAGGCAGACAGAATGTAAGGAAGATAATTAAACAGGGAGTTCGAGAGAGAGAAATGAAGGGAAAGAATCAGGGCATTGAGAAATAGAGTAAATGAGAAGGCCAGAAAGAAGGAATGAGGGAAGGAGAAAGAGAAAAGGAGAGAGAAAAATAGACAATGACAGAAGGAAAGAGAAAGAAATAATATCAAGAAAAATTCACAGGAAAACAAAGATAAACACGCCATAGAGTCTGCTTTGCCATTCGAGCATGGCAGATTATCTCTCTGATCGCCAGTCTTCTGCCTCCTCCCGTAATCTTCAATGTCTTTACTAATCAGGAACCTATCAAGTTCCACTTTAAATATTCCCAATGGCTTGGCCTCCTCCACTGCCTGCGGCAATGAATTCCACAGATTCGCCACCCTCTGGTTAAACAGATTGCTCCTCATCTCTGTTCTAAAGGGGCATCCTGTATAAAACAGGTAGAAAGAGAAAGAAGATTTTGGGATGAGAGAGACTCTGAGAAGCAAGAAGGAACTGGAAGGACAAAGAGAGAGAGAGAGAGAGAGAAGGAAAGAAACAACAATCAAGCATGTTAGTTGGATAAAGAGAGCCACATATATGGCGGTGGGGGGGGGGGGGTGGATTAACAATGAGAGGGAAGGAAGTAAACCAAGAAAGACAGACCACAGCAGAACGAGAAGAAGCAGGACCCAGGACCCAGCCCAAACATGGAACAATATGATGTTCAAGTCTCTATCCGGAGCACAGGATGCAAGGGGGAAATTTAGCAAAGGTGTTCAAAAACATGAGGTTTTTTAAATGTGTGAATGAACAGAATCTATTTCCTGTGGCAGGAAGATTATTGATCAAAGGACACATTTTTACTGGCTGAAAACCAGTAGGAGTCAAGGAGAATTTTTTACCCAGCAAAGAGTTGTGATCTGGAATGTACTGCCTGAAGGGCAGTGGAAACAGATTCAATAGTAACTTTCAAAGTGAATTTTGATAAATAATTGAAAAGGAGCACTTGCAAAGCTACAGGGAAAGAGCAGGAGGGAGCGAGACTAATTGGAGAGCTCTTTCCAAGAGTTGGAACTGACCTGATGGGCTGAATGGCCACTCCCCCCCCCCACCCCCATGAAGTGAGATTGTTTGATCCATTGTTTCACCCCAGTGCGTCTGAGCCTAGGGCTCTGCTCGGCTACTGCAGGCAGTCGAAGGTTACCTCACTCACAGTCACGCTGTCCTGCACCCCGTATGCACAGAAAACAGATTACAGAGGCCATCTCGTTAAACACCTTCTGACACGCCATCATTGATGCTGAGAGATGAAACCGGGCAAGATCATCCAACAGCCACAAATCACCAGCACCCAATGACTTTGCTGTCAGGCAGCACCGCTTATTTTGATGCTGGGGTTGAATGAGAGATTGGTCAGGATGCGTTCAAATCCAAGTATTTCAGATCTGCTCTCGCTGCTGTGACCCCTATTTGTTCAACATAAAATAAACGTGTCAGGTAATGTTACAGAGAACAATTTTTTTTTCTTTTTCTTTCCGATTCTGTCCCATGTGTTTAGAACTAAAAATTGATTCAGATGAAAGCTGTGTGGCAGTGCTGAATAATTCATTATACTTCACCAGACATCGCCCACAAACCTGTTTGTGATCAAACACAACATCAATTATACATCACACAATACCGACACAGTTATTACTTTATTATCATTTGGAATCGGGTGAAAGAATTTTGTGAGCAAGACTCCTGATGAATTGGAGAGACTGAGGGATAACAATGCATGTGTCTTGTGTCTGAGGGAGAGAAAGATTGGGGAATTAGCAGCAAGTGTTTTGTATTTGTAAAACATTATGTATTTGTCAATTTATCTAAGTGTGAGTATATGTATATCCTGTAAATATGCATGTATTTGTCTGAACCTGCTAAAGACCATAGATCATAAGACCATTTGATATAGGAGCAGAATTAGGCCATTTGGCCCATCGAGTCTGCTCCAGCATTTCATCATGACTGATCCATTTTCCCTGTCAGCCCAATCTCCTGCCTTTTTCCCGTATCCCTTCATACCCTGACTAATCAAGAATCTATCAACTTCTGCCTTAAATATACCCAATGACTTGGCTTCCACAGTTGCCTGTAGCAATGAATTCCACAGATCCACTATGCTCTGGTTAAAGAAATTCCTCCTCATCTCGGTTCTAAATGGACGACCCTCTATTCTGAGGCGGTGTCTCCTAATCTTAGACTTCCTCACCACAGGAAGCTGTGTGTATTTATATTTGTCTTTTTATGTGTATATATGTTAGTGTGTGTGTGATTAGTTTGTGTATGAGTCAATAAATAAGTGTTTTTAAGAGTGTGAGTACGTTTGCATCACTGTGAGTTTGTATGTTTCTGTGTATGCGTCCAAGTGTGTCTGAGTATGCCTGTATACAAATGTGCAGACTTGTGTTAGTATGTGTATCTGTGCATGCAGATAGCTGTATGTGCATATAAATGAGATTCTGTCTGTGTGCATGGATATTTAAGTGCATTTGCATAGGAGTGAACATATACGTTTGTATATGAGCATATGTTTGTGAGTTTGTGTACAAATTACCCTGTACTCACATGTTGACTTTAGTTGCCTTTGGTATAAGCATACCTGCAACCACTGAACATCAGTATTACCCAATCTTTGACCATTTAATAAACACGCTCATTTTTATTGCTTTCACCAGTATGAACGACCTCACATTTTTCCACGTTATATCCCATCTGCCATATCCATGTTTGCTTACTCAGTTTATCTTCTTCCACACTTACATTCCCAATCAGTTCAATATTCTCAGCAAACTGAAAGATATGTCACCTCACTCCCTTGTTGATACAAAATGTGAACAACTGGGGCTCAAGCACCAAAGCTGTGGTTCTCCACCAGTCACAGCATGCGAGCCTGAGAAGGTTCTTGATTCTTGCTTCTTGCCTTCTATGCAAAAAGCAGTTGTCAATCCACATCAGAGTATCGTTCCCAATCCCATGTATTCTAACATTAATCAACTTCCTGTGCCTGACTTTATTGAAAACCAAATGCTTCCCTAAATCTCCTCTTCCAGTCACATCCTTAAAGAATTCCAACAGATTAGTCAAAGGTGGTCTTCCCTTCATAAATCCATGTTGATTCCGTTTGATCCTATTCTTTTCAAGGACAAACTGTAGCAGTAGAGCTAATGTAATGGAGGTTTAGGGTCAGTGAACAAGAACAGGTATCAGTGAGTGCAGTTCAGAGATTCAGGGAACTGGAATCAATTATGGTGCTAGGAGGTTGGGTTTGGTGGAGGGACTTGAGGGTTGGGAGATTGGTGGAAAGCCAAGCAACAAGAAAAAAAGCAATTGATGGTAGAGTTAACTGAACAAAGGGGTTTTGATGCAAAAGCAAGTAATTAGAGCACAAGGTTTCCTTGGGAAATTGGAGTACTAGAGAGATGGACATTAATAGGGGAAGTAAGATATAGAAAGAAGTTAGTGAAGACAGATACGAGGAATTCTGCTGATGCTGGGAATTCAAGCAACACACATCAAAGTTGCTGGTGAATGCAGCAGGCCAGGCAGCATCTCTAGGAAGAGGTACAGTCAACGTTTCAGGCCGAGACCCTTCATCAGGACTAACTGAAGAAAGAGCTAGTAAGAGATTTAATAGTGAAGGCAGATGGTGTACACAGAGTTGCTGGTCAGGAAGGATGGGTATAGATGTAGGGGCTTCACTTGAAGAGCTGGTGTACTCGAAAGAATTATGTTGGTGCAAGAATTAGGAGAATAAAGGGTTGAATTTCAGAGGGGGAGTAAAGGGACTGGGGTATGAACAATATGTCTAGAGATCTTTTCTTATCTCTTTCAGTTCTTACGTGTCATCAAGATAAAAATAAATACTGTTTACTGAATATTTTATTGGTTTTTCTAAACTATAAATGAACTGGAGCAGACAGCAAACAAAAAAAAATTATTAATAATTTATCAGAGATACTGTCAGCTCGTGATCCATTGAATCTGTGCAAAAATTTTAACTCAAGAATATAAATATTTTAGCAAAAAGTAAAAGCTTTTTCTGTAATTTTTCTTCCAAAGATGTTAACACGGTTTTATTCTAAATTGCTAAATTTAATGAAAAAGTTATCACAAAAAAAACATTTAAAAATCAAAAGTATAATAAATAGTAACAATAAAGATTTCAAAAGGAAAGATCAAACTTGACCAAACTCATTGGATTTAAGAAGTAACTGTAAGGGCTGATTAGGGTAACGTTGCAGATGTAATATATCTAGATCAGGAAAGTCTTAGGAATGTAACTGAGATGGAACATGTAGATTTTGGAGCGAGTGTCTAAATGGTCAGCAGGCTAGACACAAAATGGACAATAGAGTGTGGGAAGTAATGGCAAGTAAACGGCGGGGAATGATGTTCCGCAGAAAGCAATACTAGGGCAGTCTCTCGATTCACATCAATGATTTAGTTGCAGGCATCAGAAGAGCAATTGCAAAACTCACCAACTGGGCCAAATCAGGGTAGTGTAGCACTGACCCGAACAATGAGGAAAGTACCAGAGACGTTGGTGAATTTGTAAAAGGGTACATGATTGAAAAGTAAATTTTACTACAGATACTGTAATGCCATTTAGCAGTAAAACTAAGCACTAGAGTTCTTTGCAAAAACTGCCTAGTCTGCATGGGGAAGCAAATGGTTGAAGGGCCACAAATTCTAAATATAAAATTCAAAAATTAATAAAGGCATTAAGAACCCTGAGCAAAAACCTAGACATAAAAATGTTTTCACTTTGGGGAAATCAGAACTGAAGTTTATAAATCTTAGATAGTCACCATTATAAACAGCAGAAGATAAATATTATAACTAGAAGGTATTGGGAAGTTGGAAATCTTATCACAAGGAGGAGTCGGATGGATTTGCATAAATTGATTTAACTCTGAGCTGAGAGTACATGAGAGAGGATGAATGAACAGAAGGATTTGGTGATGGGCTGAGATGAGGAATGGATGAAGAACATTACTCAGCAGCATTAACACCAGCTCAGACCAAATGAAGCAAATGATCTGTTTACTGGCTGTAAATTATATGTAATGTTTCACAGGTGTTAAACTGTGTAGCTGACACTATTTCACTGTATGTGTATTTCCTCAGGGACACTGCAGCGCAGTGCTTAATTTACTAGATTGGTATCAGAGGCCCGGGCTATTGATCTGGAGACGTAGAATTGAATCCCTTAAATTATAGTAAATAAGACCATAAGATACAGGTGCAGAATCAGGCTATCTGGCCCATCGGGTCTGCTCCGCCATTTCATCATGGCTGATCCATTTTCTCTCTCATCCACTATCTCCTGTCTTCACGCCCTAACTAATCAAGAATCTAATAAAACCTGCCTTAAATATACCCAATGACTAGACCTCCACAGTCGCTTGTGGCAAAGAACTCCACAGATTTACCACTCTCTGGTTAAAGAAATTCCTCCTCATTTCTGTCCTAAAATGACACTCCTCTATTCTGAGGATGTGTCCTCTGGTCTTAGACTCCCCCACCGTAGGAGGCATTCTCTCCTTCTCCTTTCAACAGTCGGTAAGTTTCAATTAGGTCACCCTGATTCTTCTGAGTTCCAGCGTGTACGGAGCCATTAAAATGCTCTTCCAAGTAAATTTGAAATGAGCATCGTTATCAGTGAGATGCAACCACCTATTTGAATGTCGAAGTCCATCTGATTCTCTCATGCTATTCAGGATAGGAAATTTGCCATCTGCACACATTCTGATCTACATGTAACCCCAGACCCCAGTCATGGGACAGATCCCCAAGATGTTCTTAGTCCGGTGAAAATTAGGGCAGTAGTGGCTGGTCCTTGCAGTGATGTCCACATCCTGCACACAGGTACAAGTCATAAAGTTAAATAACATGGAAACAGCCTCAACTGATCCATGCCAACTAAGGTGTCCATCTCTGCTCGTCCCATTTGCCAGAGCTTGGCCCATATTCCTCTAAAACTTTCCATAGACATATTTTAAACATTGTAATTGTACCTGTCTCTACAATATTCTTTGTGGCTTGTTCCATTCACCCAGCATTCTGTGTGTGGAAAAAGTTGCCTCTCAGTTCCCTTTTCCTTCTCGCCCTAAACCCATGTCCTCTATTGGAAATGTATACAAAACGGTTAAATAATTCAATAGGATAGATAGAGGAGCTAATTCATTTTGGTGAGGGAATCTAGAATAAAGGGGCAGAGTCTTCAAACTGGAGTCCATCAAATCAGGAGTAAGGTCAGGAAATCCTTCTAAACGTAAGGCCTGTGTGGGTATCTGGATTTCTGGTCCATAATGTCACCATGTGCCTGAGCTTTACTGCTGGAGGTCCCAATCCTGAGAACAAAAACTCTTGATGGGGAAGGACTTCTAGTGAATTTAAGGGAAGATGGACCAAGGAGTTGAGGTCTGGGATTCCACTGAATGCTAGAGGTAAGTGTCCTCCTCATGTTTCTATATTCTACCATCTATCTCAATTCACAAACTTGGATCACTGTCTTCAGCTGGAATGAGGAGTTGGTTGGAACTCAATTTCTCACTTGACTACAATCAGAATTCAGAATCAGGTTTAATATTGCTCGCATCTGTCATGAAGTAACCTGTCCTGTGGGCAGCAGTACATTGCAATACATAATTTAGGAAAAAAACTATGAATTACAATAAGAAATATATATATACATTAAATAAATAGTGCAAAAAGAGAGCAAAAAAAGAAGAAAAATACAGCGAGGTAGTGTACATGGGTTCATTGTCCATTCAGAAATCTGATGGCAGAGGGAAATACGCTGTTCCGAAAATGTTTAATATGAGTCTTCAGGCCCCTGTCCCTCCTCCTTGATGGTAGCAATGAGAAGAAGGGATGTGCTGGGTGACGGGGGTCCTTAGTGACGGGCGTCACCTTTTCGTGGCATTGCCTTTTGAAGATGTCCTCGATGCTGGGGAGGCTGGTGCCCATGATGGAGCTGTCTGTTTGTAACTTTCTGCAGCTTGTTTCCGATCCTGTGCAGTGGCCCCTCCATACCAGACAGTGATGCAATCAGTCAGAATGCTCTGCTCGATACATTTGCAGAAATTTGTGACAGTCTTTGGTGACATACCAGGTTTCCTCAAACTCATAATGAAATATAGCCCTGTCGTGCCTTTCTTTGTAATTGCATGAATATGCTGGGCCCAGGATAGGTCTTTAGGATGTTCACATCCGGGAACCTGAAACTGCTTACCCTTTCCACTGACGATCCCTCAATGAGTACTGATGCATCTTCCCTCAATGAATACTGCTGCATCTTCCCTCAACTTCCCCTTCCCGAAGTCCGCAGTCAATTTCTTGGTCTGACTGACGTTGAGTACAAGGTTGTTGTTGCAACTCCACTCAACCAGCTGATCTATCTTGCACCTGTACGCCTCCTCGTCACTATCTGAAATTCTGCCAGCAATAGTTATGTCCTAATTACTAACCTGTACCTCTTCTGCATTTGTTTGGGAATAGTGTTAAGTCTAAGGAACCTGCCATCAGCCAGTCTCAGTCAGAATGAGCAGGGAGCAGGGAGATCAGCCAGACGTGGGTGTGTCATCAATAGGGAATTCAGCGAAAGCGTCAAGATTAATGGAATGCTGGTGTCAGAGATTGGGTTCCTGACAACTGACTCAATACTTTGGGTCAGGAGCTGAGGCCGGCTCCAAACCCCAGTTATAGGACTGCACTCCATCACCTCGTCCAAGTCAGTACTGAGGGGAGAGGGTGCTGTGGTGTCTGAGGCACCTGGTTCGGTGGAAAGCAGGGTATTCTGTCATCCCTCCCCTGCCCAATAATTCCTTCCCAACTAAACGAAAATTCAGTTGTTTCCAACACGTTTGCCATGTGTGGTACCTTGCTGTGAAAAAAGCTAATTGCCTTCCAAACACACTGAACTTCAAAGCAGTTCATTTACAGACAGAGTGGTGTGAAGCAAAGAGGCTGTACAGTCAGCTTGAAATTTGCAAGGGAATTTTGAGATGATCCCTTAGTCTGATAGTTGAAAGCTCTCCATCCTCATGCTGAACTGTGGAATAGATGATGAGACTGCTTGAGTGGAGCACTCACCATCTCTTGCTTTAATTGGTTCTTCCCAGCACAATGCCGACATTCACTGAGTTTAACGGGGAAGAAAAACCCGAAGGAATCAATTGGAAATTACCCCAGCAGAAGAGGAAAGATCGGGGGATAGGCCAAGGGTAGCAAGCCACTGACACTCCCGTCAAGCTCTGAGCTCCCAGGGGCCGAGTGCATTGAGATCTAAACCGCCTCGAGTCATTTGACTTGCCTGAAGTCGACCAAAAGCACAGAATTTACAAATAAATTTGGGCATTTTTTCACTGGAATGAGCAAAGCTTCAAGAATTGACTAAGTACTTTGGGACCTCTTCCCCTGGACAGTGAGAAGTAACCAGATGAACAAGCATAGGATGGTCAGGGAAAGGATCAACATGAAGTTTAGGAAAGGTTTCTTCATGCAGAGCAAAACTCGAGGGTTGTTGATCACAATTTGATGGAGAAGCAATGTTTGAAAGTGTTTTTTTAAAGGGAATCAGAGCTTCTGTGAAAGAGTATACATGTATAATAAATGATAATAAATTTACTTTGACATTTGAACTCTGAACTATATGAGCAGTGAGCAAGTAAAATGGAAAGGGATGATGGACTTGCAGGGAAAAATTGGAGGGAGCTGCAGGGTGGGATTGGACTGGGAGGAATATTGAAGCCCATATGTAATGAACATGAAATGGACTTGGGCTGGGTAGGATTCTCCTGAGAATAGGAGAATGGGATTAAACCAAGGGTGATATTAAATGGTACATAGAGTGAACAGATTAGGATTAAACTGGAAGGGCATAAAATGTTGAGAAAGTGAGTTGAAAATTAAAATAGAATGAAATGAATAGCTTCTTGAAACAAAACACACACTTAACAGTGGAGATGAAGGGTCTCAAGCCACACTATCCATCTCCCTCCACTGATGCTGCCTGACCCATCGAGTTCCTCCAGCTCCTTCGTGTGTTACTTCAGATTCCAGCATATGCAGTCTCCTGTGTTACACACTTGCCATGGGCTGTTTGCTGGAATATTCAACAATGGGTTTGATGGTGGGTAACTGCCCACGGCCATATTCCAGGAGATGTGACTGGTAAAATGGAGCTATGGGGGGGGCTCTTAGATTGGATTGGAGGCAGATTTCAGGAGAGAGGTGAGGGATTCCACCATTAATGAGTGCTCAGTATGGGTAGATCTAAGGGGGAGATCGGGGAAGCCTCCAGGGTAGATTTTGACCAATTTCCACTCTGGTGCCTATGCAGTTAGACCATAAGACATAGGAACAGAATTTTTAGGCCATTCAGCCCATCAAGTCTGTTCCACCATTCAATTTCAGCTGAATTGTTTTCCCTCTCAACCCCACTCTCCTGCCCTCTCCCCAAAACCTCTGAGGCCTTTACAATCAAGAACCTATCAATCTCTGTGTTAAATGCATCCAATGACCTGGCTTCCAAAGTCTTCTGTAGCAATAAATTCCACAGCTTCACCATCTTCTGGCTAAATAAATTCCTCCCTATCTCTGATTTAAACGGACGTCCTTTTCTTCAGAGGCCGCGCCCTCTGGACCCTCTCTGATACCAGCACTTCCTTTGGAAGTTCAAAATAAATTTATTATCAAAGTACATGCTGTATATGCCACCATAAATTCCCAAGATTCATTTTCTCACACTTCATTCTCCCTCCTTCCTCCACCACCTACTTACCTCTTCCTCACCTGGCTTCACCTATCTCCTTTCAACTTGCATTCCTACCTATCCCCCCCTTCTTATTCTGGCTCCTTCCCCCTTCCTTTCCAGTCCTGATGAAGGGTCACGGCCCAAAACATTGACTGTTCATTCCCCTCCATTGATGCTAGCTGGCCTGCAGAGTTCCTCCAGCATTTTGTGTTTGTTACTGAGCTAAGATTCCACACATTTAATGCTGGACAAGGCAGAAGATTAGAACACAGAAGATCCTCTCCTTAGCCAGAGAGAAAACATGGTTCTGTCTGTGTGTGTTTACAGATTATCTCACTGTCACTGACTGAAACCTAATCCTTTTGAATTTAATTCCGAACATCCAAATCTCATTTGTCGTGGTTTAATCCCTAATTCCCTGTTTATTCCTTTTAAATTCCATTCAGCCATCGATCCTATTAAAATGAGTAAATAGCAATCCAGCTCTTGAACTGAACAAATTCTCTACTTTGAAATATTCTACACCAATAGTGTCCCACCTAGTTCAATCCCCTTTCTATTAATTTCCCTCTCCCTCTATCTCTTTTAGTGCCTGTTTGTGTCTCTTGTTCAGTCTGTCCCCACGTTCTTATCTTTCTGTAACCCTCTGTGCTTCCCTCTCCCTCCCTCTCAGAATTGCTTCACGTTTCTCCATCCATTACAGAGAAGAGTTCAGTCCGGTGCCTGGAACACATCGACTCCTAACTCTGGTTCAGCTTTGAAAATAAAATCTATGCCGACATCCTGCAGAAGTCTGAGAGAATACTATCCCACCAATGACGTCCCACACAGCAGGTTCAGAAGAAACTGCTTTCCTACAACCATCAAATTCTTGAGCCAGCCTGCACAACCCTTACCCTTCCTTGGCAATGGACAACCTCTTGAACTCCATAGATTGACATTTGATTGTCTCTTGGCTACTTCCTTTTCACAAAGACCTTGCTTTTGCCCAGTCTTTTTAACTGCAAACAGCATTTGTAATGTATTTACAATGTTGCTTACATTGTAAATACCTGCGGCCATTTACGTATTTGTGCACATTTTATTTGATATCTGTATTTTTAACATTATTTTAATACAATTTTATTCCTTATAATTGTTGAATGTTGTTTTTTGTTGCATGTCATGCCAACACACCACAGCAAATCCCTAATGTGTGTAAGTGTATATGGAAAATAAAGTTGGTCCTTGATCCTTGTACAATTTATATTCTGCGTGTTGCCAACACCTATGTGCCTGTGATGTTGCTGCACATATTTTGTTGAACTGTACTTCACCATACTTGTGCACGTGAAAATAAATTCAGCTCGATTTTTTCAGATGTTCAGCTGAGGTTCTTTCTAACTCTGGGTGAACAACATTCTGTGGTATTGGTATTGTGCTGACAATGTTGTGCCGACCTTTTACCCTACTCCAAGATCAATCTAACCCTTCCTTCCTACATAGCCCTCCATCTTTCTGTCATTCACGTGCTTAACTAAGAGTCCCGAATGCACTGGAATTGGTTTATTATTGTCACACGTACCAAGAATACCTTGTCTTGCGTATACAGATCGAATCATTGCATTGTTCATTGAAGAGAGTAGGACATTTATAATAGTAGATCTTCAGGTACTAGTCAACTGAGCATGGGGAAACCTGCCTATATCCCGGTCAACACATATTTATCAACCATAAATAATATGGAAGTCATTTAAACTGGGAGCTTGCTGTGGCTTAAGTTGGTGTTTCATCCATTCCGTGATGACACTCTAAAAGATACTTCACTGGGTGTAAAGTTCCTGAGCTGCTTCAAGATGGTAAAATGCTAGTCTTCCCTACAGTGGTGGTTTGCTCCAGGTTGCAGCTCGGCCCCCTTCGATTTTTCATCATAGTTTTGCCCATCAGCAACATCAAATGAAGTCACATTAATGATTTCCTCGTGCCCACAGATTGACCTACGTCTGACAATGGTCAAGGAGTTTCCTCTAACTAGGGATCACCATTCATTGGTCTTCAATCCCATTTGCAAACTGATTCCTAGACACAATGTGGCTGATGCAAACCTGAATAAAACTGGTCATATCTGCTAAGCGTCTGAGTGCTCATCCGCTGCATCAACAGGAACATCCCATTTCACAACCACAACGTTGCCCATTTCCACCTCCGCTGCTGTTCATCAGATACACAAACATTTATCCATTCCTTCCCAACATAGAACATAGAACTGTACAGCACAGTGCGGGTTCTTCTGCCCACGTTGTTGTGCCGACCTTTTAACCTACTCCAAGATCAATCTAACCCTTCCCTCCCACATACCTCTCCATTTTTCTATCATTCATGTGCTTATCTCCAGGAGTTTCTTAAATGTCCCGAATGGATCTGCTTCTACCACCACCCCTGGCCATGCCACACTGTGTAAAAAACCTACCTCTGACATCTCCCTGTACTTTTCTCCAATCACTTTAAAAATTTCTACAGTGGGACAAAAGTGCTGGTTGGCCACTCATCCTCCTTCACTCAGATCGATCAACCATTGCTCACAAGTCACGCTCTCTAATCCGGGCAAATTCCTGGTAAATCTCCTCTGCACCTTCTCTAAATCTTCCACATCCTTCCACAATGAGGCGACCAGAACTGAACACAATAGTCCAAGTGCGGTCTAGCCGAAGTTTTTTAGAGCTGCGATATTACCTAGTGGTTCTTGAAGTTAATCCCCCGACAATTGAAAATCAACACACCACAGGACTTCTTATCCACCCTATCAATGTGCGCAGCAACTTTGAGAAACCTATTTACATCAAGATTTAACCATCTTATTGTTTTTCTGATCTGTTTGTAAAATGTAATGCTCTGTTAACTTCAGCACAGCCAAAGATCTACAGTGTCCTGACTCACAATAATTCTCATTTACCTTTAGCCCTCTACTGCATTCCTGTTTCCAGATCACTTCAGGGAATCATTCCCTCACTATCTCTGCAGGTTCAAGCCTTGTAAACTTTGTTATTCCCTTCATTATTACTGGTCATGCCTACTCCTTGAACCATCTCAGTCCACCTCCACTGCCCATTTTCAACGTCAAAGAGGAGCTTTCTGTCATATTAGATTAGATTAGATTAGATTATGAGGACACGCAATCCTCTTTTATTGTCATTTAGTAATGCATGCATTAAGGAATGATACAAATTGTTCCTCCAGAATGATATCACAGAAACACAAGACAAACCAAGACTAAAAAACTGACAAAAACCACATAATTATAACATATAGTTACAACAGTGCAAGCAATGCCATAATTTGATGGAAGAACAGACCATGGGCACGGTAAGAAGTCTCAAAGACTCTCGGAAGTCCCATCATCTCACACAGACAGTCGAAGAAAGCCTCCAGTGCTGCAAATTTGCCGATGCAGCATCCTGGAAGCACCCCAACCACAGTCCGAAAACCTCGAGCCTCCGACCAGCTCTCCGACACCGAGCACCGAGCACCATCTCTGCCGAGCACTTCGACCCCAGCCCTGGCAACAGGCAATAGGCAAAGCCGAGGATTTGGAGCCTTCCCCTCCAGAGATTCTTGATCGCACAGTAGCAGCAGCAGCGAAGCAGGCATTTCAGAAGTTTCTCCAGATGTTCCTCTGTGCTTCTCACGGCTGTCTCCATCAAATCAGGATTGTGCACGGCATCCGAGTTCACAAATACGGTATCAATTCGGAGCGGCTGCACGTTGCGTCGCGCCGCCATCTTCTCCTCCCCCGTATATGGGCAAATAGGTGCAACTGAAGTCCATTTTAGTGCAAAAGTGGTCGAAATCATAACAACGCTGCTGAACTATAGTGTTTAGGGTTTGCCCGTTGGCTCACAGTGGTTGAAGTAGCTGTTCTTGAATCGACTGGTGTGGGAATTCAGACCTCTGCACCTTCTGCCTGATGGTGGCTTCAAGAAGGTGGTATGCCCTGGACGGTGGGGATCTTTGATGATCGATATTGCCTTTTTGAGGAAGTGCCTCCTATAGATACTACTCGTGGTGAGGAGGGGCGTGCCTGTGATGTTTTGGACAGACCCAACTACTCTCTGCAGCATCTTACGTTCCCATGCATTTGAATTTTCACACCAGACCATGATGCAGCCAGTCAGGATACATTCAACTGTACATCTGTAGAGTTCAATCACAAGCCAAGCCTCCTTCACTTCCTAAGAAAGTAAAGGCACTGATGCACTCTCCTTATGATTGCACCTTTATGTTAATTCCGGTAAGATGGCCGAGCACTCTTTTTTACGATCACAGGACCCTGTGGGACACTAAGAACTTCAGGTCTTGCAGGTCTTCCCCATCAGCGGCAGAGGAGCTGGACTTGGTGCAGACCGTGTTCCTCCCTGCCAGACAGCGGGGTCGGAGTCGGTGTGTGAAGGTAGTGGGGAGTCTAACGGCGCGCAATTATCCTAGTTATTGTTCTTGTGAGCGTAAGGCCCTGTGAAACATTAGAATGTGGAATGCTGCAAGTCCGGTTCACTGTGTTTTTGGTGGGACCCACGGTGGGGAAGGTGCATGACCTCAGTTCAAGCACAGACTAGGGTTAGGCTGCAGTGTCATCTGTTACAGCCACCCAGGAGAGGTGACGCCAGAGGCGGCGTGGCGCGGCGTCCGTGCTGGTGTCAGTGCTGCCCTCCGGTGTTCGCTCAGTAGAAGGCAAGCTGGATTGCATTTGTCTGCAGACTGTTGTGGATTTGTTCTTGCCAACAACATCCATGGACTCAGGAACTGTATGGTTACTGCTGTCTTATATATGTGCTATATGTGCTTTGTGCTGTGTATGACTGTTGGTACTGTGTTTTGTACCTTGGCCCTGGAGGAATGTTGTTATGTTTAGCTGTATTCATGGGTATTCATTTATTGTTGAATGACAATTAAACTTGAACTTTAACTATTTGTTGACACATCCGTTATGTTAACACCCAGGAATTTACAACTGCTGACTCTCACTACCACCATTCTCCCAAGATAGACTGGCATATTTTTCCCTCTTGAAGTCTACAATCAGCTCTTTAGTTTTGCTGACTTTGAGCGAGAGGTTGTCGTTGCAGCTTCACTCAACCAGACAACCTATCTCACTCTGGTACACTGACTTACCACCATCTATGATTTCTCCAACAACAGTAGTGTTATTGAAGATGACGTTGGAGCCATGCTTAGCCACATAGTCATGTGTGTGCAGAGAGCAGAGCAGGGAGCTAAGCAGCCTGTGTAGATGATTAGAGAGGAGACGTTGTTATCATCCCTCACGACTGCGGTCTGCGCGCGAGGAAGTGGAGTATCCATGGCAGAGGGAGGCACTGAGGTCCAGGTCTTGGGAAGGAGTTCCAGAAACTTGGTCCTGAAAGAGAGATGGCACACAAACAGGCTCTTCGGCCCATCACTCTGCCCATTTACACTAATTCATTGCACATTCTCATTAATTCCCAAACAAGAGAAAATCTGCAGATGCTGGAAATCCAATTAACACACACAAAATGCTGGAGGACTTCAGCAGACCAGGCAGCATCCATGAAAAAGAGTACAGTCGACATTTCAGTTTGAAACCCTTCAGCAAGATTTGTTCTGATGAAGGGTCTTGGCCTGAAACGTCAACTGTACTCTTTTCCATAGATGCTTTCTCATTAACTCCCCCAAGATTCCACCACTCGCCTATGCTCTAGGGGCAATTTACAATGGCCAATTACCAATGTGTGTTTGGATATGGGAGGAAACTAGAGCACTCGGGAAAACCCACACAGGCACAGTGAGAACATGCGAACTCCACTCGGAAAGCATCTGAAGTCAGGATTGAAGCGGAGTCTCTGGCACTGTGAGGCAGTGGCTCTACCAGCCGTCCCTTGAAGGTGTTGAGATCCACCAGCAAGCAGCCCCACATGCCGCCCTCCGATGGAGTGAGGACGACCGATGGCAACAGCTGAAACTTGTCAGACCCACTCAGCTCCCTTGAGGCGATAGGAGCTGGTCTTCACAAGGAAGGCAATCACATCCGTCTCCAGCCAGTGGAGCCCTTTTCCCTCTGGCCTGAGCTCTGGGTGACACCAGACTCGATCAAATTCTGTCTTGATGTCTGGTGTACTCCTCTCTTCCCTCGGCCCAAGTGGTGATCCATAGCCCGTCATAAGAGATCCGACCCTCTCCACAAGCTGATTCCTCAAAGCAAATAATGTGCTTCACTGTTCAATGTTTAAACCTATATGTGATAGCATAACAAAAGCATAAGATCTGAAAACACCCCTAAATTACTACTGATGTACTATGGACTGGCTGCATCACCATCTGGTATTGGTGGAGGGGTGTGGTGTTGCTACTGCACAGGACCGTAACAAGCTGGAGAGAGTTCTACACCTAGTCAGCTCCATCATGGGCACAAATCTCCGTAGTATCCAGGACATCTTCAAGGAGCGATGCCTCAAAAAGGTAGGTGTCCATTATTAAGGACCCTCATCGTCCAGGACATGCCTTGTTCTCATTGTTACCATCATAGAAGCCTGAAGGCACACACTCAATAATCAGGAACAGCTTCTTCTCCTCTGCCATCCAATTTCTGAATGGACATTGACCCCATGAACACGACCTCACTACTGGTTTTTATTTCCATTTTTGCACTACTTTAACTATCATATACTTGCTGTTTTTCATTGTTTTTTTCCTTCCTATTATATGTACTGCATTGTACTGCTGCTGCAAAGTCATCATATTTCACAGCATATGCCGATGATATAAAACCTGATTCTGATTCTGATCCCACAGCCACTGGAAAATTTCTTTCCTGGTGGCCATTATTCCCTCAACCGACTTCTCCCAAAGCTGATTAGCTGGTTGTTCTAGCATTGCGACTTCAGTCCTGCTGTGTACCAGAATGTGCATTTCCTACATAAAAGAAATGGCTTTATCAGGAAAAAGAAAAAAATCATGGGCTGCGAAGCGCTTCGGAATGCGCTTGCGGTGTGTGAAGACGGGTTTGAAATGGGAGACTCTGAACGCTGAAAACCCAGCACTGGGGAGCTCAACACATCATGGTCATTCAACCTTTGTTCCTACTACTGTCAGGCTTCGGGCCTTCGTGGACAGGCAAGAAAAAATCTGGCAGCGCACCAGCATTTCCATTGACTGACGGCCCATTCCTGCTTCGGTTTTATTGCCTCATGGGGTTAAATCTTCCGAGCTACATTCCCAAAGTGCATATCACTGACAAGCATTATTGGTTACCATGGACACTGCTGCTGGCTAATGGTGCTTTTCCCATTTAGCTGCTCCTGTTTATATTCCACTTAAGCAAGTCCAGATGATTGTGTTGCTACTTCTGTTACAAGTCTAAATCAATCTGCTGTTAAATTCACTGGCTTGTCAATGATAGAAATCGTTCCTATTAAAGCCAGGAATGAATCAGGCTTTGCTGCCCTCTCCCCAGGCTCCACGCAGCACCGCGTTAGACCCACCTCCTCGAACATCAATCCTCATAACTGCACGGCCTGCATAATCAATCTTAAACCAATCTCCGAGGCACAAATCAGAAAGTTGATTATTCGAACTGTGCAAGAAATGGAAGTTTAGATTCCATCATCGCTTCCCGCTGCAGGAACAGCTAAAGTGCATCAAGCTCCTGCTGTTCCCGGCTCTCAGCCTAATCCTTCACCTCTTCACTACAGAGGGCTTTTACAGAGTGAGTCCATTTCCCCAGCCCCAATAATTCCACCCTCACTCCTCTGCCCCACCCAGAGCTGACCCCAGCATTGAAACTGCCTGAACTCAGTCAGCCATAAACATATTTTGGCTGTTTTTCTATGTTAGGAGGTTTGAATGAGAGAAAATTACTCAATAAATTCTAAACCAAGGCTAAAGGATTTTGCTATGCCTGGTCCCCATTGTACTTGCACAGAGATTGTTTGACAGAGAGCTTTACTCAGTATCTAACCCAGACAGCACAGTGCTGGGGTGTGTGATGGGACAGTGGGAGGGAGCTTTTCTCAGAATCTAATCATCTCTCCTTATGTGTTTCTGTGGGATATCATGGAGAGAGATTTACACTGTGTAACCCAGATTGAAGACTCCTGTGGTGTTTTGACAGGAGAGTATGCTTCAGTTTCTTCTGATATGCAGGTTGTGTGGGTTAATTGAATGCTCACTTTGAAGTTGTCTAAGACGTTGGTGAGGCCTCATTTGGAGTACTGTGTGCAGTTTTGATCACCTACTTACAGGAAAGATCTAAACAAGGTTGAAAGAGTACAGAGAAAATTTACAAGGATGTTGCCAGTACTGGAGGACCTGAGTTATCAGGAAAGATTGAATAGGTTAGAACTTAATTCCTTGTGATGTAGAAGACTGAAGGGAGATTTGATAGAGGTATACAAAATTATGAAGGGTATAAAGAGGATAAATGCAAGAAGGCATTTTCCAGTGAGGTTGGGTGGGTCTACAATGAAAGGAGATGGGGTAAGGGTGAAAGGAGAAAAGTTTAAGGGGAACATGAGCAGAAATTGCTTCACTCAAAGGGTGGTGAGAGTGTGGAATTAGCTGCCAGTGCAAGTGGTGCATGTGAGCTCGACTTCAACATTGAAGAGAAATTTGGGTAGGTAAATGAATGGTAGGGGTATGGAGAACTGTGGTTCCAGTGCAGGTCATCCAGAGTAGGCCATTTAAATGGTTCAGAACTGGCTAGAAGGGCTGAAGGGCCTGTTTCTGTACCATATTTTTTATGACTCTATGACAATACATGTAGGTGAGTAGGAGTGATAGGAAAGAGGGAGTTTAACTTTAATTAACCCAGTGTTACTGAACAGGCCTTTGGCCTGCTGTGTCAGTCCCAACTACCAAACGCCTGTTTTCACCGCTCCAACACTAATGCCAATTCTTTTGATTCTCCCTGCATCCCACTCAACTCCCACCAAAAGCTACCACTCGGGGTAACTTAACCCACCCACCCGCTCGTCTTTGGCATGTGGGAGGAAAAGCCACGGGAAGGGCATATAAGGCAGAAAATGTGAGTGGGAGGATCGATGATTGGGAAACTTTTAAAATCCATCAAAGGCAACAAAGAAGGCTATAAGAAGGGAAAAGATGAAATATGAGGACAAACTAGCCAATAATAAAAAGCAAGGTACGAAAGGTTTTTTCAGTTCTATTAAGAGTAAAAGGGAGGTGAGAGCTGATTTAGACCTCTGGATGGGTGGGTGGGTTAAATTACCCCGAACGTGTAGGTGAGTGGTAGCTTTTGGTGGGAGTTGAGTGGAATGCAGGGAGAATCAAAAGAATTGGCACTACTGTAGGAATCTCATTAAGTTCATCTGCCATTTCTTTGTCCCCCATTACTACCTCACCAGCATCATTTTCCAGTGGTCTAGCAGTGTGCCGGAGGTCCGTGAGTGTCAGGGAGCAGGAGTGAGTGCCATTGCTATTACAAAGGAAAAAGTGCTAGGCAAATTAAAAGGTCTTCAAGTGGATAAGTCACCTGAACCAGATGGACTACATCCCAGAGTCCTGAGAGAGGTTGCTGACAAGATCACGGATGTATTTGTCCCGATCTTTCAAGAATCACTTGATTCTGGCATGGTCTCAGAGGACTGGAAGATTGAAAATGTCACTGCACTTTTTAAGAAGTGAGGAAGGCAAAAGAAGGGAAATTATAGGCCAGTTAGCCCAAACTCAATGGTTGGGAAAGTGTTGGGAGTCTATTATTAAGAGCATAAGTCAAAGGAGCAGAAGTCAGCCATTCGGCCCATCCAGTCTGCTCCGCCATTAAGGAACACACATAAAAGTTGCTGGTGAACGCAGCAGGCCAGGCAGCATCCGTAGGAAGAGGTGCAGTCAACGTTTCAGGCCGAGACCCTTCGTCAGGACTAACTGAAGGAAGAATGAGTAAGGGATTTGAAAGTTGGAGGGGGAGGGGGAGATCCAAAATGATAGGAGAAGACAGGAGGGGGAGGGATAGAGCCAAGAGCTGGACAGGTGATAGGCAAAAGGGGATATGAGAGGATCATGGGACAGGAGGTCCAGGAAGAAAGACAAGGTGGGGGGGACCCAGAGGATGGGCAAGAGGTATATTCAGAGGGACAGAGGGAGAAAAAGGAGAGTGAGAGAAAGAATGTGTGCATAAAAATAAGTAACAGATGGGGTACGAAGGGGATGTGGGGCCTTAGCGGAAGTTAGAGAAGTCGATGTTCATGCCATCAGGTTGGAGGCTACCCAGACGGAATATAAGGTGTTGTTCCTCCAGCCTGAGTGTGGCTTCATCTTTACAGTAGAGGAGGCCGTGGATAGACATGTCAGAATGGGAATGGGATGTAGAATTAAAATGTGTGGCCACTGGGAGATCCTGCTTTCTCTGGCGGACAGAGCGTAGATGTTCAGCAAAGCGGTCTCCCAGTCTGCGTCGGGTCTCGCCAATATATAAAAGGCCACATCGGGAGCACCGGACGCAGTATATCACCCCAGTCGACTCACAGGTGAAGTGTTGCCTCACCTGGAAGGACTGTTTGGGGCCCTGAATGGTGGTAAGGGAGGAAGTGTAAGGGCATGTGTAGCACTTGTTCCGCTTACACGGATAAGTACCAGGAGGGAGATCAGTGGGGAGGGATGGGGGGGACGAATGGACAAGGGAGTTGCGTAGGGAGCGATCCCTGCGGAATGTGGGGCGGGGAAGGGAAAGATGTGCTTAGTGGTGGGATCCCGTTGGAGGTGGCGGAAGTTACGGAGAATAATATGTTGGACCCGGAGGCTGGTGGGGTGGTAGGTGAGGACCAGGGGAACCCTATTCCTAGTGGGGTGGCGGGAGGATGGAGTGAGAGCAGACGTACGTGAAATGGGGGAGATGCGTTTAAGAGCAGAGTTGATAGTGGAGGAAGGGAAGCCCCTTTCTTTAAAAAGGACGACATCTCCCTTGTCCTAGAATGAAAAGCCTCATCCTGAGAGCAGATGCGGCGGAGGCGGAGGAATTGCAAGAAGGGGATAGCGTTTTTGCAAGAGACAGGGTGAGAAGAGGAATAGTCCAGATAGCTGTGAGAGTCCGTAATTTCCACCACCTCCAACAGGATCCCACCACTAAGCACATCTTTCCCTCCCCCCCTCTCTCTGCATTCCGCAGGGATCGCTCCCTACACAACTCCCTTGTCCATTCGTCCCCCCCATCCCTCCCCACTGATCTCCCTCCTGGTACTTATCCGTGTAAGCGGAACAAGTGCTACACATGCCCTTACACTTCCTCCCTTACCACCATTCAGGACCCCAGACAGTCCTTCCAGGTGAGGCAACACTTCACCTGTGAGTCGACTGGGGTGATATACTGCGTCCGGTGCTCCCGATGTGGCCTTTTATATATTGGCGAGACCCGACGCAGACTGGGAGACCGCTTTGCTGAACATCTACGCTCTGTCCGCCAGAGAAAGCAGGATCTCCCAGTGGCCACACATTTTAATTCCACATCCCATTCCCATTCTGACATGTCTATCCACGGCCTCCTCTACTGTAAAGATGAAGCCACACTCAGGTTGGAGGAACAACACCTTATATTCCGTCTGGGTAGCCTCCAACCTGATGACATGAACATCGACTTCTCTAACTTCCGCTAGGCCCCACCTCCCCCTCGTAGCCCATCTGTTACTTATTTTTTTGCACACATTCTTTTTCTCACTCTCCTTTTTCTCCCTCTGTCCCTCTGAATATACCTCTTGCCCATCCTCTGTGTCCCCCCCACCTTGTCTTTCTTCCTGGACCTCCTGTCCCATGATCCTCTCGTATCCCTTTTGCCTATCACCTGTCCAGCTCTTGGCTCCATCCCTCCCCCTCCTGTCTTCTCCTATCATTTTGGATCTCCCCCTCCCCCTCCAACTTTCAAATCCCTTACTCACTCTTCCTTCAGTTAGTCCTGACGAAGGGTCTCGGCCTGAAACGTCGACTGCACCTCTTCCTACAGATGCTGCCTGGCCTGCTGCGTTCACCAGCAACTTTTATGTGTGTTGCTTGAGTTTCCAGCATCTGCAGAATTCCTGTTGTTTCCGCCATTAAGGATGAGGTTTCGAGCTACTTGGAGACTAATGCTAAAATAAGTCAGTCAGCATGGTTTCTGGTAAAGAGAAATCTTGCCTGATAAATCTGTTACAGCTCTTTGAGGAAGTAACAAGCAGGTGGAAGAGGAGAGGCAGTGTTGACATTTACTTGGATTTTCAGAAGGCATGTGATAAGCTGCCACACATGAGACTGCTTAACAAGATAAAATCCTATGACATTACAGAAAAGATACTGGCATGGACAGAGGAATGGGTGACAGGCAGGAGGCAGCAACTGGGAATAAAAGGGGCCTTTTCTGGTTGGCTGCCAGTGACTTGTGGTGTTCCTTAGAGGTCAGTATTGGGACCACAACTTTTCACATTGTTTGTCAATGATTTGGATAATGGAATTGATAGCTTTGTGGCAAAGTCTGCGGATGATACAAAGTTAGGTGGAGGGGTAGGTAGTGCTGAGGAAGCATTGCGATTGCAGCAGGACTTACACAAATTGGAAGACTGGGCAAAAAAGTGGCAGATGGAATAGTGTTGAGAAATATGTGATAATGTATTTTGTTAAAAGGAACAATAGTGCAGACTATTATCTAACTGGGTAGAAAATTCAAACATCAGAGGTGCAGAGGGACTTGGGAATCCTTGCACAAGACTCTCAGAAGGTTAATTTACACATTGAGTCTGTGGTAAAGAAGGCAAATGCAATGTTGGCATTTATTTCAAGGGGAATAGAATATAAAATCAAGGAGATAATGCTAGGACTTTATAAGACACTAGTCAGGCTGCATTTGGAGTATTGTCAACAGTTTTGGGCCCTTTTCTCAGAAAGGACGTGCTGTCATTGGAGCGAGTCCAGAGGAGGTTCACAAGGATGATTCCAGGAATGAAGGGGTTAACATATGAGGGGTGTTTGGCAGCTTTGGGCCTGTACTCACTGGAATTTAGAAGAATGTGGGGGGGGGCAGGGGTTGGAATTTCATTGAAACCAACCTAATGTTGGAAAGACTAGATAGGTTAGATGTGGAGGGGATGTTTCCTCTGGTGGGGGTATCCAGAACTAGAGGGTACAGCCTCAAAATTGAGGGGCTATCTTTTAGAACAGATGTAAGGCGGATTTTTTTTTGCCAGAGAGTAGTGAATCTACTCTCTGCAGTGGAGGCCAACTCCATTGGTATATTTAAGGTGGAAGTTGATAGTTTCCTGATTGGTCAGAGCATCAAAGGATATGGCGAGAAGGCATGTGTATAGGGTTGAGTGGGATCTGGGATCAGACATGCCGAAATGATAGAGCAGACTTGATGGGCTGAATGGCCTAATTCTGCTCCTGTGTCTTATGGTCTTATGAAACGAGAGCATCCTGAGAAACCCTG
Source organism: Mobula birostris (assembly GCF_030028105.1). Taxonomy (NCBI): domain Eukaryota; kingdom Metazoa; phylum Chordata; class Chondrichthyes; order Myliobatiformes; family Myliobatidae; genus Mobula; species Mobula birostris. The sequence continues at coordinate 27,514,950 of NC_092391.1, read as the reverse complement.
CATGGTCACAGACTGCACCGGAGGTCAGGATTGGATCTGGGCTCAGCCCAACCATCTATGTTATTGTGCGATGGTACAGAGGAACTCCACACCGTACCCAGAACAGAAAGTGTTAAACTTTGATGGTATATTTGATCAGTTGCCTCTCTGTTCCAGACTAGTACACTGGGTGTGTCATCAGGCGGTCGGATTGGTATGGAACATTTTGTAGAATGTATCCGGCTCAGCCATCTGTGCCAGAAGTTTGAAGTTGGGAATGGCTTCCTGCCAGATGTCAGTGTGTTGTTAACTGGAGGACAACGGCATATTTCTGAGGTCGCCGGGGCTGACAGTGTTTGCTGTGATGAGGTCGGGGAGCAGTTGGTGGAGCTTCCTCTGAGATTCACACAATGTGTGCAGCCAGCTGCACTGGGGACTTGCTTTTGGCCACGTGTGACTACATATCAACTGAGCTCGGAGAATGCTCAGCAGAGGAGGTGAACAGATCAAGCTGAGATCCACGACAAATCAGTCAATGACATGGCCAAGCAGAAGCTAAGTGACGACAGAGGCAGAACTCAGGCTCCGAGCAACTGTGTCCATTAATGGCTCCACTGACCTCTTGGAGATGAGGACTAATTAGTTGGTTCTCCCTGGGGTCCTGAATGATAGTCAACCCATAATCTGCATTGTCAAATTCATAGTCATCATGTTACTGTTTGTGGGAGCTTGTTTCTAAGCACGTTGTTCAGCATATCAGTGGACATTTGAATTGAACGAGTGTTAAATTTCTCAGACACGACAAAATGAAATCACAGTATTGCTGCAATATTTCTGAGGCATTGCTTTCACAGTAATTTGTAATAGTAGCCGACTATTTTTTTGTCAGTCGTACATTTTATTTTCCAAATTCAAAAGCATAATATCAAAATTATATTAACATAATTTCAAGCTCCTGACCTCATCACCTCCTTGATCCAAACATGGACCAAAGAGCTGAATACCAGAGGTGAGGTGAGAGTGATAGCCCTCGACATCAAGGCAGCATTTGACCGAGTATGGTATCAAGGTGCCCAAGCTAAAATGGAGTCAATGGGAATTAGAGAGAAAACCCTCTGCTGGTTGGAATCATAGCTGACACAAAGGAAGGTGGTTGTTGTGGTTGGAGGTCCATCATGTCATCCTCAGGGCATCACTGCAGGAGTTCCTCAGGGAAGTGTCCTAGGACCAACCTTCCTCAGCTGCTCCATAAAGTCAAAAGTGGGGATGTTCTGCACCATTTGTGACTCCTCAGATAGTGAAGCAGTTCAGACCCCAAGGCAGCAGGATGTGGGCAATATCCAGGCTGGGGCTGACAAGTGGCGCATAACGCTCGAGCCATGCAAGTGCCAGGCAATGATCATCTCAACAAGAGAGGCTCTAACCATCGTCCCTTGACATTCAGTGGCATCACCATCACCGAATCCCCCACTATCAACATCCTGGGGGTTACCATTGACAGGAAACCGAACTGGTCGAGCCATATAAACACAGTGGCTACCAGAGCAGGTTAAAGGCTAGGAATCCTGCGGAACGTGACTCACCTCCTGACTCCCCAAAGGCTGTCCGCAATCTACAAGGCTCAGGTCAGGAGTGTAATGGAATACTTGCCACTCGCCTGGGTGAGTGGAGCTCCATCAACACTCAAGAAACTTGACACCATCCAACACAAGTCAGCCCACTTGATTGGTACCCCTTCCACAAGCATCCAATCCCTCCACCATCAACGAGCAGTTGCAGCAGTATGTACGATCGACAAGATGCACTGCAACAACACACCAAAGTTCCTAAGGCAGCACCTTCCAGACGCACAAACACTACCATCTAGAAGGACGAGAACAGCAGACACCTGGGAACACCACCATTTGGAAATCCCCCTCCAAGTCACTCACCATCCTGACTTGGAAACGTATTGCCAATCCTTCACCGTTGCTGGGTTAAAATCATGGAATTCCCTCCCTAACAGCACTGTGGGTGAACCTACACCTCAGGGACCGCAGCCGTTCAAGAAGGCAGCTCATCACCACCTTCTCATGGACAGCTAAGGATGGCCAATAAATGCCGGCTTAGCTGGCGACACCCACACCATTCCATCTCAGTGCTTGATCCTTGATTATCAATCTCCTTGGAACTGAAATATGGCAGTGCAGCAATCCCTCAGTATTGTCCCTCTTAAACTGTAACCCTGCTTCAGTACTGTCCCTCCAACAGTGCAACACTCCCTCATTTCTGCCCTCTGACTGTGTGGCATTCCCTCAGTACTGCCCCTCTGACAGTGTGACGCTCCCACAGTACTGCCCCTCTGACAGTGTGACACTCCCTCAGTACTGTCCCTCTGACAGTGTGAAACTCCCTCAGTACTGCCCCTCTGATAGTGTGACGCTCCCTCAGTACTGTCCCTCTGACACTGTGACACTCCCTCAGTACTGCCCCTCTGATAGTGTGACGCTCCCTCAGTACTGTCCCTCTGACACTGTGACACTCCCTCAGTACTGTCCCTCTGGCAGTGTGAAACTCCCTCAGTACTGCCCCTCTGATAGTGTGACGCTCCCTCAGTACTGTCCCTCTGACACTGTGACACTCCCTCAGTACTGCCCCTCTGATAGTGTGACGCTCCCTCAGTACTGTCCCTCTGACACTGTGACACTCCCTCAGTACTGTCCCTCTAACAGTCTGACACTCCCTCAGTACTGTCCCTCTGACAGTGTGACACTCCCTCAGTACTGTCCCTCTGACAGTGTGACACTCCCTCAGTACTGTCCCTCTGACGGTGTGACACTTCCTCAGTACTGTCCTTCTGACAGTGTGACACTCCCTCAGTACTGATGCTCTGACAGTGTGACGCTCTCTCAGTACCGTCCCTCCAGCAGTGTGACACCCCATCAGTACTGTCCCTCTGACAGTGTGACACTCCCTCAGTACTGTCCCTCCGACAGTGTGACGCTCCCTCAGTACTGCCCCTCCGACAGTGTGACACTCCCTCAGTACTGACCCTCTGACAGTGTGACACTCCCTCAGTACCGTCCCTCTGACAGTGTGACACTCCCTCAGTACTGTCCCTCAGACAGTGTGACACTCCCTCAGTACCGTCCCTCTGACAGTGTGACACTCCCTCAGTACTGTCTCTCTGACAGTGTGACACTCCCTCAGTACTGTCCCTTGGACAGTGTGACACTCCCTCAGTACTGTCCCTCGGACAGTGTGACACTCCCTCAGTACTGTCCCTCTGACAGTGTGACACTCCTTCAGTACTGTCCCTCGGACAGTGTGATACTCCCTCAGTACTGTCCCTCTAACAGTGCAGCACTCTCTCAGCACTGCCCCCCAGCTGGAGGAGAATATTTTTCCACTTTGATTTGTGGGTTCTGGGGCTGTGTATGTAGCTGTGGCCCGAGGTGCCGAATGGGTGAATGGTCTGGAAGGAGATACATCCCATCCAACCACTTGGGCTGGTCACTGTGTGTCCCAGTACACGGACATCCTGGGTGGTACTTCCCAACTTTCAGCAGTCGCTAGCCAGAGATTCCCAGGAATCCTCGGGGATGTTTGCATTTCTACCAGCAAGCTTCAAGAACATCCTTGCATATCTTCCTCACTCCCTGGAACGAAATTGGAATGGTGTGTCTCAGGAGGCTACTGTCAAGCTTGGGTCCGACTACTTCCTTCCGATTGATTTGGAAAGTTTTCCAGAGGAGTCACGTTGCCTTTGGGTGGTTGCCGCAAGTCGTCTCAGTCACAGAAGCTGTGCCCCTTTGACGGTGCAATATTCACTCAGTTCTACACCCAGTCGAGATTCTCGGCTCAGCTCCTCAGGACCGTCACTAAGCCAGGTTTATGTCAGTATCCTTTTGTCCTTTTTGTTTTTAAATGATTTTAGTTCCGCAGTCTGCACCTCTCACTGCCCCACTCAAGGATCATCATCATCATTGTCGTTACGTGCTGTGTCGTATGGCGTGGCCGATCATAATCCATGACCATAATCGCTCTTGGTGAACTCTTCTGTAGATATTTTGCCATTGTCTTCTTCTGGGCAGTGTCTTTACAAGACGGGTGACCCCAGCCATGATCAATCCTCTCAGAGATTGCCTGGCATCAGTGGTCACATCACCAGGACTTGTGAGATACACCAGCTGTAAACCAACACGCCCACCCCTCTCCTCGCTCCCATCAGGCAGAAGACACGTACTACCAGGCTCAAGGACAGAATCTACCCCATTGTTCTCAGACGTTTGAACGGAGTCTTCTGCGATAAAAATGGATTCTAGTCTACCTCATTATAATCTTGTACTTTATTGTTTACCTGCACAGAATTGTTTGAGAGCTTTTACACTTTATTCTGCATTGTTATTGTTTTACCTTCTTCCAGCTCAATGATTTGATTTGTATGAACGGTATGCAAAACAGGCTTTTCCCTGTATCTTGGTACATGTGACAATAATAAACCAAAACCAATAAAGAGGAAGATAAACTTAAATTGAAAATATTGTGCTTGCGTCTGGCAGCTGTGACATGTACCCATCTAGAACAAGCCAGGAGTCACTGAATGTTCCCTAAACGGGGACACCCAGGGCTGAGCCACAGAGGAACGACCCACCCTTTGAGACCCATGGAACCTCCCCCTCTATGAGGTTGCTGCCTGGGCTGTGAATAGTCACTCTACCTTACAGGCATCCGTTCGTCTCGTGAGACCATGGATTTGCGCCTTGGAAGGTTTCCAGGGTGCAGGCCTGGGCAAGGTTGTATGGAAGACCGGCAGTTGCCCATGCTGCAAGTCTCCCCTCTCTATGCCACCGATGTTGTCCAGGGGAAGGGCACTAGGGCCGGTACAGCTTGGCACTGGTGTCGTCGCAGAGCAATGTGTGGTTAAGTTGCCGTGCTCAAGGACACAACACACTGCCTCAGCCAAGGCTCGAACTAGCGACCTTCAGATCACCAGACAGACGCCTTAACCACTTGGCCACATGCCAACACTCCACCTAGGCCGAGGGTAATTTCAGACCTTGCCTCACTCGGTCCAGGACAACCGAAGCACATGGAGAAGGTCCGTAATCTCTCGTGTCTAACACATACATGTACACGGACGCACCAAGAGCACAGGAGTTCCTGACAGCTGGGGATCAGCAGCCTGATTATGTATCCAGCACTGAGGGCTTACATAGATTGTAGGTGACAAAACCACTGCTGGCAGTGATTTGGTATATCAATAAAATGAGTCTCCTTCAACAACTTCACTGATCAATATTTAATCATCCTGCCTCTGAACCCACCGTCACCTCCACAGACAAACACTGACACCCATTCAGAGTGACAGATTGTGCTGTGGGTCACGCACCTTGGTCTGGATAACATTCCACTCACTCCCGATCCGATGCCTTTTCCTTCTGATTTGATCCGACACGGACTGTCGTCCACCCCTTGTGTACTTTACACGCGTTTACTCAGACAGAAATCCTTCACTCAGACACAAGGTACAACCAGTCTCACTAAGCCCAGTTCTCCACTTTTACCGATCCTGTGTTTGGCTGTTCACTTCCCAGCAAAAACCATGAGATGAATGGGAATGAGGGCTCAGCTCTCAGAGACCGCACCCGGGGCAGGACTCTCACCTCTGTGTCAGGAGTTCAGCATTCAGATACGTTCCAGTAGTTTAATTGCATAATCCAGACTCTCCAATCAGCGTGTGTGAGACCTGTCCCCAGTCGGGATCAGTGTGCGTGCAACCTATCGTCCAGTGAGGGTCAGTGTGTGGGGGACCCAGCCCCCAGTGAGGGTCAGTGTGTTTGGGAACCGTCCCCCAGTGAGGGTCAGTGTGTGTGTGGGACCCGTCCTCCAGTGAGGGTCAGTGTGTGTGTGGGACCGATCAGCCAGTGAGGGTCAGTGTGTGTGGGACTCGTCTCCCAGTGAGGGTCAGTGTGTGTGGGACTCGTCCCCCCAGTGAGGGTCAGTGTGTGTGGGACCCGTCCCCAGTGAGGGTCAGTGTGTGTGGGATCTGTCCCCCAGTGAGGGTCAGTGTGTGTGGGACCCATCCCCAGTGAGGGTCAGTGTATGTGGGATCCGTCCCCCAGTGAGGGTCAGTGTATGTGGGACCCGTCCCCCCAGTGAGGGTCAGTGTGTGTGTGACCTGTTCCCCCAGTGAGGGTCAGTGTGTGTGGGGCCTGTCTCCCAGTGAGGGTCAGTGTGTGTGTGGGACCCGTCCCTAGTGAGGGTCAGTGTGTGTGGGACCCGTCCCCCAGTGAGGGTCAGTGTGTGTGTGGGACCTGTCCCCAGTGAGGGTCAGTGTGTGTGGGACCCGTCCCCCAGTGAGGGTCAGTGTGTGTGTGACCCATCTCCAGTGAGGGTCAGTGTGTTCCAAGTGATAGTTGGCTCTCCTCAGTAGCGGAGTGAATTCTGTCAAGTCAAGAAGAATCCGTGTTGACAAATTCGAAGTTGCTCATTAAAGCCGAGCGGGGCCTCTGGGTGATTGCTGACAGGTTGCGCAGCCGATTGCTCATTAGCTGTAGTTTCCTGCTGCCTGCCTGTTTACTGTGGAATTTCATACAATCTGGGCCCACATATTAAGCCAGACTCTAAATGTCTTTCCTCTCCCGTCCTGTGATGGGAAACCTGACAAGGGCAACGTTCCAAAAGCAGAGGGACTCGAGGTTTGGAAGAAGGAGTGATCCACTCTGCTTGTCCCCACATACATGCTGTTTCTTCTTCAATTAGGAGACCTCCTCGTCACTACCGGTTTGGATTACTGAAGAGAGGGAAGCAGGTTCCTTAATGAGCACTTCCCAGGCTGATCAAAGTGATCCTGGGAGGTGCATTCAGGATGCCAGGACTGTTGGTGAGGAGGAGACCTTGTCCACATCATTTGAGAAGGAGACTTTGATCTTCAATGAACCTGCTCTTCAAACAGCCTCCAAGTGTTGAACTGAATTTCAAGAGGGAAACACTGTGGAAGAAGTTTCTTCATCTTCTTCTCAGGCAGTCTCTCATTAATTGAGAATGACTCTCTTCCTCGCTGCTCCTGTGATGCTCTGGGCTCTGTACAGGTTCCACCATTGAGGCAGTGGATCACCTGGTGGTGGTGAGATGTGTGGGTTATGGTGTTGTCCATCCCTTCAATGTGTACAAGGCCTCCACTGAGACTTGGAGGGCTCTGTGTCTTCCCAAAAGCTCCTTCGCCATCTTGAGAAGTCGCAGGCCAGGGATCCCCATAAACTAGCGAGCACCTTCTCAAGGAGCATTGGGAAGTCCCTCGGACCATTTTCGTCACTCTCTTGGAGTAGGGTGCTTGCTTCAGGAGTCTGGTGTGATTGAGGTTGCTCACTCAGCCCAAGCGTTTGATCACAGGCTTGACGTTGGTAACGTCGGCTGGGACAGGATGCCGGCAATGGTTCACCTACCTCGAAGACCAGTTTGGAGGAGATTTAGAGGACAGGTGGTGGCAGTCCTCCAGCGCTGTCCGAGGTCACCTATGACTCGGAAGTGTTCAAGAGGAAGGGGCCAACCGTTGCTCGAATAACCATGAGCACCTGGTCAGATCTGAACGAAGATACAAGTACAGACTGCCTGTGCGAGCAGAATTTGGTGACTTTACCGCAGCACTCGCCTACGAGTGAGGAGGTTCTACATTCTAGGCCCCCTCCTGCGACGTCATGTCAAAAAGCTAAATGCCCCCAGCTCAGGGTTGCACCATCGGAAGAGCAAAACATTCGAATCAGGAGCAGCAGGAGATTGGACCTGCTCAGATTCATTAAATCATGGGTGCTCTGACATCTCGGTTCCCTTCTTGCACTAACCTCACATCCCTGAGTCCCTTAATATCCCAGACTCTCAGAATCAGAATCAGGTTTATTATCACCGACATGTGATATGAAATTTGTTAACTGAGCAGCAGTGGTTCAATACAATACATGATATAGAGGGAAGAAGAAAATAATAATAATAAATCAATAAATAGATTTACAGTGTGTGTATATTGAATAGATTAAAATCATGTCAAAAACAGAAATAATTGTATATTTTAAAGAAAGAGGTAGTGTTCACGGGTCCGATGTCCATTTAGGAATCAGATGGCAGAGGCAGAAGGTGTTTCTGAATCACTGAGTGTGTGCCTTCAGGCTTCTGTACCTCCTACCTGATGGTAACAGTGAGAAAAGGGCATGCTCTGGGTGCTGGAGGTCCTTAATAATGGACGCTGTCTTTCTGAAACACTGCTCCTTGAAGATATCCTGGGTACTTTGTAGGCTAGTACCCAAGATGGAGCGGACTAAATTTACAACCTTCTGCAGTTTCTTTTGGTCCTGTGCAGTAGCCCCTCCATACCAGACAATGACACAGCCTGTCAGAATGCCGTCCACGGTACATCTATAGAAGCTATAGAGAGTATTTGTTGACATACCAAATCTCTTCAAACTCCTAATGCATTATAGCCGCTGTCTTGCTTTCATTATAGTTGCATCGATATGTTGGGACCAGGTTAGGTCCTCAGATATCTTGGCACCCAGCAACTTGAAACTGCTCACTCTCTCCACTTCTGATCCCCCTGTGAGGATTGGTGTGTGTTCCTTCATCTTACCCTTCCTGAAGCCCACAATCAGCTCTTCCATCTCTTGAGCTCTGTATTGAGCGAATTCAATGACGGAGTCTCCGAACATCCATAACAATGAATTCCAAAAGTTCACCAATTTCTTCCCCTCTCAGACCTCAACAGCCCACCTTTACGCTCTCAATCCTTTCTGATTTAGTGCCATCAGCTAACTCAGAAATTGATTCCCTCAACCAGCTCCCTGATATGGATTGTGAATACCTGGGGCCCAAGCACAGATTCCTGCAAGCACCCCACAAGTCACAGCCTTCAGCTTGAGATCTGCTCATTCTCACTCTCTGATTCATATCTGATAACCAATTTCCATTCTATGTCAGCATATCACTCCCTATGCTGTGTGCTCTAACCTCCTGTGTGAACCTTTTGAAAATATAAATATACCACATCTTCTGGGTCCCCCTTATCCATCCCCAGATCCTCAAAGAACTCTGGTAGATTAGTCAAATGTAATTTTCCTTTCATATATACATGTTGACTGTGGTCAATACTGCTATTCTTTCAATATGTTCTTCTCTTACATTCTTTATTGATTTCAGTGTTTTCCCTACTGCCAACATTAGACTAACAGCAGGTCAACAGTTCTCTCTTTCTCTCTTAAATTGTTAAATAACATTGGCTGTTCTCCAGTTCACAAAACCAATTCCAGAATTTGCCAGACCTTGGAAGATGATAACCAAGTTTTTCGGCCTCTCGAAAGCTACTTCTTCACTAAACAGCCATTAGGTAAACTTGCACCTTACAGGATGTTTCAGGAACATATTCTTCCCCTCCATCATCAGATTTCTGAATGGACAACGAACCCATGAACACTACCTCAGTATTTTCCCCCTCTCTTTTTGCACTATGTTTTAAATTTAATTTTCTTTTTAACATATACTTATTGTAATGTATCGTTTTCATTATTATGCATTGCAATATACTGCTGCCGCAAAGCAACAAATTTCATGGCATATGTCAGTGATTTCAAACCCAATTCTGATACTGATTCACCTGCTTGTTAATGCAAGTATCTAATCATCCAAACATGTGGCAGCAACTCAATGCGTAAAAGCATGCAGACATGGTCAAGAGGTTCAATTGTTGTTCCGACCAAGCATCAGAATGGGGAACAAATGTGCTCTAAATGACTTTGACCATGGCATGATTGTTGGCGCCAGAGAGGGTGGTTTGAGTATCTCAGAAACTGCTGGCCTACTGGGATTTTCATGCACAACAGTCTCTAGAGTTCACAGAGAATGGTGTAAAAAGCAAAAAAAATTCCAGTGAGAGGCAATTCTGTGGACAAAAATGCCTTATTAATGAGAAAGGTCAGAGGAGAATGGCCAGAATGAATTAAGATGACAGTAACTCAAATAGCCACACATTATAATAGTGTGCAGGAGAACATCTCTGAATGCACAGCACTTCAAACGTTGAAGTGGACGGGCTACAGCAGCAGAAGACCACGGACATACACTGAGTGTCCACCTTCTTCCCTGAGGCTGTGACTCCGCTGAACATCACATCACAGCGCCAAGCATTATTGCACCCAGATTGAACTGTCTCAGTACTTCTATATTTGTATGCTGTAGCACTTACTTTTTATTCGCAGTTATTTTGTAAATAATACTATTCTTTTGCACTTCTGGTCAGATGCTAATTGTATTTCATTGGCTTTGTATCTGTACTCGGCACAATGACAATAAAGTTGAATCTAGTCTAATCTAATCTATTAGGTGTGAGAGGTAGCTAATAAAATAGCCACTGAATAGATTATCAACTCCTTTGGATTTATTTTCAATTTCACTAATTTCTCTGGCACACTTTTGAAGTCAATACTTGTTTTCTTCAATTCCTCATACCTGAGGTTCTCTGGTACTTTTGGTCATTTTATTGACTTTTCTGCCATAAAGACAGAAACAATATAGTTGTTTAATTCCTCTCGTCCTTTCCTTGCTTCCTGTTACAGTATATGTTCTCACACTTCTGCCCAGAAGCACTCCACTTTTGTTCTTGCCAGTATTTACAGAAGGCTGTTTTTGTATATTTTTGTCAGGCTACTCTTATATTCAATCACAAACAAGAGAAAATCTGCTGAAGCTGGAAACCCGAGCAACACACACAAAATGGTGGAGAAACTCAGCAGGTCAGGCAGCTTCTATGGAGAAAAGAACTGTCGACGTTTCGGGCTGACGCCCATCGGCAGGATTCAATGTTGCCTCTATCGATACCTTGGTCATCCTTTGCTGAGTTCTAAAGTCCTCCCAGTCCTCTGGACAATTCAAAAAGGCCCCAAGTATGTTCTGTATAATTCTAAGACCCAATGACACAGTTTCTGTTTCTGACAAGTTTGTAAACCTCCAACATGTCGGTTCATGGCCTCCTCTTGCGCCACCATGAGGCCATCATCAGGGTGGAGGAACAACATCTTAAATTCCATCTGGATAGCTTCCAACCTGACGGCATGAATATCGATTTCTCTTGCCAGTTAACAAATTCTACCCCTCTTCTATTCCCCACTTTAACCTTTTACCTCGTGTCAGCAGCCGATTACTTCCCCCGAGGTCTCCTCCTCTGTTCCTTTCTACTGCGGTCCACTCCTCTCTCCTATCATATTTCATCCTGTCCAATCTGTGACATTTTCCACTCACCAGGTTTCACCCGTCACCTTCCAGCTATCCTCCTTGCTACCTCCCCCCACTTTTTTATTCTGGCGTCTGCCCTCTTCCTTCTCAGTCCCGAGGTCTCGCCCTGAAACGTTGACTGTTTACTCTTTTCCACAGACGCTGCCTGACTTGCTGAGTTCCTCCAGCATTTTGTGTTCATGCTTTGGATTTCCAGCATCTGCAGAAATTCTCCTGTTTGTGAAGGTATCTCATTGGCTGTGGCTGTAGTTGTCTGGGAAAATACTGTAAAAGCTACATCACTGGACAGACAGCTGCAAATATTTGGATAAGCAATGCATCTATTGTGGAAAAATATATATTCTGTTAAGAACCCACCAAAGCTCAAAAAGAGAAACAGTTCATCAGTGGCTGACAGAAGAAATTAAAGATCCTATTGCATCCAAGGAAGAGGTTTATAATAAACATGAGAAAGTCTGCAGGTGCGAGAAATCCAAACCAACACATACAAAATGCTGGAGTAACTCAACAGCTCAGGCAGCATGTGTGGAAAAGAGTAAACAGTCAACATTTCAGGCTGAGACCCCTCTTCTACTGTGTAGGTATAAAGCCTAACTTTCAATTAGCTCACTCCACAACCCAACAAAATATCATATCATGATTGTTCTTCTCCAAAGCACCAACAGAGCTCTACACTGTCAGAGGGATGGTACATAGGGAGTGTCGCACTGTCAGAGGGACAGTACTGAGGGAGTGTCACACTGTCAGAGGGACAGTACGGAGGGAGTGTCACACTGTCAGAGGGACTGTACTGAGGGAGTGTCACACTGTCGGAGGGACAGTACTGAGGGAGTGTCACACTGTCAGAGGGGAAGTACTGAGGGAGTGTCACACTGTCAGAGGGACAGTACTGAGGGAGTGTCACTCTGTCGGAGGGACAGTACTGAGGAACTGTCACACTGTCAGAGGGGAAGTACTGAAGGAGTGTCACACTGTCAGAGGGGAAGTACTGAGGGAGTGTCACACTGTCAGAGGGACAGTACTGAGGGAGTGTCGCACTGTCGGAGGGACAGTACTGAGGGAGTGTCGCACTGTCAGAGGGACAGTACTGAGGGAGTGTCGCACTGTCAGAGGGACAGTGCTGAGGGAGTGTCACACTGTCAGAGGGACAGTACTGAGGGAGTGTCACACTGTCAGAGGGACAGTACGGAGGGAGTGTCACACTGTCAGAGGGACTGTACTGAGGGAGTGTCACACTGTCGGAGGGACAGTACTGAGGGAGTGTCACACTGTCAGAGGGACAATACTGAGGAACTGTCACACTGTCAGAGGGGAAGTACTGAGGGAGTGTCACACTGTCAGAGGGACAGTACTGAGGGAGTGTCACTCTGTCGGAGGGACAGTACTGAGGAACTGTCACACTGTCAGAGGGGAAGTACTGAAGGAGTGTCACACTGTCAGAGGGGAAGTACTGAGGGAGTGTCACACTGCCAGAGGGACAGTGCTGAGGGAGTGTCACACCATCAGAGGGACGGTACCGAGGGAGTGTCGCACTGCCAGAGGGACAGTACCGAGGGGGTGTTGCACTGTCGGAGGGACGGTACCGAGGGAGAGTCGCACTGTCAGAGGGACAGTACCGAGGGGGTGTCATACTGTCAGAGGGACAGTACCGAGGGAGTGTCAGACTGTCAGAGGGACAGTACCGAGGGAGTGTCAGACTGTCAGAGGACAGTACTGAGGAAGTGTCACACTGTCAGAGGGACAGTACTGAGGGAGTGTCACACTGTCCTGGCTAACTTCTCTTCCAATGTTAACTATCCGTCTGCCCCATTTTCTCCTCAGCTTCCTCCCAACTACAATGTGCTCAATGGGTCCTGACCTTGGAAAAAGTGCAGGATAACACAAGTTTTTGTGTCTGTTGTCTGCCTTCAGCTTTTGTTAGTAAGGAGGTTGAGCCTGCGCACAACTTGGTTGCCACACTTCCTACTTAGACCTCTGGTTAAGTTAGTGACTTGCTCAGTACTTTGTTGGTAATAAGCGTCTGCTAGACAGAGGAAGCACATCTTGTGCTCAGACAAAAACATCATCTGCTTCCCTGTTCCAGCACTCCTCATGTTTTATATTCTGTCCATATTATGAAGGATGATGGTCTCTAGTGTTGCCTTTCACTTGTTGCAGAGAAAGATCCCCTGAACATTCTGCAGTGTTCGTTCAGTGGAGTGTTACCGCATCAATTGCTCCGCATTGCTCAGCCCTCTGTTTTCAATTGGTCAACCTGCATTGCACTCTTTTGAGGCAAAAAAAAATCCTTCCTTGACTTGGGAGGCCAAAATCTACAGCGTTTTCAAGGTAATACTCACTCACAAGATGCTGAAGGAACTCAGCAGATCGGGCAGCATCTATGGAAAAGAGTAAACAGTCGACGTTTCAGGCCGAGACCCTTCATCAGTTTTCAAGGTGTGCTCTCCCCAAACCTTCTCATGGCAAGACTTTCTTAATCTTCTCATCTAAACTGCCTGCGATATCACTTGTCTTCCTGACTGCTTGCCGTTACTACAGGTTAACCTTCTGTGATTCATGTACAGTGACAGCTGGGTTCTGGTGAATGCCAGCATATTGCATTTTGCAATCTCTCACCTCTTCAAGAATATTCTGCCTTCTCATTTTTCTTGTCTAAGAGGCTAATTTCCTACTCTGCCGTACAAAATCTCCATCCTATTCTTAACCATTCCTTTAACCTCCTTCTACCATCTACAGGCTTTTACAATCTTCATATTTCACTTTCATCACAAGCACAGTATCCTAGAACACCTGGATATCCTGTGCTCAGTCCCATCACCTAAACTATTGATATATATTATAAATAGATAAGCCCCTATACTAACCCCACAGCAGCAGGAAAATGACCCTTTCATTCCTATAGTCTGTTTCATGTCTATTAGCCTATCCCCAGACCAAACTACGTAAATATATATTATCCCTAGCCTCATGGGCATGTTGCCTCATCCAATCGTGAATTGTCATTAGACAAACCCAGAACAAGTTGGAAAGAAAAGACCAGGCAGTAAAGGTCAAGGATGAAGATGTCACAAAGATGTAGCTGACGGCTGTAATAAGCTGCGAATTGATTTCCAAGTACAAGAAAGATGTGTATCATGCTGGCTATCACACAGAGATAATTAGAGACAGGCTGTGAAAAGGCACTGGAAGGACGAGAGAGAGGGGAAGGGAAAAGAACGCAAGGCCATTCGGCCCTTCACTCTCATGCCATCAGTCAATTAAATTTCAATTCCATCTACCTATAGTCATAGTCATACTTTATTGATCCCGGGGGAAATTGGTTTTCATTACAGTTGCACCATAAATAATAAATAGTAATAAAACCTGCCATGGTTCTACAGGACCATAAGACATAGGAGCTGACTAAGGCCACTCGGCCCATCGAGCCTGCTCCACCATTCCATCATGGCAGATTTACTATCCCTCTCAACCCTGTTCTCCTGCCTTCTCCCCTGTAACCTTTGACACCATTACTATTCATGAACCTATCAACCTCCTCTTTAATTACCCAGTGACTTGGTCCCCCACACCATCAGTGGCAATGAATTCCACAGACTCACCACCCTCTGGTTAAAAAAAATCCCTCCTCATCTTTGTTCTAAAGGGACTTCCTTTCTTTCTGAGGCTGTGTCCCCTGGCTCCAGACTCCTCCACTATCGGAAAGATCATCTCATCGTCCACTCTATCAAGGCCTTTCAGTTAGATATAACAATATCCTGTATTGCTAACACTCAGTAAAAGCTAATAATTTCAGATTTGGAACAATTAGACCTCGTATTTTGCCCATTTGTGTGCAAAAGTGTCTTCCCCCCTCCCCCTCACCCCTACTGATACCCAAAACCAGAACCAAAAGGCCTGGTTCCAGCTGGAGTTACACCATGCTCCCTTTGTTCTGTGTTGCCCCCTCTTATTGGAGGGACTGAAAGTGGGATCAGTGGTTCACAAGAATGATCCTGGAAATGAAAAGGTTAACATATGAGGAGCTTTTGCCGGCCTTGGGCTTGTAGTCACTGGTGCTTAGAAGAATGAAGGGGGATCTAATTGAAACATATTGAATATTGAGGGGGGTATGGGGTATCAGGGAGGGGTAGCACCTCTGGTGGGGGAACATGTTGCGTCCTTTTCAAGGCTGTTGGCCCACCTTTGGTCCCCAACTGGCACTCAGCTCTCACCTGTGGCTCCTCGTAGCTGTTTGCATGCGACAGCGGCCACACCCTGGGTAATGGCTTCCACAAGCTGGCTAAACCAGGTGAGGGTAGCCGACGGGTCTCAAACCCTTGGTGAGATAGGAAGTTGTCTATCCTAGCATGTGAAGACAGACTCCAGCGGATTGAGCGGACGAGACCAATGGAAGGTCCAACGGTCAAGAAGGCGGTCTCTGCAAGCGTCGTGGAACGTGTAGAGCAGGACAAGACACATAAGACGTCCTGGTCTTCCACTGCGCCTAGTCCCATCTCCAGCCGTCTTGACTCTGTCTTGCCACTGGATCCAGATGGGAATTGGGAAGAGAGAGCAAGGCTGACGCTGCGCAACTCTCCCTCACTTAAATCCAAATCAAGCGCTTGTCTCGACACCATCACATAAGCCGGCTGGTGACGTACTGGCATCAGCGCTGGACTCCGGGGTGAGGGGTCCCAAGTTCGAATCCGGTCGGCCCCCATGCTGGGTTGAGTGTCGAACTAGCAACTCGACGTACTCGTAAGAAGTACTAATGGTGTCGAGGTCTTCATCGATGACAAGGGACGAACCTTACTGATTATTGAAAAGCCTGGATAGAGCGGGCATGGAGAGGAAATTTCATATAGCAGGGCAATCCAGGACCAGGGGATACAGCCTCAGATTAGAAAGTCATATCTTGGGAAAAGAGATGAGGAGAAATTTCTTTATTCAGAGGGTGGTGAATCTATTGCCACAGATGGCTGTGGAGGCCAAGTCATTGGGTATATTTAAAGCGGTGGTTGATAAGTTCTAGATTAGTCAGGGCTCAAAGGTTGCAGGGGAATGGGGTTGACAGAGACAATAAATCAGCCATGATAGGATGGGGAGCAGACTCAATGGGCTGAATGGCCTACTTCTGCTCCTCTGTCTTATGGTCTCATGGCGCAGGTTAAGCCTGGCCTTCACATTGCCACACTGAAGTGGTCACCGACCCTTAAGGTAGAACAGACCGAGCCCTCAGAGCCAGATGGCAGCTCACCCGAGGATTTGTCTGTCTTCCTAATTGAGCAAACGTCAAACAAATCCACAGCAATCTGCCTGAGAAGCTCCATTAGACACAAGCAAAGAACAACTAATCAGTTGTGTCCATTCCGTTCAGATCTGGACATCTGCACTTCAGTTGCTGGAAACGTATTGTCCAATAACGTCAAGTGCTAACCCTTGACGTCCTAGCCACTCAAGTTCCAATTGCGGGGGTGAATGACTGTCACCCTTCACATCTTTGCCAGAGCCTTTGTTATTTTCTTTGGGAGTAGGGGGAGGGTATTTAACCCAGGACCAATGGTTGGGATGGAGAGTTTGGGGAGAGGGAGTCTTACCCGCTGATCTCCTGTAGAAATCCCACTGACTTTCAGCTCCCACTCGAACCCAGGGGGCTCGTTGTTCGTGAGTTCATCATGAAGCCATGACATCAATTTTAACACCTTATCCACCTGAAGGTGGGCTCAGAATGAGAAGATGCTAAGTGTGAAATGTGGACCAAAGGGCTCCCCGGTCCTCTCCCACCTCAAATCTCATTTCCTCTCCCACTCACGCCTTACGGTAGACAATAGACAATAGGTGCAGGAGTGGGCTACTCAGCCCTCCGAGCCAGCACCGCCATTCACTGTGATCATGGCTGATCATCCACAATCAGTACCCTGTTCCTGCCTTCTCCCCATATCCCTTGACTCCACTATCTTTAAGAGCTCTATCTAACTCTTTCTTGAAAGAATCCAGAGAATTGGCCTCCACTGCCTTCTGAGGCAGAGCATTCCACAGAACCACGACCCTCTGTGTGAAAAAGTTTTTCCTCAACCCCGTTCTAAATTGTCTACCCCTTATTCTTAAACTGTGACCTCTGGTTCTGGACTCCCCAACATCGGGAACATGTTGCCTGCCTCTAGCATGTCCAATCCCTTAATAATCTTATATGTTTCAATCAGATCCCCTCTCATCCTCCTAAATTCCAGTGTATACAAGCCCAGTTGCTCCAATCTTTCAACATATGACAGTCCCGCCATCCTGGGAATTAACCTCGTGAACCTATGCTGCACTCCCTCAATAGCAGGAATGTCCTTCTTCAAATTTGGAGACCAAAACTGTACACAATACTCCAGGTGTGGTCTCACCAGGGCCCTGTACAACTGCAGGAGGACCTCTTTGCTCCTATACTCAATTCCCCTTGTTATGAAGGCCAACATGCAATTAGCTTTCTTCACTGCCTGCTGTACCTGCATGCTTGCTTTCAGTGGCTGATGAACAAGGACACCTAGATCTCGCTGTACTAGGAAGGACAGTAACCAGGGAAGAGCTGGACAACGGGCAGAACAGTACTAAAAGAGAAGTGTAATAGACTAGGTGCTGTACTGAAGGAACATCTCTGCTCTTCGTTCATTTTCTTTCTTCTTTATGGTCTTGTGGTCTTCAAATGTTGCTGAGAGGGCAGGATGTCCTGAGGCATCCCTTCTGCACCATTCCACCTGGCTGCCCTTAAATGTTCATCCCCTGTGATGGTGAGAGCCATGTTTTCTACACACGTTGAGAAACCTGCTTCGTCCCAGGCTGTCCTTCGGATTTTTAAGAGACAATATCATATTTTTAATCTCTGGTTTCAGTCGTGCCTACATGTAGAGTCAGAGAGTCAAACAAGATGGAAAAAGGATCTTCAGCCCAACCTCTTCTCCTATCAAACCTTTCATATTCTAACACACTCAGTCTCAGTTTTCCTATTTCCATAGGAAGGAAACCCATCCTGTTTGGTCCTTCCTTGACAGCAATACCCTTAGTTCTGTATCAGCTTAGTAACATTTTAAATGATGCACAGCAATCCTGAATGCCCAGTGGATCCGCACTGCACACACACACACACACACACACATAGAACGACACAAACTCACACTCACATACATTCACAAACACACATGCATTCTCCTCTCTCTCTCTCTCTCACACACACACACACATACAAATGAACAAACGCTAAACATACACACACATTCTCACACACAAACACAGTCACACAAATTCAATCACATACATACACATAGGCACACACATTCTCTCACACATACACACACATACATACTGCCCAGACACAGACATGCAAGCACACAAAAGCACACACAGACACATACAGACACTCACACCCACAAAGACAATCCTTGTTTTGCTATTCAGGAGCAAAGCGACTTCTTGACTGAGTTTCAGCCAGATGGAAGGGATTCAGAGGCCAAGCCTGCAGTTGGGTGGCTTTCTTCCTGTGTAGGCTGAACCCTGTTCACCAAAACTGTTTCTGAACACTTCCTCAGTGTGTTAGCTTCTTGATCCCTGGCGGGGCATCATTTGCAGTGGGCTGGCTTTGAAACCTGAACAACAAGCTGGAGTCTGAAGGCTGAGCATCACACCATTCGCTAACCTAAGAAGGTGTTAGGGGAAGCATCTGTGAGATTACAATTCAGAAATGGACCACATCACATTGGGACAGCAGTATTGACACAATGAGAAAGATCCCTTTATACTCATTTTCGTGTGAAACAGATTGCAATGGGAAAGTCCCATCAGAATTTTACAGCAAATTCTGACTTATCATAACTTATGGGAAGGGATCAGACATGTTCTGAAAATCAGGATTGAACAAGAAGGGGTTTGATCTACTGGGTTTCTTCACAGCTGAATTGAATGGGAAAGGGTTTGGTTCAATGAGATCAATAGAATGGATGGAGTTAGGGCCATTGGAATTTAATAAAATGGGAGTGAATGGGAAGTGGTTTAGTCTGTTGGGAATCTGCAATATGATTGGCTAGACAGTAGCTTGTCCACTGAGATCCCATCCAATGGGAGTGAAGTTGATTTGTTTGGACAGCAAAATGTGAATGAATAGGGAAGAGTTTGGTTCTTTGAGATATTATGGAAAGGGAATGAACAGATGCCTTAGGTTCCTGAGGGAAGGATTTGGACTCAGTATTACCCCACTAATATTCTGTGATTGATTGGTGCTGTTGACATTGACTTTCTCTGTCTGAGGTAAGGCTCAGATTGGAGCCATCAATCACTTGGTATGAATTCTATGTCAATGGAAACTAACCCCGCCCCCCACCCGAGAGTGAGGGGAGGAATCAATCACCCTTTCAAGAATTTGCAGTATTAAGTGTAACACTGGAAAACCACCAGTTCAGTGTAGAAAGCATGTTACAAAGGCTGGATTCTGACCTCCAGTACTGGGAGGACTAATGTGAAACATTTAGGTTGGACATCAGCTCCTGATAGCAGCCTCCAGTAAGATGGTCATTGTGCACAATGTCGTGAAAGCCCAAGTACCAGCAAGGACTAACTTGAGCAACGCACACAAAACGCTGGAAAAACTCGGCAAGTCGGGCAGCATCTACGGAGGGGAGAAAACAGTCAATGCTTTGGGCAGAGAACCCCTCACCAGGATGGAAAAACAAGAGAGCAGAAGGCAGGATAAGGAAGTAGGAGAAGGGGATGGAGCATACGGTAGTAGGATATAGGTGAGACCAGGGGAGGGGGAAGGTAAGTGGGTGGGGCAAGGGAAAGAAGTCAGAAGTTGGGAGGTGTTAGCTGGAAGAGGTGAGGGGATGAAGCAGAAGAAATCTAATGGAGAGCACAGTGGACTATGGCAGAATGGGGAAGAGGAGGGGAACTGGAGGGAGGAGAAGGGCAGGGTATGAGGTAACCAGAACGGGGAATGGAAAATGAGAAAAGGAGAAGGGGAGTGGGGAAGAAATTACAGGAAGTTGGAGAAGCCAGTGTTCATGCCACCAGGTTGGAGGCTACCTAGACGGAATATGAGGTGTTGCTTCTCCTACCTGAGTTTGGCCTCATCATGGAAACAGGGGAAGCCACGGACAGACGGCGGGAAGCCGAACTGAAATGGGTGGCCGCTGAGGGATCCTGCCTCGTGCCGTGCACAGAGCAATAGTGCTCCACAAAGCAATCCCCCCAGTCAGCATCCGGTGTCACCAACGCAGAGGAGGCCACAGCGGGGGCACCTGATGCAACAGATGACCCTGAAGAGATTTGCAGGTGATGTGTCCACTCGCCTGGAAAGACCTGAATGATGGTGAGGGAAGAGGTGTGGGGGCAGCTGCACCAGGACCCTTGCAGGGATAAATGGCAGAGGAGAAATCAGTGGGGGGGGTGGGGAAACGAATGGACAAGGGAGTTATGTAGAGAGCGATCCCTACAGAAAGTGGAGGGGTGGGAGGACTAACTTGATTTCTTTTATCATGTCCCCTTTAAAGCGAGGTCCCGTTTGATCTCATGACTGTACATAAATATTCATGTAATGTTATTCGAGGAGGATTCAAGGACTCAAAAAATCAAGGTACATTTATTATCAAAGTATGTGCGCGGTATACAATTATGAGATTCGGCTTCCCCACAGGCAGTCATGAAACAAAGGAGAACCACAGAAAAAAACATCAGCCCTCCCTCCCCCCACAAGCAAAAAAAAATCATCAGGCGAAAGGCAACAAAAAAAGAGCGAAACACAGAAAATAAAACACAAAATCAAAAGGCTTATTCAGTTCACTCTGTGTTCATTATCTGTCGGCCGCCCCGGTTCAAAATCGCCCAAAGTAACAACAAAAAAGGAGCGATCCAGAAAAACTAGAAGCACGTCATATGTGAATTGGAGTCGGAGCCACAAACTGCGTTGGTTAAACTTTGCTCGGGTACCGTCCTCCGACAGCATCGGGGGAGAGAGAAATCACTCGAACGCAAGGACCTTACCCCTCGGGAGCAGGGAGCGAGAGGGACACACACACACACACACACACACACACACAGACACACACACACACACACACACACACACACACACACACACACACACACACACACACACACACACACACGGAAGAGAGTACAGTCAACGTTTCGGGCTGAGACCCTTCAACCCTTCAGCAGGACTGAAGGGAAGATTTACTTCTTCAGGGTCGGCATCCCTGGAAGAGACTTCGCAGGGTCGGAATCCTTTCCCTTGTTTGGGAGAGACCGCCACACTCAGACACCTTCTTCCAGCGGCATGGGATACCTCTCAGCGACCCGGCCAAAATAATCTCTCAACCATCTTTCATAAAAATCAGAAAAAGAGGCATCTCCCCCAGACTATTTCTAGTGACTAAAGAGTCTCTGGAGTGGGCGTTGTTGTCACGAGCTAACGCGTGGCTCCAGGCTAGATTTACTGCAAAATGGCAGCTTAGTACATGAAGAGTTTTTCAGACATTTTTTGAGTCATGGCGTCAACCCTTCATCAACACTGAGCAACATATATACGGGAGTATCTGAAGATTTTGTCTGAATAATCGTAGGCATAAGACATGAAAGTCAGTCCTCGGGCCATCATGCCCGCGCTGCCCGGCAACCACCCAGAACAGACTCTTTTCATCGTTCATCACAACCGGGTTTATCATCAGTGACACACGTCGGGAAATGTGTTGCTTTGCAGAAGCAGTACAGTGCAATACATAAAATATACAATAAATGAAATAAGAAATATTTATAAAATAAGCAAGTAGTGCAAAAAGAGAATAAAAAATACTGGGGTAGTGTCTATGGGTTCAATGCCCTTTCAGAAATCTGATGGAGAGTGGAAGAAGCTGTTCCTGAATCACTGAGTGTGTGTCTTCAGGCTCCTGTAAGCAAATGCTTCCAGAGGCGGGTTAACAACTACATCTGCAGCATGCTACCACCCACACTGGCCCCCTACAACTCGCCTACCGACACAACCGATCAACAGATGCAGTAGCCACAGCTCTACACACTGTTCTTACACATCTGGAGAAGAGGGATGCTTATGTGAGAATGCTGTTCTTGGACTACAGTTCAGCGTTCAACACCATAATTCCCTCCAGGCTCGACAACAAGCTCAGAGACCTTGGCCTTCACCTCTGCCCCTCTGACCCGCAACACAGGTGCCCCTCAGGGACTTGTCCTAAGCCCCCTCCTTTACTCTCAGTATATCCATGATTGTGTCGCCACCCACAGCTCCAATCTGCTAATTAAATTTGCTGATGATACTACACTGATTGGCCTAATCTCAAATAATAATGAGACAGCCTACAGAGAAGAAATCATCACACTGACACAGGGGTGTCGAGAAAACAGTCTCTCCCTCAAAGTCACAAAAACAATAGATCTGATTGTGGATTACAGGAGGAATGGCGACGGGCTAACCCTAATTGACATCGGTGGATCTGGGGTTGAGAGAGTGAACAGCTTTAAGTTCCTTGACGTACACATTACCAAGGATCTCACATGGTCTGTACATACCAACTTTGTAGTGGGAAAAGCACAACAGTGCCTCTTTCACCTCAGATGACTGAAGGAGTTTGGCATGGAGCCCCAAATCTCAAGAACTTTCTATAGGGGCACAATTGAGAGCATCCTGACTGGCTGCATCACTGCCTGGTATGGGAACTGTACTTCCCTCAATTGCAGGACCCTGCAGAGAGTGGTGCGGACAGCCCAGCACATCTGTAGATGTGAACGTCCCATGATTCAGGGCATTTACAAAGACAGCTGTGTAAAAAGGGCCCAAAGCATCACTGGGGACCCAAGTCATCCCAACCACAAACTGTTCCAGCTGCTACCATCCAGGAAACGGTACTTCAGCATAAAAGCCAGGACTAATAGGCTCCAGGACAGCTTCTTCCACCAGGCCATCAGACTGATTAATTCACGCTGATACAATTGTATTTCTAGGTTATATTGACTGCCCTTGGTTGTACATACTATTTATTACAAATGACTATAAATTACACATTGCACATTTAGACAGAGACGTAACATAAGATTTCTACTCCTCATGTATGTGAAGGCTGTAAGTAATAAAGTCAATTCAATTCAATTCCCTTTTGGTAGTATTAAGAGGAGGACTTGGTGGGGTCCTTAATGATAGCTGCCGCCTTCCTGAGGCATCATCGTTTGAAGATGTCAACTCACTTTTCTTGATTCTCCTCACTTTCTCATCTACTCCTCCCAGATTGTACCACTCTCCTCCTCACTAGGGGCAACTAGCCTAACCACCTGCCTGTTTCTGGGTGTGAAAGAAGCAGGAGCACGCACCCAGTCATAAGCAGAGCATGCAAGCTCCACACAGACAGTACCCAAGGTCAGGATTGAACTAAGGTCCCTAGAGCTGTGAAGCAGAGGCTCCTCCGGCTGCACCTCTTTGTCACCGTTCTCTGTGACAGCTCCTCTGTCAGCAGGAAGCCAGAAGTGCTATCCATATGACCATAAGATAAAGGAGCAGATTTAGACCATTGGCTTATCCAGTCTGCTCTGCCATTTCATCATGGCTGATGAATTTTCCCTCTCAGCCCCAATCTCCTGCCTTCTTCCCGTATCATTTCATGCCCTGAAGAATCAAGAATCCATCAAACTGTACCTTAAATACACACAATGACTTGGCCTCCACAGCTGCCTGTGGCAATGAATTCCTCAGTTTCACCACTAACTGGCTAAAGAAATTCCTCCTCATTTCATTCTAAAAGGACACCCCTCTATTTTGAGGCTGTGTCCTCTGGTCTTAGACTCTCCCACCACAGGGAACATCTTCTCCACGTCCACTCTACCGAGGCCTTTCACCATTCAGTAGGTTTCAATGAGATCACCCCTCAGTCTCCTGAATTCTGTCACTGCTCATGTTCCCTCTGGGAAGGCTCAGAAGGGCATGAGAAGTCAATACTGACTATGCAGGAGCAAAGGAGAGCAGAGCAAGATGAACCACGTCCTTCCTTGTAAAGGAAACCTTCCTTTCCTCTGGGCATCCTCCAGTGGTCTGCCACACCTGCTCACTCAACCCTTTCACACCTTCTCACTCAACCATTTCACACCTTCTCACTCGACCCTGTGATACCTTCTCACTCAACCCTTTCACAGCCTCGGCTGTAAACCCACACACTTCACATTCTCACTGAATGTGGTGGCCTGCAAATAGCAAACACTCTTTCAAGAAAATTGCATCTAGTTGACATTTCAATTTCACATCCAGTGTGTCTAATGTGCTATATCATTTCTAGACGTTCCAAATGTGTACCAGAATCATGTGCAAAACCACTTTTTCAGCCAGTCATGTTGTGTTATCTCTTTGTATCCTTTCACCAAAATAATATTTATTCCTGGATTCAGGCACTGACAGAACCCATCCCCATTTTTAGACTGAAAAAATGTTCTCAACATGTTGATAGCTATATCATTATACTTTATTATATCTGCAACTGAAAGCTGAGCTAATGGTTGAAGTAGGCACGCCTAGGAACATAGATAGCTCAGAAACACCTTGGTCGCAGTTTGCTGCAGTATGCTAGTATCAATATTTTTAACTTTTATATGTTTAGATTATAGTAAATATTCATTATGGTAAACTTGAAAATATGCTTCGCTGAATGTGAAATCTTGGATTATAATAAAATAGCGGTCTTGATCAACGTTCCCTCTGATTTTTTTTACAGCTGTGTGGACCAACCATTGCTCTGAGAAGGAAATTTTTACATGGCCTGAAAACTGTGTGGAACTTAAAATATATTTTTGTGATAAATATTTAAAATAAAAAATTGAAAAATCACATACTTTTGAATTTATTTATTAATTGAAGGGTATAATAAAATACAGTAGCAAAAAGAACATCATTCACATTTCATAAACTTTTAAAATTAGACGGTGTTGGCTTTCAGTGGGCCATCAGATTATTAATAATGATCTGCCGACTTCCATTCTGTGTAGATTGTTACAATTTGTAACAGACATTGTAAGTACATTGAAGCTTTAAAATGTTTCAAAGTAAAGGTTGTAGTATATTTATTATTTTGAAAATGTATGGATTATATTAATTGACACATAGTTAATTACGGGGTATTGCACAATTATATTAATATAGATTACAACATTTTATTAACATATATAAAAGAAAATTCCAGCTGCATGGCAGCAAAGGCTATGTGCATGGGAGCATTTCAGTTACTGTGTGGCAGCGCACCCGCACAGCTTAAAGGGTACAATGGTCCTGATGCTCCTTGACATTATTTAAATTTTTGAATTCTTGTCAATAGTCACCTATATAGGAACATAATTACCCGACAATCATTAGACTTCTGAACCAACTTGCATAATTTCATTCACATCAAATCTGAACTCATTCCATAACTGATGGACTTTACTTTTAAGGACTGCAACTCATATTCTCAGTGTTAATTACTTATTTAATTATTTTATTTGGTGAATTTGTCTTCTCTGTTTATCAGTCTTTGTTTGTGTGTAGATTTTTTTCATTGACTCTATTATGCTTCTTCGCTTTCCTGTGAATGCCTGCAAGAAAATGAATGTCAGGGTAGTATATAGTGACGTATACATACTTTAAGAATAAAGTTAGTTTGAATGTTGAAGAGGTGATGGTGCCAGTTGCTCCTGTAGTTTGCATGGTGCTGTAGACTTATGGCGTAACCAGATGTTAGCTAGTTCAGAGGGAAGTAAGAAGTAGTCACAATGTTGTAGCTCTGGAATCAAGTCAGACAGGGTAAGGATGTTAAAGTATGTTAATGAGCTAGGTGGATTATTGTGATTATTTAAAGGCATCCGTTAGTCTTGTGAGACCATGGATCTGCGCCTGGAAAGTCTTCACTCTCCAGGGTGCAGGCCTGGGCAAGATTGTATGAAAGACCAGCAGTTGCCCATGCTGCAAGTCTCCCCTCTCCACGACACCAATGTTGTCCGAGGGAAGGGCATTAGGACTCATACAGCTTGGCACCAGCATCGTCGCAGAGCAATGTGCGATTAAGTGCCTTGCTCAAGGACACAACACGTTCCCTCGGCTGGGGCTGAAACTGATGACCTTCAGGTAGCTAGTCCAATGCCTTAAACACTTGGCCACGTGCTCACTATTGCGATTATAGCTGATAGATTATCTATTAATAGATGGACGTCATGGTAGTGTAGCGGTCAGCACGACGCTACTACAGCTTGGGGCGTCCCAGAGTTCAGAGGTCAATTCCAGCGCCCTCCTGTAAGGAGTTTGTACTTCCTTCCCATGGAATGTGTGGGTTTTCCATGGATACTCCGGTTTCCTCCTGCAGTCCAAAGACATACCAGATAGGTTCGTTGGTTACTGTAAATTGTCCCGTGGTTACGTTAGGTTTAATCGGATTTGTCGGGGGTTGCTAGGGTGATGTGCCTCAAAGGCCCAGAAGGGCCTACTCTGTGTTATGTCGCTAAATAAGTAAATAAATAAATATTAGTTTCAAGGCAGCATTCATTCCAGAGATTTTAATGCAGCCAGTTACTTGAACATATAAATGAATTTAAATGATCCAACAGCCACAACGATGTTTGAACACAAGTTTATTTTATTGCCTTGAGCACCGAGCCGCTGAGCCCCACTTTCACATTGCTATTTGTGGAAACTTGTTACACAGTAACTCCCTGTTGTGCTTCCTCTGCTACAACAGTGACCACACTGAAATAATACTTAATTGGCTGAGAAGCATCTAGGGATGCTCTGAGGTCGTGAACAGCGCTCTCAAAACGGAAATGTTTCTTTCTTTATTGGCCTTATTTTGCAGGATTAATCATTGGCGGGGGGAGGGGGAATGTGGTGAGCAAACAGATGTTTACAACCCAGGTCCACAAACAGTTCAAATTAAAGAGTTGAACCATTCACATTTGCACAGTAAGAGGGCATTCTGAACTGTTTTCCTACCAATTAAATTGTGATTTAATCCATGCTGGCTTTTCCACTTAAAAAAACAATGCTCTCTGTGTTATTATGTGTGCATAATAAAGAACATCAGTTCCCAGTGGACAATGCGAGGGAACCTGGAACCGGAAGCTATGATGGTGACCTGGTCGTGCACGCACAGGGTTGAGGGCAGTTCAGTAATAAATCATTCCAACGTAAACCCACACCATGTTTGTCCTTATTAAGAACAAGCATAGCATGGTGTCAGAAGTGGGATAGTGAGGTCTGAACATGCAAAGTAAATGAATACCATGCGTGAATGAGGAAGAGACTGCACGGGTATGAAAGGTACTAACAGCAAGTGAGGTCGCACACTAGTTATGATGGAGAGGAGCTGGCCAGTGAGGCGAGAGAGCACGTTGCTTCCAAAATTCAGCAGTCACTGGATTCACAAAGACAGATTCAGGTGAGAGGCCAAAAGTTCCCGTCATGGATAAGCTAATGCCTACGGCACCCATGCAGCTTACCGGCAATTTAACAGATAGCAGGAAACACTTCAAACAGAGAGCAATTCAATATATACTCAGCTGCCGAAGGGGTAGATGAAAATTTGAAAGCATCTTTCTTTTGCACGTAATTGGTGAAGGTGTTTTGGTCATCTACCACAACTTTCAAATTAACGAGACAGCTTTTATGTTGGACACTCGGATGACAAAATTTGAGGAGTATTTTGTTCCAATTAAGAACATCATAGTCGAGAGATATAAGTTACTTTTCTGTGACCAGAAACAAGGTGTTAGCTTTGACCAATACTTAACGGAGCTCCGCACACTGAGTAAGTCCTGTCAATTTAGAGGTTTGAGAAACTCACTAGTTAGAGACAGACTGGTTTGCGGAATTCCAGATAATGGACTCAGAGAAATACTGCGGCATGAAAAAGATTTGACACTGGAAAAGGCTGTGAATATGTGTAGGGCAGCAGAGACCACACCAGCACAAGCTAAGGAGCTGCACAGTGCATGCTGTGAAAACAGAGGAGCAGTGCACAACACGCACAAAATCCTGCAGGAACTCAGCATGCCAATCAGAATCTGTGGGAAAAAAGTACAGTTGACATTTTGGGCCAAGACCCTTTGGCAGGAATGGAGGAAAAAAGATGAGGAGTAGATTTTAAAGGTGGGGGGAAGGGAGAGAGAAACACAAAATAATAGGTGAAACCGGGAGGGAGAGGAATGAAGTAAAGAGCTGGGAAGTTGATTGGTGAAAGAGGTACAGGGCTGGAAAAGGGGAATCTAATAGAAAAGACAGGTGGCCATGGAAGAAAGCAATGCACAAACTGTTTCTCAAAGCAATGTCAAAGCAAAGAAAAATGCTCAAACAGCAAATACAGCAAATGTGGAGGTAGCCATATTCCAAAACTGTGTCCTGCTTATGGAAGGTCCAGAAATAATTGTGAGAAGAAGAATTTTGCAAAGTGCTGAAAGGCTGGGGTTGAGGAAATGGGGGAAGACTTTGTGGATTCTCTACAGACTGCAGAATGGGTCATTCCAGTGACAGTGAATGAGACAGTAATTCCATTCAAGCTTGATACTGGAGCCCAGGTGAATCTGTTGTCCATGGATGATTACAGGTCTCTCACAGTGAAGAGCAGGATGTACCCAGTGAAGTTTAAAGTGACAGGCTACACTGGAGAGAACGTCCCAGTGATACACAGTTGTATTGTGACCTTCAAGCATACAGGGCAGCACCTAAAGTCGCAGCTACTGATTGTACAAAAGGCAATACAGCCAATATTAGGTCTGTGTGCACGTGAAAAGCTCAGCCTGATGAAAAGAGTTATCATAGTGGCTTCACAGACCAAAGATGACCACACAACACTCATGGAAGAGAACACAGCTGTCTTTGAGGGGTTCAGATGCCTAACTGGTGTACACAAAATTCACAGAGATGAGACAGTGACTCCTGTTGTCCATGCGTGCAGGAAAGTTCAGCTTCCACTTAGAGACAAACTCAAACAAGCCTGGAATGGATGAATGACGCACAGAAAATTGAAGAACCAACAGATTGGGCAAACTCACTGGTCATTGTGCAAAAGGAAAATGGAGCATTGTTGATATGTTTAGACTCAAGAGATCGCAATAAAGCCATCAAGAAACAGCATTTTAATTTGCCAACATGTGAGTGGATCCTGTCCCAGTTTGCCGGTGCCAAGTGGTTTAGCAAGCTCGATGCCTCATCTGTGTTTTGGCGGATGATGTTTGATGAAGCAAGTTCAAGACTCTGCACTTTTCACACAGCATAGAGAACGTATCACTTTCTTTGGCTCCCGTATGGGATTCTGTCTGCACCAGAAATCTACCATAAAATCATCTACATGATCTTTGAGGGCATACTTTGTGTCAAGACCATGATGGGTAACATCATGGTCTGGGGTTCCACCAAGGATGAACATGTTACACGACTGAGACAGGTGCTTGACATGACATGAAATGTCATTTAAATAAAGAGAAATGTGAGTTTGGTGTTACGACACTGATCCTCATAGGAGATGTCATATCAGAACAGAAAGTGAAACCTGACCCAAGAAAGAGATCAGCCACTGAAACATGTGGCTTGGCTCTAACAAGTGTGGAAGCCAACTATACACAGATAGAGAAAGAGCTTCTTGCCAGCACATATGAATATAAAAGGTTTCATCAGTATATCAATGGACAAGCTTTTAGAGTGGAGACAGACCATAAACCATTAGTCTCAATTACACCAATGCACTGAATGACTGTCCCATGAGAATACAGTGCATGTTGATAAGGCTGCAGAAATATGATATGAAGATGATCTATACACCGGGAAGATATAAGTTTGCAACTGATGTGCTGTCTTGAGCAGTCAATAAGAAAGAAAAAAGTGACCAAGAGGTTAATGCAGATATACAGGCCGATGTTGACATGATCGTCACCTCTATTCCTGTGTCTCCTGATAGAACAGAGCAGATTAGGAAGGCAGCGAGAAAGGATGAAATGATGGAAGTACTCAAAGAAACAATACAGAAAGGATGGCCAGCAACTATGAATGATTGTCCAATGTGTATTCGGGATTGCTAGGCATGCAGAGCTAAGATGTCAGTAGTGAAAGATATGGTCTTCAAAGGGAACAGGTTTGTGATCCCAGTGTTGCTACGCAGGGAAATGCTCCAGAAGATATACAGAGGGCATCTTGCTGAGGAACAATGTAAACGCAGAGCTTGGGAAGTGACATACTGACCACAGATGAACCAAGACATCAGCCAGACCACTGTTTCATGTGAAATATGCCTTAACTACAGACCAAAACAGCTAGAAGAACAGCTTCCACTATACCCTGTACCAGACAGTCTGTACTTCAAAGTTGGTGTAGATTTGTTTGATTGTAACGGGAAGAATCATATTATTGTAACAGACTACTTTTCGAATTACCCCAAGGTTGCAAAACTACAATCAACATCCAGCAAAGTGGTCACCACCTTCCTGAAAGCTGTGCTTGCGAGGCATGGAGCTCCATGTGAAGTGGTATCAGACAATGGGCCACAATTTTCCAGCTGTGAATTTGAGTCCATTGCTAGTGATTGGGAGTTTCGACATATAACTCCAAGCCCACATCACTCAAAACCTAGTGGCCTAGCAGAGAGTTCAGTCAAGGTAGTGAAGGGCCTCATGAAGAAAGTGCAAGATGGACGAGAGGATTTCCACAGAAGTCTAATGATTTACAGAAGTGTGCCACTGCAGAATGGCCTTTCTCAAGCCCAGACGCTGATGGGTCAACACATACACTAACCCTCCAATGCATAAAAACCTGACACCTAAAAGAGTACACAAGGTCAAACTGGCTAAAGTGAAAGGGAAGGGAAAACGGAAACAATATCATGACAAGGCTGTGAAAAGCCGACCACTCCTAAAGCCTGGAGATCAAATGCAAATCCAGGATCACAATTCTGGCACATAGTCCATGTAAGCATAGGTGCGGGAGGAAGCAGCTCCACATTCCTACCTGATCCAGGTGGAGCAAGGGACACCACTCAGAAGGAACCACATGGATCTGTGACCACAAGCTCCAACCCCTAGATGTGACGCATCACCTGTCAGTACACCGAAGGGAACAAGAGAAAATCTGCGTATGCTGGAAATCCAAACAACACACACAAAATGCTGGAGGAATTCAGCAGGGCAGGCAGCGTATATGGAAAAGAATACAGTCGACGTTTCAGGCCAAGATCCTTTGGCAGACTTGCTGAAGGGTTTCGGCCCGGAACGCCAACTGTACTTTTTTCCATAGATGCTGCCTGGCCTGCTGAGTTCATCAAAGGGGCCAGAAAATGTAAAAAAAATGAAAATATCAAGCAGCGTTCTCACAAACACACAAACATTAACGCAGCAAATGCAAGCAATACACCTGTGGAAACAAATAGATTATCAGAAAGGACCATTAAACCACCTCAGAGACAGACTGAAAGTTGATTAGTGGATAAGGAATTGTAATTGCTCATTATAATTGAAGTTAAAATGTTGAATAGTTGAAAATCTGAAAAAAGAAATGAGACCAGCTATGGAATGTGGATACCTTTGTTGGAAAGGATTATTGTTCCTTGCAGGTTTATGAGGACATAGTGTCTTTGTTTTTCTTTCAAGGGGGAAGAATTGTTATTATGAGTGCATAATAAAGAACTTCAGTTCCCAGTGGGCTTGCAAGGGGTTCACCTGGAGCTGGACGCTATGATGGTGACCTGGTGTGCGTAAACAGGGTTGAGGAGAGTTCAGTAATAAAATGTTCTAACGTAAACCCACGCCAAGTTTGTCTTCATTATAAACATAATACTCTCGCATAGGGTTCACTGTCATCATTGGGTACGATGGACAACCAATCAATCAATCTGGGCTGGTACTTTATTGAGGAATGAATGCCTTCACTGGAGGTTGACAATAATCCATCACTATATTTCTGGAATTAAAACAGAGGATGCTGAAATCACTCAGCAAATCAGGCAGCATCTCTGGAAAGAGAAAGAGTTAAAGTTTCAGCTCATAAACTTTTCACTAGTGTTGGGAAAGAGGGAAACTGCTCAGAGTTTATTTCAGATTTCCAGCATCTGCAGTTGATTGACTTTCACTGCATTTGCGCTAGTAGAGCCGCTGCCTCACAACCTGCAGCTTCATTGTTAGTGCTGCTTATGTGCAGTTTGAACATTCTCCGATTGGGTTCATCCAAAGTCGTCCATTTTCCTCCCACATCACAAAGACGCGGGGGTCGGTAGATTAGTACTACCCCTAGTACAAGAGTGGTAGAACTTGGGGAGAGTCGATGGGAAAAAATGCAAGATGGCGTGGTAGCATAGTGGTTAGCATAATGCTTTACAGCACCAAAGATCGCCGATCGGGGTTCAATTCCCACCACTGCCTGTAAGGAGTTTGTACATTCTCCCCGTGACCACATCGGGTACTCTGGTTTTCTAAAAATTTCCAAAGCAGTATGGTTAGGGTTGGGGCATGCTATGTTGGCACCAGAAACGTGGGGACACTTGTGGGCTGCCCAGTAAAACCCACACAGATGTGATTTGACATGTTGCACTGTATGTTTTGACGTACATATGACAAATAAAACTACTCTCATTAAAAAATGTGATTTTGTGGTATTAGTGTAAATGGTTGGCACCATAGCCAAAGAGCTTGCTTATGTGCAATATCTCTCTACAAATATATGATTCTGTTTGTGAGTTTTCTTCAGAGCTTCCTCCTCTGAGGACCTTTGTGATATTTCATTTAAATAAAGTGGAGGAAAATCACTTTGTTGTATGTCTTCTCAGTAGGAAATGATCAGAAAGAGGTGGGCAAAGGATATAATCAGCCTTCACACATACAAACTGCAGCAGAATCCAGACTCGATGGCCCAAATGGCCTCCTTACATCCCATCATGATTCTATACGACACCACATTACTTTCTTCTTGCCAGAGTAATTCAGCCTGGCTCAGGCAATCAACAACATACTTCAGATTCTCGTCTGATCCTTTGGCCATCCAAGAATTGAGACGAGGCAACAACAACAACAACAAAAATGTAGCTTTGTATTAAAGCAGAAAAAAATGGAAGTACTGAACTGGTCAGGAAACAAAGATCATAAACACAAGAAAGTCTGTAAATGCTGGAGATCCAAAGCAACACATACAGACAGAATGCTGGAGGAACTCAGCAGGCCAGGCAGCAGCTGTAGAAATGAATGAACTGTCAACATTTCAGGCTGAGACTCTTCTTCAGGACTGGAAAGGAAGGGGGAAGACGTCAGAATAAAAAGGTTGGGAGAGGGGAAGAGGCTAACTGGAAGGTCAAGTGCTGGAGAAGAAGGAATCTGATAGGAGAGGAGAGTGGACCACAGGAGAGAGGGAAGGAGGAGGGGACCCAGGGGAGATGATAGGCAGATGAGAAGATGTAAGCGGCCAGGGTGGGGAATAGAGGAAAAGGGGAGGAGGGAGTTTTTTTTTACCAGAGGGAGTAATTGATATTTATGCCATCAGGTTGGAAGCAACCCAGACGGAATATAAGGTGTTGCTCCTCCACCCTGAGGATGGCCTCAACAAGATGTTGAGATACTGCACTTGATTTGGTACCAGATCTGTCCCTATGAAAATAAATAAGACAACACCGTGCCACAAATCGTCAAAGGCTCCGTCAAAGAGATGGGTTTCAGGTGTGCCAGTGTGGAGGAGTGAAATAATCAGTGAGGGAGGGGCCCTGATATCTCTGTGGATTGTACAGCTGGGGAGCTGAGAGCCGATGGAGATTTAAAAACAAAAGTAATAATTTTACAATGGAGGCATTGCTTGACTGGAAGCCAGATGAGTTCAGCCAACACGGGGTGAACTGAGTGGCTGCGTCATGGTTTTGGTGTGGAAAATCAAATGCACGCAGACTGTAAGGAGCTTTAGAGAGTAGTAGGTTCAGCCCAATACATCGCAGGCATATCAAAATAATTTACAAGAGGCGCCACCCCAAGAGGGCAACATCGAAGATCCACGCCATCCGGGTCTCGTCACCTTCCCACAGATACCACAGGGCAGGTGAAGTCCCACACCACCAGGTTCAAGTTAGCAACTTCCTTTCAACCATTTGATTCCTGAACCAACCTGCATAACCCTATTACCTCAGTACAGTGACACATGGCACAACAGTGGACCCTGTTCCTGTTCTGCTTTTGTTCTCTTTTGTCGAACTTGTGCATGGTTTACGTTTATACGTGAATGTACTTTCTGTGCCTGTGATGCCTCTGCAAGTCAGCTTTTCATTGCATCTCTGCATGTGCATTTGACAACAAACAAAACTTTGACTTGGACTCGGAATGGGACGAGTTAGCGTCCAGGCAGCAAAAGATTGTCTGAGCTCAAGTTTATGTAGGGAGGAAGATGGGTGGAATTATCTAGAGATATGGAGGATAAGGTTAGGGTCTTAGCAGCATCTGTAGCAAGTGATGTTACACACCTGATGATGAAGCAGTTTGGGTGTCAAAAATGGGCGCTAAAGTTAGGCGGGAATCGTCCGTCTCAGCCCTAGGTCTTGGCCTCAGGGCAAGAGCATAGAGGCTGTGGCAGCGGGTGAGAGCACGACTTCCCTCCTCCCGTTACTTACTCGCGTAACGATTGTAAACTGGGCATCCCAGTGCCCCACTTGTTCACTACATGACGAAAGCGCGTGTGACTAGAGGCGGCAGGGTGACGAGCAGAGATCGTGAAATGCTGAAGCCTGTTGTGTGGCAGAAAGCTGCAAGTAGGTCACACCTGCCGTGCTAAGCAGTGATGCTATATGCAGCATCCTCCAGCAGCCTAACCTCCTCTGAATCGCAACTATCCGATTCTTAACAGCTACAGCAGACCTGCTAATAAATACTTCCACATTAATGAGTGAGACCAAGCAGACTAATTTACAGCATCTAAATTGTAGAATACTCCTCATTTAGCACATTTCACCATTAAATGGCTTCTTTTTAAGAAGACTTTTCCATTAAAATCTATCCAGCATTTTCAAACGAAGAGGTTCTCAGACCTCAAGAACTAACTAAAATTCGTGACATTTGTTTGGGATATGATTTGTGAGTATGATCCTGAGTTTTTATACTTCAAGCACCCTGAGTGAGTTAAAATAACCCATGGCATGCGAAATGTTGGTGAAAAATGGTTTCGTTTTTGCCACGGGGGGTATTGTAGGTTATTACTTTGTTCTCTCACCAGAACCACTGGCCCCCACTAATACGACTTGTCAGACCGAGAAAATGAAAAATTTATATTTAGTTACTTAAATCAGAATCTTACATAATATGAATGATGATTTCTTAACAGAGCTGCCCATGCTCCGTCTGAGGTGCTTAATGAAATCAAATGGTGTAATAGGTTGGTGGTGGAGAAAGTGCTTCTTCTGGCGGCTGGCCAGAATTGTAAGACTTGCCTGTTCAGAGGGTGTTGTCATGAGACACTTCTTCAAACACAACACGAGTGGTCCGTTGGAACTGTCTCCCACAGAATGCTGGTGGGACAGGGGTGGGTGCTGCTGGAATGGGGAGGGGTGCTAATAAACTGAAAATTTCAGGGCAGAGGCCGACAGAGTTTCTTTAGATAATGGAACCTAGCCACACAAGCCGGGGTCAGACAGAGAAAATTTACAAGGACCTTGCAGGGATTTGAGGAGCTGAGTTATAGGGAAATGTCGAATAGGTGAGGACTTTATTCCTTGGAGTGCGGGAGAGTGAGGGGAGATGTTATAGAGGTGTACAAAATTATGAGGGGGATAGATAGGGTGAATGCTTGCAGGACTTTTCCCCCCTCAGATTGGCTGCAACTAGAACTATAGTTCAAGGGTTTAGGGTGAAAGATGAAATATTAAAGGGAAATATGAGGGGGAACCTCTTCACTCAGAGAGTGTGGAACGAGCTGCTAGCAGAAGTGGTAGATGCAAGTTCAATTGAAGCATTTCAGATCATTTCCGGTTGGTACGTGGATGAATGGCTATGGCCTGGGTGCAGATAGATGGACCGGGCAGAAGACTGGGCCAACATGGACTAAATGGGCCAAAGAGCCTGTTAATAGTATCATGCACTGTAATCATCTGCAGCCAAGCAGGACAATCCAGTCACAAAACTGCAGATGCTGGAAGTACAAAACAAAAGCAGGAAATGCAGGAAATAATCAGCAGGCCAGGCAGCATCTGAAGAAGAAAAATGTTTCAGGGCCAAGACTCTTCATGACAGCCCTACCTCAACTGGACACTTGAGAATAAGCATGGTCATTTTAAACCATAAGACATGAGAGCAGTATCGAGTCTTCGCTGTCCTTCTGTCATGAGTGATTTACTATCCCTCTCAACACTATTCTTCTCCCTACAACCTTTGATGCCATTACTAGTTAAGAACTTATCACCCTCTGCTTCAAATATACCCAATGACTTGGCCTCCACAGCCTGTCTGTGGCTATGCATTCCACAGATTCACCAGCCTCCGGCTAAAGAAATTCCTCCTCATTGAATTGAATTAACCTTATTACTTACATCCTTCACATACATGAGGAGTAAAAATTTCCACGTTACGTCTGCATTTAAATGTGCAGTGTGCAATTTATTGTCATAAGGGGGCATTGGGAGCAGACCCAAATGCAAGACACAGACACTGCAGTTCTCAGAACAGGACTAGGTTTGTCAAGAGAGCAAGGTGAGTAAGGAAGAAACAACGCTGGACATTGACACAGGCCCTGGACGAGACTAGGATTCAGGACCTGGGCTAGGACTTGGACTGGAAACACAGGACCCAGACAGGGAACTAGGAATGAGGAGCCTGGACTATGAACTTGGAACTCCAGAATCAGAGCCTGGACAAGGACCCAGAACCTGGGTCTTGGTTGGGACTCAGACCTGGGTCTTGACTTGGAACCAGGACCCGGGTCTAGGCTAGGACTCGGGACTAGGATCTTGGCAAGGACAGGATGTGGAACTCCTGCACAGGACGAGGGAACTCCAGCACCAGGCTGGGTGAGGCACTCCTGAGCTGGGCGAGAACACAAAGCTTAGACTTGGACAGGGCTGGAACACGGTGCCTGGACTTGGACTTGGAACACAAGAACACAGAGCTTTGGACTTGAGCACAGGAACACAGAACACAGAGCCGGGACCCCTCCTTGGGGAGCACAGGAGATTGGGCCGGGACTCGTACACAGAACACGGACACTAAACACGGGGACACAAAGAGACAGATCTAAACTCAACAATAGATAGTTCCTTCTCTTGGCATGGCAAGGCTCCGGTCTCACTCCAGTGGTTGAACTTGATGGGGATACTGACAAGGTTGCAGGCAGAGGTTCAGAAGGAAGCAGAAGGGAAGGGAAGGGAACAGACCAGCAAACAATCCCTGATTTGCAGAGGCATTTATGTGCCAGACCAAAATGAGAATCAGATGCCTCAATTAAGGCACCCAACAGAACAAGGGGAAAACCCCGGCACAAGGATCGATGGACCGGACTGTGAACCGGAATGCGGACTTCACAGACCGGACCACGACGTTTATAGTAATTTGTAATAAATAATATGTACAACAGGACAGTCAATATAACCTGGAAATACAATTGTATCAGCATGAATTAATCAGTCTGATGGCCTGGTGGAAGAAGCTGTTCCAGAACCTGTTGGTCCTGGTTTTTAGGCCACGGTACCAATTCCCAGATGGTAGCAACTGGAACAGTTTGTGGTTGGGGTGACTTGGGTCCCCAGTGATCCTTTGGGCCCTTTTTACACACCTGTCTTTGTAAATGTCCTGAATCATGGGAAGTTCACATCTACAGATGCGCTGGGCTGTCCGCACCACCCTCTGCAAAGTCCTGCGATTGAGGGAAGTACAGTTCTCATACCAGGCAGTGATGCAGCCGGTCAGGATGTTCTCAATTGTGCCCTTGTAGAAAGTTCTTAGGATTTGGGAGCCCATACCAAACTTCCTCAACTGTCTGAGGTGAAAGAGGCGTTGTTGTGCCTTTTACACCAATTAGCCAGTATGTCCAGACCACGTTAGGTCCTCCGTGATGTGTATGCTGAGGAATTTAAAGCTGTTCACCCTCTCAGCTCCAGATCCATTGATGTCTACAGGGGTTAGCCTGTCTCCATTCCTCCTGTAGTCCACAACCATCTCCTTTGTTTTTGCGACATTGAGGGAGAAGTTGTTTCCTTGACACCACTGTGTCAGAGAGATGACTTCTTCCCTGTAGGCTGCCTCATTATTATTTGAGACTAGGCCAATCAATGTAGGATCATCAGCAAATTTAATTATCAGATTGGAGCTGTTGATGGTGACACAGTCATGGGTATACAGAGAGTAAGGAGGGGGCTTAGGACACAGCCCTGAGGGGCACCTGTGTTGAAAGTCACAGAGCAGAGGTGAGGGAGCCCACTCTTACCACCTGCCAGTGATCTGACGGGAAGTCCAGGATCCAACTACACAAGGCAGGGTGAAGGTCTTCTATGTTCTAAAGGGAAGTCCTTCTATTGTGAGGCTGTGCCCTTTAGTCCTAGGTTCTCTTACGATTGGAAGCATCCTCTCCACATCCACTATACCTAGGCCTTTCACTATTCAATAGTTTCAATGAGATAACCCCTCTTTCTTCTAAGCTCCAGTAAGCACAGGCCCAGGACATTCCAGAGTATAAGCTTTTCCACGTGGGAGACCGGTAGGGTTGGTCCAGTAAAACGTGGCCCAACTGCCGATGCAGGGTTTCCACCTGAAACATCAACAGTTGCATTCCTCCCACAGGATACTGCTCGGCCTGCCGAATCCTATCAGCTGATTGTTTGTGCCTCAGATGTCAATGGTCCCCAGAACGATGATCCGGTCCCCTGGCCCTGACCTGTAGGATTTTTCCATTGACACAGACCTTCCCCTGGACGGCTGTTCCCAATGAATTCTAATGGCTCACACTTCACATAGGAGGAAATGGACCAGTGCACACGAGTGTGCAAAATCAATCTGTGTGCTGTCATGAGCTATTTACAGTGTGTCTCTGTACACCTATGTCGCTGTGTGAAAGAAAGCACTGAGTCCAGACTGGTCTAATAAGCCATCTTCATACACATCGCTACAGTTATAGACAAGTTGTCATGCTCTTAATTGAGAACAAGAATACATGCGCCAGTTATATGAGAGAAACCCTCTCACCTCCGCAGGGATCGCCTACAGAATGAGGGAGGAAGGCTCATGTTTACATAGCAACGCACACAAAATGCTGGAGGAGCGCAGCAGGTCAGGCCACTCTACCAACGGGAATAAACATTTCAGGCTGAGGCCCCCAGAACACTTTGTGAGCAAATTTCCCTTCACTATGGCTCCGAGCTGCGGACGGGGTTTAGAGGACTGTGCATGTGCGCCGGTGGATGGGTGGGAGGGAGGGAGGAAACGGGGCTTCTTTTGGTGTTGTTGCTTTGGCGCTTGGTCCGTTCTGCGTTGCCCTGCCGAGCACGGTGGCCGTGATATGCGGGCCCCAGAATGTGTGCCGACACTTGCCGGTGCATCCTTAGGTGTGCTGGCTGCTAATGTAAGCAAACGCATTTTATTTTACTTATTCACTTTATTTACTGAGATACGGCATGGAATCGGCCTTTTTGGCCCTTCGAGCCGCATCACCTAGCAACCCCTGATTTAATCCCAGCCTAATAACAGGACAATTTACAATGACCAAATAACGTACTAATCTGTATGTTTTAGGAATCTAGGAAGAAACCCGAGCACCCAGAGGAAACCCCTCGATCACGGGGTGAACGTACAAACTCCTCACGGGCAGTGCTGGGTCACCAGTACTGCAAAGCATTGTGTTACCGTACCTTGCATGTTTTGATGTACACAGGATAAATAAATCGGAATGAAGGGCATTTTTTTTGAAGAGTTGGCACTGTTATGA
The DNA here is from genome assembly GCF_030028105.1 of Mobula birostris. Taxonomy (NCBI): domain Eukaryota; kingdom Metazoa; phylum Chordata; class Chondrichthyes; order Myliobatiformes; family Myliobatidae; genus Mobula; species Mobula birostris. Next base: position 27,474,842 of record NC_092391.1, on the reverse strand, counting down.
TCTTGGAACCGGGAAGCTAATTTGCACAAAGAAAATTCCCGGTACCAGCGAGACGACATTGGCTGAATGGCCTGTTTATACTGGTGCTGGGTGAGGGGAACTACTGTCCATAGCACTGGGAACGTCTCCTCTGCACCATCTTGATGGAGTGTTGAGGGACCTTCTATATCCAGATAAGAGCGTAGATGCCCATGTGTGGGGCAGCCCCTCTCCTGGCGACATTTTGAAAGGAAGGTAAAAACTGAGGCATCCAAACTGTTTCACAGACATCGAAGTGCGTCCTCAATCGTGGAGTCTGCACGGCAGTGATCTGCGCACAGCAATCTCCCACTATCAAGAATTGCTTGACGAGTACTTGGGAATCCTAGTGCCGGATTCCCTAAAGGTTAACTTGCTTGCTGGCAAGGAAAGGTAAATGCAAAGTGAGCAATCGTTTCCAGAGGACTAGAATATATAAGCAAGAGTGCATTTCTAAGGCTTTATGTGGCATCGCTCAGACCGTACCTGGATTATTTTGAGCAGTTTTCTTCTAAGAAAGGATGTGCTGACATTGGAGAAGGTCCAGAAGAGATTTACAAGAATGACGCTAGGAATGAAAAAGTTAATATATGAAGGGAATTTAGGACCAGAGGGCACATTCTCAGAAGAGGAGGATAAGACAGAGATGAGGAAGAATATTTCATTAGGAGATTTGCTGTGTCACCTGGAATGCTCGGAAATTTCTACAGATGTACCATGGAGGGCATTCTATCTGGGTGCATCACCCTCTGTTATGGGGGAGGGGGCTACTGCACAGGATCAAAGCTGCAGAGAGTTGTAAGCTTAGCCAGCTCCATCATGTACCCAAGACATCTTCAAGAAGCAGTGCCTCAAAAAGGCGGCGTCCATCATTAAGGACCACATCACCCAGGATGTGTGCTCTTCTCACTGTTACCATCAGGAAGGAGATACAGAAGCCTGAAGGCACACACTCAACGATTCAGGAACAGCTTCTTCCCCTCTGCCACCCGATTCCTAAATGGACATTGAACATTACCTCACTACTTATTTTTAAATTTCTGTTTCGTACTGCTTATTTAATTTTACTATTTTATATAGACTTACTGTATTTCACGTTTTTTTCCTATATTATCATGTATTGCATTGTACAGTTGCCACATAATTAACAAATTTCACGACATATGTCTATGATATTAAATCTGATTCTGAATTTCTTTAGCCGGAGGGTGGTGAATCTGTGCAATCCGTTGCCATGGGTAACAGTGGAGGCCAAGTCATTGGGTTTACTTAAAGTTGAGGTTGATAGCTCTTGATTAGTAAAGGTTTCAAAGGCTATGAGGAGAGGGCAGAAGAATGGGGTTGAACAGGAAAATAAATTAGCCATGACTGAATGCCAGTGCAGACTCAATAGGCCAAATGGCCTAACTCTGCTTCTTTGTCTTATGGTCTTATAAATTGGCCAAGCATTCTACCATCCTGCTCTTCGCTGACTTATGGAGAGGGTTATTTTACATCCTGTTGAGGGCACAGAAAGGGCTTCAGCTTAGCAGCTGATTGCAGAACATCACAAGCATCCATCTCAATTACAGAAGCAGGTCTCTCGCGTGGGGCTCACAACTACAACCTCTGACTCATTCGCAGGAATGCCACAGTAGGAATTTTACTGATGTATGGTGGTTACCACAGCTCTGTATGTGAAAGCATGCTTCGCTAGACAGGCACAAGAAAATTATCTGTGTCTGTGATAATATTGAGAAAGAGGTGTCAGGGAAACAAAATATAATCTCTTCTGTCTCCTATTATTTTGCATGAGCATGACAGACATTTCTCTCCATGGATCAAGCAGTATCTCAAAAACAAAACAGATTAGGATGGTGCATACATAAACAGTGCTGAGCGAAGTGTGGTTGTAACCGGAGGGGAGTTATCAATGACTCTGCAACACTGCCGACTTCAGGCCCAGTCTCTGCTAACACAGCCAGCCCCAGGCCTCAAGCCCAGTCTATGCTGACACAGTCAGCCCCAGGCCTTAGGCCCAGTCTCTCCAGACGATGTCAGCCTCAGGGCTCAGGCCTAGTGTCTGCAGACACATGCAACCTTAGGCCAGGTCTCTCCAAACACAGACAGCCCTAGGCCCAGTCTCTGCAAATACAGCCAACCCTAGGCCCAGTCTCTGCAAACATAGCCAGCCCCAGGCCCAGTCTCTGCAGCCACTTCTAGCCCCAGGCCTAGTCTCTGCAAACACAGCCAGCCCCAGGCCCAGACTCTACAGACACTTCCAGCCCCAGGCCCAGTCTCTGCAGACACTGCCAGTCCCAGGCTCAGTCTCTGCAGACGTGTACTGCCTTGGGCCTAGTCTCTGCAGTTGCCACCATTTTCAGTTAGCCGACTGTACTTTGCTGCTTTGCTATAGTAGCCATGTGTCCTCTGAGAGAACAGGAAATTGCACTGTGGTTTAATATAGTCCTCTTCAGGGCTGCTGACAGTTATGTTTTGTAACTTCAAAAACTAATTGAAAGAAAAAGAGGAGAGCCCGGGGATAACGTGTCTACTTAGTTTCTTTTCTATAATGAGGCGGGCACATATGACTTGCCGGCATAATGCCGCATGCTATTCACATACTTTCAGTAAACAAACAAAGAATTCTTCATCAAATAATATATTTAAAATATTATTCAAATATTACTGAAATATTAAATGCACAACATTGACGTCTTGTGGTGCTTAGTTTCGAGTTGTCATCTGATATTCATGAAATCACATTATGAAATTATAATCTTATTCCGAGTCAGACTATGGAAGGCGAGAGCTGTGTTCAGTCATAAGAAGATTCAGTGGTATAGTGCCAAACACTGGTACAGAGCAAAAAGCCCATTTCCAGGTTGCAGGCTCTACCCTTTATTCAGCTAGATTTTGACTACGACCAGATCTCCTGTGAGTTAAGGAGTCCTACTAAGCAAAAACCCTGTGATTAAAGCATTGCAGTTAAAATGCTGGCTTGCAAACCTTTCCAGGAATCGGGGCAATAACGTGCAGCCTGCTTTGAGGCTGGTCTTTCCTTGTTTGGCTGTGTTATAGTCTGACTTGCTTACACCGTGGTCTAGAATGGAAATAAGTTTCTGTGGCTAGCACAATGTGAGGTTCAAACGTCCCCTCCTAACTGATGGAGTCAAGGCCCTCTTTCAGTCTTGCTGAAGTCTGAACTCTGTGGCTGGTGCTGCTCCCTACATTTTCTCTTGGAATAGCTGAGTGTGGAGGAGGGAGAACTTTGACAGATATGTTAAAAGGAAGTGATCAGCAAAGTTAATGGCGGTCCCTTAAAGACTAAGACAGGTGAAGTCATAATGACGGATAAGGGTAAAGAAAACAAATAAATTTTTGCTATCCGTCTTCACAAAGGACAGACAGAAAGCCTCCCAGTTATTGCTGAGAATAGGGTCTGGATTGAGCAATAAACTGAAAGAAATTGGTTCTTTTAAAAAGTGTTAGTGAATTAATGGGACTTCAAGGCAGTAAATTCACAGTCCTGGGGACCTGCATCCTGAGGCTTTGAATGAGATGTCTATGGAAAGAGTGGATGCACCAGTTATCACTTTCTGAAATTCCATGGATTTTAGAACAGTTCTCACAGAATCAGAGGTAAAGGATGGTAACCCTGCTATTAAAGAGTGGGAAGTACAGACCAGGAACAACAGATTCATGAAGATAGACTGAGATCAAGCTTCAGCAAGCTGATTCTGAGAATGGCAGGTTTGTCACATGAAGACAATTTAAGCTGTCTGGAACAATGCTCTCCTGAGCTTAGAAGGAGAGATAATTTCAGTGAAACATATGTGGTTTAACAGGGTAGATGCCAAAATCATATCTTCCTTGGCTTTCGTTTCCAGAACCAGGGATCACTGTCTCAAAATAAGGGACCAGTCATTCAGAAATGGGATGAGAAGGAGCTTCTTCACCAGTGGGTAATGAATCTTGTAGATCTTCCTGCCCAAGAGAGGTGTGGAAGTTCAATTCACATACACTCAGTGGCCACTTTTTTAATTATGCCTGTATACCTATTGATTATGCAAATTTGGATCTCATAGAAACATTCCGAATGTTAAAACGCCTGAACAGATTAGATGTGGCAAGCTTGTTTCCCATGGTAGGGGAGTCCAGGACAAGAGGGCACGACTTCAGGATTGAAGGACGTCCATTTAGAACAGAGATGTGGAGAAATTACTTTAGTGAGAGAGTGGTAAATCTGTGGAATTTGTTGCCACGAGCAGCTGTGGAGGCTGAGTCACTGTGTGCATTTAAGGCAGAGATAGACAGGTTCTTGATTAGCCAGAGCATCAAAGGGTGTGGGGTGAAGGCAGGGGAGTGGGACTGACTGGAAGAATTGGATCAGCCCATGATTGAATGGCGGAGCGGACTCGATGGGCCAAATGGCCTACTTCTGCTCCTATATCTTATGGGTCTTAATGAAACAAATCAGGGATGGCCAAGAGGATGGAACTGGGGTAGCGCAGAGACCTCGGAATTTGTGGCACTGGTGGAGGCTAAAAGAGGAAAGCACAGAAAAGAGGAGCAGCAGGAAGTCGTTTGACCTCTCAAACCTCTTGAATGCCTCCATCACTTGAAGCTGTTCTTCTGAAGTTGGAATGACTGAACTCTGTGGGAAACCTAGACCTGGACCAAATACCCAAGCAGCCACGCCACACCCACAGAAGGATCAGAAAGGTGTGTGGAATGGAAACAGAAGCTGAAACTGCTGGATATGCTCGGGTACAAGCAGCGCAGAAACCATTCCAGGCCAAACCCTCCGACGCAGATTTCCCTGGAACCTTTACACACAGCTCAGTGTTGGGTGTTGTCACAATTCTTCAGTACCACTGTTCAGAATCAATAAACCCGTCAGTACTTTTTCATGAGTAAATCAGGCCCTACTGGTCCAGGCACGTGTTTACCTTAGGATGAAGAGCAGGGTCAATGGTTAGTTATTGTTGAGAAATGTGGCTATCTATTATACGTTCAGAAACAGCTCTTTTTGCAATACAGTGAGTCTGCAAGCACATCCAAATGGCCGGTCCTGGTGTGATGAGTTGCCAACTTTCCAGGTTTCCTCCTGATAACCCAAACGCCACCGGGGAGGTCATCCACATCGCAATATTCAAGCATCGCTGTATCAATGATGCTGCCACCTGGTGAAAGGGCAACTAGAGGAACAGGGGTGAGAGAGGGAGAAGACTCAGGTGGTAAGCTCAGTGTTGTTTAAAACATCGCACCACCAACCATGTAGTCCACCTCAATGATCCATCACCCTCCATTTCTGAACCTGTCTCTGTCATACATTTCCATAGATGCTGGAAATCGGAGATAATATGAGTATGAAGACACGTAGTCCTCTTTTATTGTCGTTTAGTAATGCATGCATTAAGAAATGATACATTATTTCCTCCGGTGTGATATCACAAAACACAGGACAAACCAAGACTGAAAAAACTGACAAAACCACATAATTATAACATATAGTTACAAACAGTGTAACAATACCATAACTTGATGAAGAAGTCCGTGAGCACAGTAAAGTTCAAAGTTTCTCAAATGTCCCATATCTCACGCAGACGGGAGAAGGAAGAAAAACTCTCCCTGCCATGCCGACCACAATCCAACTCTGAGTCATCAGAAAACTTCGAGCTCTGATCAGCTCTCCGACACTGACTACTGAGCGCCATCGGAGGGCCCGAATGATTTGACTTCCTTCTTGGTCACCAAAAGCAGGCAAAGCCGGGGATTTTGAGGCCTACCCTCCGAAAGATTCACGACCGCACAGTAACGACAGCAGCGAACGGGCGTTTCAGAAATTTCTCCAGATGTTCCTCTGTGCTTTCACGTCCATTCTCCATCAAATCAGAATTGTCCACGGCCCCTATTTAACAGATACCGGAGGGCTGCGCACGCACGGTGCGCTGCCATCTTCTCCTCCTGCTGAAGAGAAAATGCTGGAAACACTCAGCAGGTCAGACAGCATCTATGGAGAGTGAAATGGATTTCGTATTTCAGGTCAAAGACCTGATGTCGGGACTGAGAGGGAAAAACAAGCAGGTTGTGAATTGCAGGGAAAATACTTCAAACCACATCCATTTGGCAATGCGGACGACATTAAATTCAACATGTCCTTTCAAAGGGTCCTTTCAGCATATAGTTCAAAGTGGAATTCAATGTTAGATTCCAACCATGCATAGCGACGAGAAGTGATGAATCTATTGCTGATGTCACCAAAGAATTAACTGCTGTTGAATGGTCACAGACCAGAGAGTGGAGCTAAGTGGTTGCAAGTTCTTCAGTCTGAGGAAGTCATACAAAGCAAGTACATAGGGAAGGAAGTTGAACTGATTAACAAAACCCATCAACAGACTAATGACGGTGCCGATGTCTGAAGGCTATCCATACACCTATTTTCAAAGAGAGAAAGCAAGAGGGTGTATTTATGCATAATATGCAAATAAGTCAAATCTTACATCATGTAATGATGTCATCATGTGTCGGTATGATAGGAGCAGTAAGTTCTAGAGTGCCTTGCAGTGAATTAGAAGGAGGTTCCCCTCTGATGTTGGAGCACTTTTGAACTGGAGGATATTATTGAGGCTGCACCATTGTCATTTTCAGAAGTTTTCGGATGACTCTGCCATAGTTGGATGCATCAGCAAGGGAGATGAGGCTGAGTACAGGGCTATGGTAGGAAACTTTGTCACATGGTTTGAGCAGAATTTTCTGCTGCTTCATGTGAAAAAGACTAAGGAGCTGGTGGTAGACCTGAGGAGAGCTAAGGTACCGGTGACCCCTGTTTCCATCCAGGGGGTCAGTGTGGACATGGTGGAGGATTACAAATACCTGGGGATACGAATTGACAATAAACTGGACTGGTCAAAGAATTCTGAGGCTGTCTACAAGAAGGGTCAGAGCTGTCTCTATTTCCTGAGGAGACTGAGGTCCTTTAACATCTGCCGGACAATGCTGAGGATGTTCTACGAGTCTGTGGTGGCCAGTGCTATCATGTTTTCTGTTGTGTGCTGGGGCAGCAGGCTGAGGGTAGCAGACACCAACAGAATCAACAAACTCATTCGTAAGGCCAGTGATGTTGTGGGGATGGAACTGGACTCTCTCACGGTGGTGTCTGAAAAGAGGATGCTGTCTAAGTTGCATGCCATCTTGGTCAATGTCTCCCAACCACTACATAATGTACTGGGTGGGCACAGGAGTACATTCAGCCAGAGACTCATTCCACCGAGATGCAGCACTGAGTGTCATGGGAAGTCGTTCCTGCCTGTGGCCATCAAACTTTACAACTCCTCCCTTGGAGGGTCAGACACCCTGAGCCAATAGGCTGGTCCTGGACTTATTTCATAATTTACTGGCATAATTTACATGTTACTATTTAACTATTTATGGTTCTATTACTGTTTATTATTTATGGTGCAACTGTAACGAAAACCAATTTCCCCCTGGGATCAATGAAGTATGACTATGACTATGACTATTCAAGCAATTCAACATGGTTCAAAGTGTTCTCAGATACAAGACATCCACAACCAACAAATCAATCCATCTCGGTCTTAAAGACTTCAAGCAGAACCCTCTACCAGACCTCATAGAGCAGTTCAAATTCTTAAGAGGATGGCAGGTAGTTGCAGGTTCCCCAGCAGCAAAGAAACTATTCATTTATTCAACTGCAGAAAATAGCAAAAGATATGTTACATTAGAAGGAATAATTCTCACCAGCCAACATCATTTTAATGCTAACTCTGTTCCAGAATCCACAGGTGATGCCTGACCTGTGGAATACTTCCCATCATTTCCATTTTTATTTTAGATTTCCACCATCTGCTGTTTTTGCTTTAGAATAGTTCTCACTGCATTGTTTAATTCTTTCTGCATTTAAGCAGAGTCATAGAGTCATAGAAAACTACAGGGCAGAAACATCTAGTCCATGCCGAACCAGTTAAACTGCCTAGTCCCATTGGCCTGATATGGGACTGTGGAAGACGTCCTTCCTCGTCCCTGTGCCGAAGACGCCGCGCCCCAGTGGCCTCAATGACTACAGACCGGTGGCATTGACCTCCCACATCATGAAGATCCTGGAGAGACTTGTTCTGGAGCTGCTCCGGCCTATGGTCAGGTCACACTTAGATCCCCTCCAGTTCGCCTACCAGCCCCAACTAGGAGTTGAGGATGCCATCGTCTACCTGCTGAACCGTGTCTACGCCCAACCTGGACAAGCCAGCGAACACTGTGAGGGTCATATTTTTTGACTTCTCCAGTGCGTTCAACACCATCCGCCTTGCTCTGCTGGGGGAGAAGCTGACAGCGATGCAGGTGGATGCTTCCCTGGTGTCATGGATTCTTGATTACCTGACCGGCAGACCACAGTACGTGTGCTTGCAACACTGTGTGTCCGACAGAGTGATCAGCAGCACTGGGGCTCCACACGGGACTGTCTTGTCTCCCTTTCTCTTCACCATTTACACCTCGGACTTCAACTACTGCACAGAGTCTTGTCATCTTCAGAAGTTTTCTGATGACTCTGCCATGGTTGGATGCATCAGCAAGGGAAATGAGGCTGAGTACAGGGCTACGGTAGGAAACTTTGTCACATGGTGTGAGCAGAATTATCTGCAGCTTAATGTGAAAAAGACTAAGGAGCTGGTGGTAGACCTGAGGAGAGCTAAGGTACCGGTGACCCCTGTTTCCATCCAGGGGGTCATTGTGGACATGACAATAAACTGGACTGGTCAAAGAACACTGAGGCTGTCTACAAGAAGGGTCAGAGCCGTCTCTATTTCCTGAGGAGACTGAGGTCCTTTAACATCTGCTGGACGATGCTGAGGATGTTCTATGAGTCTGTGGTGGCCAGTGCTATCATGTTTGCTGTTGTGTGCTGGGGCAGCAGGCTGAGGGTAGCAGACACCAACAGAATCAACAAACTCATTCGTAAAGCCAGTGATGTTGTGAGGATGGAACCGGACTCTCTGACGGTGGTGTCTGAAAAGAGGATGCTGTCTAAGTTGCATGCCAGCTTGGTCAATATCTCCCATCCGCTACATAATGTACTGGATGGGCGCAGGAGTACATTCAGCCAGAGACACATTCCACCGAGATGCAACACAGAGCGTCATAGGAAGTCATTCCTGCCTGTGGCCATCAAACTTTACAACTCCTCCCTTGGAGGGTCAGACACCCTGAGCCGATAGGCTGGTCCTGGACTTATTTCATAATTTATTGGCATAATTTACATATTACTATTTAACTATTTATGGTTCTATTACTGTTTATTATTTATGTTGCAACTATAACAAAAACAAATTTCCCTCGGGGTCAATAAAGTATGACTATGACTACGACCACAGCCCTCCATACCCCCACCATCCATGTACCTATCCAAACTTCTCTTAAACATTGAAATCAAAATCGCACCTATCATTGTGGTGACAGCTCATTCCACACTCTCACCACCCTCTGAGTGAAGAAGTTTCCCCTCAAGTTCCCCTTACTCATTTCCCTTTTCACCCTAAACCCATGATTTCTTGTTGTAGGCTCACCCAACCTCGGTGGGAAAGCCCACTTGACTTTGCTCTCTTTAAACTCCTCATAACTTTGAATACCTCTATCAAATCTCCCCTCAATCTTCTAAATTCTAGGGAATAAAGTTCTAACCTATTCAATCTTTCCTTATAACTCAAGTCCTCCAGTGCTGGTAACATCCTTATAAATTTTCTCTGTATTCTTTCAATCTTATTTACATCTTTCCAGTAGGTAGGTGACCAAAACTGCACACAATATCACAAATTAGTCCCCACCAATGTCTTGCACAACTTCAGTACTTTGATCTATGAAGGGCAATGTGCCAAAAGCTTTCTTTACAACCCTATCTAACTGTGATCTGTGATACCACTTTCAATTAATTATGGACCGGTATTCCCAGATCCCTTTGTTCTACTACACTCCTGTCATGGTTCGGTCCGTGAAGTCCGCATTCCAGTTCACAGTCCGGTCCATTGACCCTTGCTCCAGGTTTTCCTGTCTACCCTGTTTCTGTTCCTGTTGAGCACTAATTGGGCTGGCTGCATAAATACCTCCAGAAAGCAGGGTGTGGCTGCTGGATTGTTCTTGTCCTTACTCCTTGTATCCCTTCCCCTGCCTTCTGTTTCCTAGCCTGAAGCCCTGCCTTGTCTTGCCGGTAACTCTTGCCTCGCTTCGCCTGTAGACTTGTCTTGGAGCCACCCTGTACCTAGCTCCCTTCCTGTCCTTTGCCTCTGTCGAGTAAGCCAGGCTGTCTTGCCGTTACCCTGCGGTTGGTTCTGTCCCTTCCTGTCCCTTGCCTCCGCCATGTAAGCCAGGCCGTCTTGCAGTTACCTACGGTTGGTTCTGTCCCTTCCTGTCCCTTGCCTCCGTCAGGTAAGCCAGGCCGTCTTGCCATTACCTACAGTTGGTTCTGTCCTTTCCTGTCCCTTGCCTCCGTCGGGTAAGCCAGGCCGTCTTGCCGTTACCTACGGTTGGTTCTGTCCCTTCCTGTCCCTTGCCTCCGTCAGGTGGAGTACCACGCCCTGCCCAGGAGGAGCTTCGAGACCCCAAGCCTTGAGCCTCACCCCAAGCCAAGCTTCAAGACCCCAAGTCTCAAGTCTCTGGTCTCCAGCCTCGCCTCAAGCCTGAAGACTCCAGCATCATCCTGTCTGCCAGCCAAGTCACGTCCTTTCCTAGTTCTAGGGTCTGAGCCAGAGGCAAGACCCAGGTTCTGGGTCCTTGTCCAGTCTCTGGCTCGGAGTCCAAGCCCTGGCTCCTAGCTCTCTTGTCCAGTCCTGTTCCAGGTTCCCGGTTTTCATGTCCATATCCTAGCCCTCACCCTGTATCCTAGTCCTGTCCCTAGTACTTCAGTGTCTGTGTCTTGCACTTGGGTCCGTTCCCAGCGCACCCCACCTTATGACAACTCCTCAGTGCCCTATCGTTCACTGTGTAAGACCTATCCTGGTTGGTCCTCCCAAAGTGCAACACCTCACACATATTCACATTAAACCCCATATGCCATTTTCAGCCCATTTTTCCAGCTAGATCAGATCCCATTGCAAGTTTTGATAGTCTTTCTGGCTGTCTACTACACCCACAATCTTGGTGTCATCCACAAATTTGCTTCTCCAGTTAACCACATTATCATCCAGTCAGAGGAGCAATCACCTGCTACCACTCTCTGGTTTCTCCTGCAAAAAGCCAATGTCTAGTCCAATTTATGACCTCATTTTAAATGCTAAGAGACTGAACCTGCTGGACCAACCCCCCATGTGGGACCTTGTCAAATGTTTTGCTGAAGTCCATGTAGACAACATCCAATGCCTTGCCTCCCGCAACTTTCCTGGTAACTTCCTTGAAAAGCACTATGCTGTTGATTAGACACTACCTACCATACACAAAGCCGTGCTGACTATCCCTAATTAATCCCTGTCTATCCAAATAGTCATATATCTGGTCCCTTAGAATTACTTCCAACAACTTTCCCACTGCTGATGTCAGGTTCACTGGCCTATAATTTCTTGGTTTATTCTGAGACACTTCCTTAAACAGCAGAACAAGATTAGCTATCCTCCAATCCTCCAGTACCCCACCTGCCACTAAGGATGATTTAAATATCTCTGCCTCTACAAGTTCTGCACTTGCCTCCCACAGGGTCTGAGGGAACACCTTGTTGGGCCCTGGGGATTTATCCACCCTAATTTGTCTTAAGACAGCAAACACTTCCTCCTCTGTAACCTATAGTTGTACCGTGGCGAGCATTCTGACAGGCTGCATCACTGTCTGGTATGGAGGGGCTACTGCACAGGACAGGAAAAAGCTGCAGAAGGTTGTAAATCTAGTCGGCTCCATCTTGGGCACTAGACTACAAAGTACCCAGGACATCCTCAGGGAGCGGTGTCTCAGAAAGGCAGTGTCCATTATTAAGGACCTCCAGCACCCAGGGCATGCCCTTTTCTCACTGTTACCATCAGGGAGGAGGTACAGAAGCCTGAAGGCTCACACTCAGTGATTCAGGAACAGCTTCTTCCCCTCTGCCATCCAATTCCTAAATGGACATTGAAGTTTTGGACATTACCTCACTTTTTTTAATATACAGTATTTCTGTTTTTTGCACATTTTTAAAAATCTATACAATATATGTAATTGATTTACTTGTTCATGTTATTATTATGTTTTATTTTATTTATTTTTCTCTCTCTCTGCTAGATTATGTATCGCATTGAACTGCTGCTGCTAAGTTAACAAATTTCACGTCACATGCCGGTGATAATAGACCTGATTCTGATTCTGTACAGGGTCCTTGACCTTGCTGCAGCTTTGCCTCACTCCTGTAGACTCTGTGTCTGTCTCCTGCGTAAATACAGATGCAAAAATCCATTTACGATCTCCACCATCTCTCTTGGCTCCATGCGTAGATTACCATCCTGATCTTCCAGAGGAGTAAATTTGTCCCTTGCAATCCTTTGGTCTTAACATATCTGCAGAATCCCTCAGGACTCTCCTCCACCTTGTCTGCTAGAGTGACCTCCCGCCTTCCTTTAGCCCTCCTGATTTCTTTCCTAAGTGTTCTCTTACATTTCTTACACTCCTTAACTACCTCATTTGTTCCTGTCTGCCTATACCTCCTGTACACCTCTGTTTTTTTTTTCTTAACCAGGACCTTAAATCTCTCCAAAACCAATGTTCCCTAAACCTGTTATCCCTGCCTTTTATTCTGACAGGCACGTACAGGATTTGTACTTTCAGAATTTCACTTCTGAAAGCCTCCCACTTATCAAGTACACCTTTGCCAGAAAACAGGCTGTCCCAATCCACACTTGTCAGATCCTTTCTGATAACATCAAAACTGGCCTTTCTCCAATTTAGAATATCAACCCTAGGACCAGACCTTTCCTTTTCCATAATTATCTTGAAACTACTGGCACCATGATCACGAGATGCAAAGTGTTCCCTTACACAAACTTCTGTCACCTGTCCTGTCTCATTTCCTAATGGGAGATCAATAATTGCACTCTCTCTCATTGAGACTTCTATGTACTTATTAAGGAAACTTTCCTGAATATATCTGACAAACTCAGACCCTCGGTATCCTGACATTTTGCGAGCCTAAATCTCTGCAGTTCATCGCCTGCCCTCAGAAAGGTTGATTAACAACTTAGTGTGGAACTGTTCCCCAGTTAGGGTCAGTTTGTTTGGGACTGTCCCCTACTGAAAGTCAAATTGGGTTGGACTCATCTCCCAGTGAGGGTCAGTGTGTGTGGGACCCATCCCCCAGTGAGGGTCAGTGTGTGTGTGGGACCCGTCCCCCAGTGAGGGTCAGTGTGTGTGTGTGGGACCCATCCCCCAGTGAGGGTCAGTGTGTGTGTGTGGGACCCATCCCCCAGTGAGGGTCAGTGTGTGTGTGGGACCTGTCCCCCCAGTGAGGGTCAGTGTGTGTGGGACCTGTCCGCCAGTGAGGGTCAGTGTGTGTGTGGGACCCGTCTCCCAGTGAGGGTCAGTGTGTGTGGGACCCATCCCCCAGTGAGGGTCAGTGTGTGTGGGACCTGTCCGCCAGTGAGGGTCAGTGTGTGTGTGGGACCCATCCCCCCAGTGAGGGTCAGTGTGTGTGGGACCCGTACCCAGTGAGGGTCAGTGTGTGTGTGTGTGACCCGTCCCCCAGTGAGGGTCAGTGTGCACGTGGGACCCGTCCCCCAGTGAGGGTCAGTGTGTGTGGGACCCGTCCCCCAGTGAGGGTCAGTGTGTGTGGGACCCGTCTCCCAGTGAGGGTCAGTGTGTGTGGGACCCGTCCCCCAGTGAGGGTCAGTGTGTGTGTGGCCAGAAGAGATCAATGCTTTTAAGAAAGGAAACACAGATGAATTGAGAATGTGCAGCCAGCTCCCATTAAGTGTGAGGCACGTGAAAACAGGCTATTCTGCTTTTGAAGCTGAGATTTACTCTTCCTCCTGACAGAGCATCACTGATAGAATAACTTGCCTTTAAGATTTCGACTAGTGAATGCAGCGCTCGAATCCAGAATACAATTGGATCCCTGTCCTTGTTCTGGGTCTGAGGTTATTACTGGCTGTATCGACCCCAGCCCAAGTGGCTCGTTGTGAGTACACCATCGCTGGCTGCTTCTCCCAGCCTCGCAAGAACAGAGAGACAGCGCAGCTCCACAGACAACCTGAGACTCACAGTCATATTCCAGCTGAGCATTCATTAATCTCAATGAGTACATAACCAGAGATGGAATCAGTATCACCATTTCACCAGCTCTCTCCTGGTATCGGTACTCTGTGTAATGCAGAACCTACTTAGCCAGGGACCCATTGCCATTCATTCAAATAAGGGTTTAAATACGAATACATGTAAGCCAGGCTTGGAAACAGTGCGGTGAATATTAATGACTGTTCTGTAATCACAGCTGGAGAGAACGTTAACAGCAGAAATATACTATAATCTATAACCCTGCCCTCTCCTTTCTCTCTCGTTTAGATTCTGTGTCTCCTTTCTATCTCCATCGCTTTTTTCTTCTTCTTTTTCTTTAATCTCTGTTCATTCTCTCTCCTCGGCACTCTCCATTGCTTTTTCTCACGGTCACTCTTGCTCTGAGCAGTTCTTACTCCTTCTGTTCTGCCCTGCCACATTCTTTTTCTCTCTCTCCACTTCATCTTTCTCACTCTTTCCTTCTCCCTCCGTCTCTCCCTCTCTCACGCCACCACCTTCTCTATCTCCCTCTCTCTCACCCTCTCTGTCCTGCTCTCTAACTCTCTCTCCCTCCCTCTTTCACTTGCTCTCTCACTCTCCCTTTCTCACTTACTCTGTCTCTCTCTTCTCCCTATCTCTCTAACTCTCATTCCCTCTCCCTCTCTCTCTCACTCTCTCTCTCTATACTCTATCTCTCCCTCCATTCCTCTCCCGCTCCCTCTCCCCCACCTGACAAGGATACAGAAAGACAGAAGGAAAGAAGGAGAAAGTATTTCACAGATACGGCAAGAGAAGGAAAAATGGAGAAAGAGAGAGAGAGAGAGAGCGTGATGCTAATAACTTGCCAAGGGGGTGGCATACATCATTTATATTACAGGATGAGATGGATGATACAGGATACAGCTAGAGGTGAGATAGAAGAGGATTAAAACCAGGATATTAATGCTGCAAACACAAAAAGACAATGAAGCAGTTTTGAGTCAGGCGGTAATGAAAGAAGCTGAAAGAGAGCTTCACTCAATCAAACCGGGATTAAACTGAGTCGTTCAATATCTGAAGGACGACTGCAGTGCATCTGTTTTAAAATGAAACACAGATCTTCATTTATAAACAGTTCTCTTGATTCAATTGTCTGTCTCTCTGACACAGAATCACTTTGCCTTTCTGCTTTCTACTGACTTCACTCAGTGGATAGCACAGACATGAGTTGATGCTCCCAGATTAGTACTGAGGGAGTGTCACACTGTCGGAGGGACAGTACTGGGGGAGTGTCACACTGTCAGATGGACAGTACTGGGGGAGTGTCACACATCAGAGGGACAGTACCGAGGGAGTGCCGCACTGTTAGACAGACAGTACTGAGGGGGTGTCACACTGTCGGAGGGATAGTACTACAGAGCCACACAGCAGATCCAGGCCATTTGGC
This sequence comes from Mobula birostris, assembly GCF_030028105.1. Taxonomy (NCBI): domain Eukaryota; kingdom Metazoa; phylum Chordata; class Chondrichthyes; order Myliobatiformes; family Myliobatidae; genus Mobula; species Mobula birostris. The sequence continues at coordinate 27,459,184 of NC_092391.1, read as the reverse complement.
CCATCTAGTGCTATCCTGTTGAGGTCGTTTTTGGGCACTTGCTCTGTGGTATAGGCTGAAGCACATATCACACAACACTGCTGACACTTCCCCTGCTCTTCAGAGTCTGCAGAGTTCTCTGCACTTCAGCTCTGAATAACCCACTGTACACGTTCAGGTTTTTCCTGTATCCAGACAACCTGCCATAGGGTTGAGTTCTCTCTTTAATCTTCTTTCCCTTTCTAAAAAAGCTCTCCTTTTCTATCAGTCGGGGAGAAGAAGCAGAAAGTCCCGGTGTCAGAGCCACATGAAGAGCTACAAACTGTCTCCACGAGGCAACAAAGCATGTTCCCATCTGCCAGAGACTGTAGCACATCTGCATTGCAGCCAGCATACCAGAGATGTCTTTGTACTGGTTCACAGGCCCAGTTCTCAAAGAGCTTCTTAGGCACAGAGGCAGAGGACTCGGATCTGTTCAAATGGCAGCTGCATTAAATAATTAAGGAGTATATTTTCTGTCCTTCCATTTATTTCCGTCTGCTGAGGCAATGCCAAATGGACCTTGCCTCGGCAAATCAGTATTGCGGACATCAGCAGCTGAGTTAAAATGCTGGCTCCGATAAAGAGGGGTGCTCGTTCTTCTCAAACCAAACAAATCTTCACCTATCCCACTCTCTTGGATGCTGAGGAACATGTGGCGAGGTTACTCCGTACCCAAGGTACTCTGCGGGTACACCAACAATACCTTGCATTGATATGGATCCTTTGGCTCAGTCAAAGCTCAGCAGCATTCTCAATCCGAATGTGACACAGGCACCGTGAATGTAGTTTGCCACTTATCAGCATGATGTCAAATTCAAGTTTGTTGCTGGAGAATGGGTGCCCTGCGTTTGACCGATCTCTCTCCGTCTCCCTCTCGCTCGCTGCTGCCCCGAAGACAGTGCCGGAGTCCTGGGTCTCGGGCGAGTTTTGATCCACGTGGTTTGTGGATTGGACTCTGTAATTCACATTAGGAGGTGTCTCAGGTCACTCCATTTATTCCTATTTTGTGCAATTTAGATCGGGGCAGCCTGCAGTCAGCAAACAACACAGAGCTGAACTGAAGTGAACTGGACATTCCAAGACTCTTTCAGGGACTATATGGTTTGAGGTTTTACATTCTGTGTGTTTTTCACTCATATTTTTTACCACTTGTGTGATTTGTTCTTTTTTTGCGCTTTGGGTGTTCAATATATTCTTTGAACTGCGTGGTGTTTCTTTCTTTCGTGGCTGCCTGCGTGAAAATGAATCTCAGAGCAGTATTCAGTGTACATACTTCGATAATACATGTGCTTTGAATCGTTGAAGGGCAGAGTGTCATAGAATTACAGAGCATGCAAACAGGCCCTTCGGCTTATCCCGTCCAAGCTGACTCCGTTGCCTGGCAAGTTAGTCCCATTTGGTCTAAACATCTCCTCTCCACGTACTTACCTACACTCTTTCTTCTAAGCTGCGCGGGTACGTGGCCATGTAGTCACTAAAACTCTCCCGCGCTCTGCCGCGATGAGGCCACACTCAGGTTGGAGGAGCAGCACCTTATACTCCATCTAGTAGCCCCCAATCTGACGGCACGAACACCCATTTCTCGAACTTCTGGTAATTGCCCCCTACCTCCACCATTCTCATTCCTGGTTCCCCTCTCACCTTTTCTTCTTACCAGCCCACCACCTCCCTCTGGTGCACCCTTCCCTTTCTTCCATGGCCCTCTACCCTCTCCTCTCAGATTCCCCCTTCTCCAGCCCTTTCTCTCTTCCACCTAACAGCTTCCCAGCTTTTTTCTTCACCCCTGCCCCTCTCCCGGTTTCACCTATCACCTACCAGCTGGTACTTCCTCCTCCCCTCTCCAGACCTTCCTGCTCTAACTTCTCATCCCTTTTCCAAGTCCTGATCAAGGGCCTCGGCCGAAACATCGACTGTTTACTCTTTTCCATGGGAGCTGCCTGGCCTGCTGAGTTCCTCCAGCACTTTGTGCGTGTTGCTCCCACGCACGTAGCCTTTGTTGCTGCACAGCTGGAATTTTCTTTCAAATAATGTTTTATTAAAATGCCACGTGGTTTTCAGGCCATGTAAAATTTTCCTGCTTGGAGCAATGGTTGGTCCATGAGCCGTAAAAAGAAATTAGAGGGAACATTTCCTATCTAGATGGCTTTTTAATGTGTCTTCCTCAACCAGTATTTCTGGGAGCTCATTCCAAATACCCAACACCCTCTACTTAAAGAAGCTGCCCTTGAGATCCCTTTTAAAGCTGGAACCTCTCATCTTAAACCTTTTAAGATAGATCTTTTTAACACCTCAGCCCTGGGGAGATGGTTACGTGCCATTATCCTGCCTATGCTCCTGATGATCTTGTCACCCCGCAATCTCCTACGATCGTAGGAATGAAGTCCTAGTCTATGCGGCTTCTCTTTGGAACTCAGGCTCCCAAGTCGAAGCAATGTCCTGACAGATCTTTTCTGAACTCTGTCTAGTCTAACAGCATCTTTCCCTCAATAGGGTGACTGAAACAGTATACAATACTCCAAACGCAGCCTCACTACCATCTTCTTACAGTGCACTGTATACCATATAACATCTTACTGCAACGTAACTTCCTAACTCCTATGCTCAGTAGGATGAAGGCCAGTGTGCTAACATCTTCTTCACCATCCTTTCTACTTGTGACACCACTTTCAGTGAACTACGTACTTGCATTCTAGGCCCCTCTATTCCCTAACACTCCTCAGGGTCCTACCATTCACTGTAGAAGTCCTACACTGGTTTGATATCCTGCAGTAAACCATCTACCAAATTATTTTAGTATCATCCGCCAATGTACTAACCATGTCTTGTACATCCACACCAAATAATTTACATAAATTATAAACAACAAAGGTCCCAGCACCAACATTCCCTCCAACTTTTTATATAGCTGCAAATGTTTACTTGGCTGAAAATGTTTACGTGGCCTGAAATGTGCACGACACTTTAAATGTTTTGTTCTAATATGCACATCAAACAAACACAAACCACAACTCTCAACACAAGTAAATGGTATCAGGCAGTCAGAACAACTGAAAGGCCATAGTGGCAAAAGTAAAATGTTTTGACTAGATGGCGTTGGCATTATTAACAATGAGCTACCGACTTCCATTCTGTGTTTATTGTTACAATTTGTAAGAGTGTTGTAATTTGAAACTGACAATGTAAATACATTGAAGCTCTAAAATGTTTCAAAGTAAAAGTTGTGTACGTTTATTATTTAGAAAATGTATGGATTATATTCATTAACATAATTGATTATAAGCATTTCACAATTATTATAACATAGATTTCAATATTATATTAACATTATATAAAAGAACATTTCAGCTGCTCAGCAACCAAAGCTATGTACGTGGGAGCATTTCAGTTACTGTGCGATTGCACACCTGCACAGCTTAGAAGGCATAAAATCCAGCACTAACCCCTGTTGCACACCTCTAGTCTGAGGAACTATCCTTGGCCATCACCCTCTGCTTCCTATCACTGAGCCAACTGTGAATCCAATTCACAATTTTCCTTTGCGATTTACCCTTGCAGACCAGCCTGTCATGAGAGACCTTGTCAAAGGGCCAGTCATCAGCATTATGTGCTGTGTCATATGATATGGGCGATCGTGGTCCTTGACTAAATTTGACCTTGGCAATTTTTACTACAGAAGTAGTTTGCCGTTGTCTTCTTCTGGGCAGTGTCTTTACAAGGTGGGTGACCCCAGCCATTTTCAATACTCTTCCCGATTGCCTGTCTGGCATTAGTGGTCACATAACCAAGACTTGTGATATACACCAGCTGCTCGTACAGCTTCACGTGACCCTGACTGGGGTGCTACACCTTGCCGATGTGTGACATGCAGGCTGGCAGAGGGAAGGAGTGATTTACACCTCCTTTGGTAAAGACATATCTCCACCCCACCACCCACAAAGAGCCATTAAGTAATGAAAAGTTACAGCCAACAGCATCACAGGTGCCTACTGTAGCATAATTTAAGCGGGCATTCTCAAGAAAAACATTAGTTAAACATGATATCCAATTTTTGTAAAATGAACATAATTTGAACAAAAAAAAGTCAATTTTAGTGCAAAGTGATCAAAGTAGTCACAGTGTTGGATGTCCGATGAATACATTTGCAGGACAAGTTTTACAGTGGAAAAGCTGTTACACTGGGGTAGTTCCACTCTCTCGGCCTCAAAAATCTTGGTCCAACAGTACGAAAAATCGTCACAGCTGTAGACTTACTCGGCTGTGGTGGGTCTGTGCTTTGTCTTGCCTTTCGCTCTCCATGAAGCATCGCAGCACCGCCTTCTTGGCCGCTGGATCTTGTAGGTGATCTCATCCACCTGGATCTCATACATCGGAACTGGCTTCGCATGTTCCTCCCTCACCGGGGTTGGAGGTTCCTGGCTACCCTCACCTGGTTTAGCCCGCCTGTCGGAGCGGCGTATCAGGGTGCGGCCACTGTCGCACGCAAACAGTTACATAGAACATAAACATCTACAGCACATCACAGGCACTTTATCCCACAACATTGTGCCGACCATGTAATCTACTCTAGAGACTGCCTAGAATTTCCCTAGTGCATAGCCCTCTATTTTTCTAAACTCCATGTACCTATCTAAGAGGCTCTTAAAAGACCCTATTGTATCCGCTTCCACCACCACTGCTGCCGGCAGTGCATCTCATGCACCCACCACTCTCTGTGTGAAAAACTTACCCCTGACATCCCCTCAGCACCTTAAAACTATGCCCCTTGTGTTAGCCATTTCAGCCCTGGGGAAAAAGCCTCTGGCTATCCCCACGATCAATGCCTCTCATCATCTTATGCACCTCTATCAGGTCACCTCTCATTCTCTATCACTGCAAGGAGAAAAGGCCAAGTTCACTCAACCTATTCTCATAAGGTACACCCTCCAATCCAGACAACATCCTTGTAAATCTCCTCTGTTCTCTCTCTATCATATCCACATCCTTCCTGTAGTGAGGTGACCAGAACTGAACACAGTACTCCAGCGGGGTCTGACCAAGGTCTTATATCGCTGTAACATTACCTCACGGCTCTTGAACTCAGTCCCACGGTTGATGAATGCCAACTCACCATACGCCTGCTTAACAACACTGTCAATCTGTGCAGCAGCTTTGAGTGTCCTATGGACCCAGACCCCCAGGATCTCTCGGGTCCTCCTCACTGCCAAGAGCCACAGGTGAGAGCTGGGCAGCAGGTGGGGACAAAAGGTGGACAAGCTGCCCCTGGGTGGAGCACGACAAGCCCACCACCACCACCAGAGGCGCTCTCCCTCCCTGGGCACCTCATGCACCCCATCAAAGTAATCGGAGCATTATAGGGTTGTGCCGGTTGGCTCAAGAACCAAATGGTTGAAGGGAACTAGATGCTCTTGAACTCGGTGATGTGGCACTTCAGAGTTCTGTAGCTCCGTGGCGGCTGTAAGAAGAGAGCATGGTCCAGCTAGTGAGTTTCTTCCATGATGGGCGATGCCATCTACCAATGGTGGGGAGAGATGTGCCCACGATGTAATGGGCACAGCCCGCCCACTCTTTGCGCTCCATGCATTTTGAATGGCCACAGCAGGCCGTGGTGCAACCAGCCAGGACACTTCCAACAGTACATCTTTAGAAGTTCGTTAGTGTCTCCTAAGAAAGGTAGGCAAGTGCTGAAAGTAAATGCTCTTGCTACTTTTCTAACTGAGGGATTAAACTGTGAACGAGCATGAGTGAACCTGCCCACCTCGGAGCCGATGATGAAAGGAAGGTCTCTGATGAAGCAACTAATGACGCTGTCTAATGTTGCCTGAGGGCTGGATGATTGACCTTCAACAACTGCAACTGCCTTCCTTTCACTGGGGTATGGCTCTGACAACCGCAGAGTTCTCCACTTAGCGGCTGCTGGATTCAGTTTTACGTCCACCCTCACCGTGGTCATTCTCACCCCACCTCAGGAATTCAGCTCTTTGTTTAGATCACGTGGTGAGTAGTTCTGGCAAAAGCCAAATTGGACTACAGGAAGTGTGGCCTGCACCTCCAAAGGAAGCAAAGATGCTGAAAGCAAATGTTCTTGTTGCTTCACTTAATGTAATTGCAGCCTGAACCCACTGATGCGTGACCTTCCATTACTCACTGATGATTAAGAGCAACCTGTTGGGCAGTAATTAGCTAGATTGGATTGTCTTTTTTTTTTGTGAACAGACATACTGGCCAATTTTCCACATTGTTGGTAGCTGCCAGTGTTGTAACTGTACTGCAATAGCTTGGCCTGAGGCCTAGCTGGGCCTTCAGTATTGTAGCCAGGATGTCATCTGGCCCCGCAGCCCTTGCTGTGTCCTTTGCTCACAGACGCTTGATGATAATCAAGTGGAGTGAATCAACGTACAAGCAAAGCGCTGTAGGGTTGGGGTGGGGGGGGGGGGGAATTAAAAATAAAGACAACGAGCACAGAGGTGAACACAAATCGCTGAACATTAACACAGAGGTTCAGCAAGCACTTAAGAGGAAGCACAGTAGCTTACAGGTTAGCACCACACTATTGCGGCACCAGGTTCAATTCTGGCACTGTCAATAGTTCCACTTAATATCAGAGAATGTATTCATAGTCATAGTCATACTTTATTGATCCCAGGGGGAAATTGTATACAACCTGAAATTCTTACTCTCCACAGACATCCTCAAGACAGAAGAAAAACCCCGAAGAATGAATGATAGGAAAACATTTGAACCCCTAAGTCTGTAAGGAGTTTGTATCTTCTCCCGTGGCCATGCAGGTTTCCTCCACAGTCCAAAACTGTACAAATTAGGGGGTTAATTGGTTACATGGGTGTAATTGGGAGTAGTGGCCGGTGTGGATTCATTGGGTCAGATGGGTCTGTTGGTGTGCTGTATCTCTAAATGGATAAATGTTCTGTCGGGTTTTATTGCACGTAAGACCATAAGACTATAAGATATAGGAGCAGAAGTAGGCCGTTCGGCCCATCAAGTCTGCTCCACCATTCAATCATGGGCTGATCCAATTCTCCCAGTCATCCTCACTCTCTTGCTTTCACCTCATACCCTTTGATGCCCTGGCTAATCAAGAACCTATCTATCTCTGCCTTAAATGCACTCAATGACTTGGCCTCCACAACCACTCGTGGCAACAAATTCCACAGATTTACCACCCTCTGACTAAAGTAATTTCTCTGCATCTCAGTTCTAAAAGGACGTCCTTCAATCCTGAAGTCATGCCCTCTTGTCCTAGAATCCCCTACTATGGGGAATAACTTTGGCACATCTAATCTGCCCCTTGCTCTATTATATGAAGCCTTGGTGAAACCACATTTAAAATATAGTGTACAGGTCAAGTCTCCTAACCCAAGGAAAGATATTTATGCCGTAGAGAGAATGCAACAAAGGTTCACCAGACTAAGTCCAAAGGTGGTGAGTGGTCAGGTGAGGAGAGGTTAGATAGATTGGATCTGTCGTCCCCTGATTTTAGGAGATAAGGGGCAACCTCACTAAAATGTACAACATTCTTATGGGTTTCAACAAGGTGGAGAGCGGCAGGGATATGCAGAACAGGGGTCATAGTCCCCCTACAAGGGTCAGCCTTTCAGAGTGGAGATGAGAAGGAATTTCTTTACCCAGAGTTTAGAGAACCAACAAGGATGAAGAGGTTCATTCAGTAAGACAGAGATGGATACATTTTTAAATAGGCTGTGGAAATAACAGGCAGGATAGCAAAGGAGAGTCAGTGGATGTTATTTGTTTGGATTTGCAGAAGGCCTTAGACAAGGTGCTGCATGTGAGGCTGCATAACAAATTAAAAACCCATGACATTACTGGAAAGATACTACCATGGGTGGATTTGCTGATTAGCAAAAGACAAAAAGTGGGATAAAGGGGGCCTTTTCTGCTTGACCACCAGTGACTAGTGGTGTGTCACAGGGGTTCATGTTGGGACCATTTATTTTCACATTGTATGTCAATGATTTGGATGAAAAAATTGATGGATTTGGATTGCAAACGATATGAAGGCAGGTGGAAGGGCAGGCCACATTGAGGAAACAAGGTGTCTGCAGAAGGACTTGGATAGGTTAGGGAAATGGACAAAGAAGCAGCAGATGGAATATAATGTAGGGAAATCTATGGTCATGTATTTTGGCAGAAGGAATAAAAGTGTGGACTAAATGGGGAGAAAATTCAAAAATCAGAGGTATGAGGGTCCTCGTGCGGGATTCCCTAAAGGTTAACATGCAGGTTGAGTTGGTGGTAAGAAAGGCAAATGCAATGTTAACATTCATTTAAAGAGGACTGGAATATAAAAGCAAGCATGTGATGTTTGGGCTTTATCAGTCAGACCACATTTGGAATATTGTGAATAGTTTTGGGCTCCTGATCTAAGAAACGATTGTGCAGGCATTGGAGAGGGTCCAGAGGGAGTTCATGAGAATGATCCCAGGAATGAAAGGGTTAACATATGAGGAGGGTTTGATGGATCTGGGCCTGTACTCCCTGTAGTTTAGAAGAATGAGGGAGTATCTCATTGAAACCTATCAAATATAAAGGTCTAGATAGAGTGGATGTGGAGAGGATGTTTCCTACGGTGGGGGAGTCCAGGACCAGAGAGCACAGCCTCAGAATAGAGAGACATCCATTTAGAACAGAGATAAGGAAAACTTTCTTCAGCCAGAGGGTGGAGAATCTGTGGAATTCATTGCCACAGATGGCTGAGCAAGTCGAAGTCATTGGTTGATAGGTTCTCGATTAATCAGGGTGTCAAAGGTTACGGGGAGAAAGCAGGAGAATGGGCTTGAGAGGATGGTGGATCAGTCACAATGGAGTGCTGGAGAAGACTCGATGGGCTGAATGGCCAAATTCTGCTCCTTTTGGTCTTACAACAGAATCAAGGGATATAGAATTAGTGCAAAAAGTGGTGCTGAGATAAACAATCTGTCTTGATCTCTTTGAATAGAGGAACAGGCATGGGAGACCGAATGGCTTTTTCTACCTCTATTTCTGATGTCCTTATAATTGGGTGTGAGTAGGTACACCCCTTTATAAAGACTTGACGTAGAAGCAGGAGAAAGCTACAGAGTTTTGGACCAAAATGTCGACTGTTTACTCCTTTCCGTAGATGCTGCCTGACCTGCTGAGTTCCCTCTGGCATTTTGTGTGTGTTATTCTGGATTTCCAGCATCTGTAGAATCTCTTGTGTTTATGAGTTTCGGACAAACGCAAGTTTATGTCTGAAAGGGGTCTCCTCCCCTGACAAACCCACCATCTCCGAGATCAGTCTGGTGAACCTTTGCTGCATTCTCTCCATTGCATAAGAATCCTTCCTTGGGTCTGGAGAAGCGATCTGCCCACTACATTTTAAATGTGGTTTCATCAGACCTTCATATAATGGAGCAAGGTGTCTCTGCTCTCACCGGGGTCCTGTCATCAGCCAGCCTGGAGGTCAATACCTAAGATCGAAGCCTGAAGGTCAATCGGAAGTCAGAAGTCAAAGCGTGGAGAGTGGAAACCGGAGAACCGGAGGCCTGTTCTGAGGTTGGAGGGCCGAGTCTGTTCAGGCTGGGTGGGCGCAAGGGAGGCAAGAGGCTTGTCATGCTGTTGTTGTCTTGTTGCCTGTTGTGCTGTGTCTTTTTTTGTTCTGCCGAGCATTGTGGGCAAGCTACGCTGGTGCTGCAACACTTGTGGGCTGCCCCCCCCAGTTATGCTCTTAGCGGTGTTGGTCGTTAATACAAGCGATGCATTTCACTGTATGTCCTGATGTGCACGCAGTAAGTAAATCTGAGTCTGAGATACTCAAGCGTAAGTTGACCCAAAAATGAACAAAAGGAAAAATGTGTTGAACAGTGGAGGAAGAACAGGGGAGAAGATATAATTAGAGAGCTTTTTCCAAAAGCTGGTACAGCATAAAAAGACACAGAGAACATCCCTGTGCTCGAAAATTCAGTGCTCTGTTGGGTCTGAAACCCAACAACACGATCACACACCAACCACAAGGCAACGACTGAATTAAGCTAAAGCCAGAGAACAAGGCAACTGAGAATTCTTCACACCACAGCAAGACCAACAGACTAATTCTATTGAATTAGTACAGGCAAATTTTTTCACATTGGGACACAGCATAGCAAAGCAATATCCTTGCACAGACTAAGCCCTCAGTAATCTGATTGGTGTGTTTTAAACATTAGAAGTATACTATGGTGTGGGTACATATTACAGAAGGTGGCCATTCATCCCGAATGGTCCGGATATGTGCTTAGGCTCCATGCAATCCTTTACCCACCTCTGAAGCCACAACATCTTTTAAGTGTGCCATGACTCTAACTTAGAAAATAGCCCCAAGCTGACACAAAATTTGACACAGATATCTGAGTGCACAAAACAACTTGGACAAAGGACTTGGTATTAGGAAGTGTAACAGAGGGGCTGAGGAACAACGATGAGGCTACAGTAGGAAATTAGAAGGCTGGAGGTAAGGTGATTTAAATCAGAGGAGAGCAAAAGTCTGGAACTGGAGCAGTGCAGTGACCACAGCGGATTGTCGGGCAGGAGGTGTTACCTGAACAGGAGGCGACAGGCCATGGAGATATTTGAAATGGTTAATTACTTTAACCCTGCGAGCATGCTGAATGACTTGTACTTATCTCCGATTCCTTTATGCTGATACCTCGTGTTTACCTCAACTAATACTTGTGGTCGAGATTTCCACAATCCCACAGCCCCATAGGAGCTGTTTCCTTGAACTCCCACAACTGAAACATTTTTCTATGTTCCCCGTAATAAATCCATTTTTTACTTGAAGGCTCCAGCAGATCGGCCTTGGGCCTTCTCTTTCAGCCAGAAATAAAAGTGTGACCTGTTTAATATTTCCTAATATTTGGGTGGTGAGTGGAGATATGTCTCTGCCAAGGGAGGTGTAAGGCGCTCCTTCCCTCCGCTAGCCTGCAGGTCACCCTTGGCAAAGGTGTAGCACCTACTCAGCCCCCAGATCAGTGTCACATGAAGCCATGGGGCCAGGCGCTGGATGGCCGTATGAGCAGCCAGTGCATATCACAAGTCCTGGTTATGCGACCACTGATGCCAAGCAGACAGTCTCTGAAGAGCATTGATAATGGCTGGGGTCACCCATCTTGTAAAGACACTGCCCAGAAGAAGGCAATGGCAAACCACTTCAGTAGAAAAGTTTTGCCGGGAGCAATCATTGTCATGTAAGTACGATGATAGCCCATGTCATACGATACAGTGCAAAATGAACGAAGAAATATGTTTAACACCCTGCAAGCCTGCTCTGCCATTCTACATGATCTCAACTTCTCCTCTACCAAAGCACCATTTTTTGTCTTGTTCCATGTCTTCTGACCTCCCAAAATCTATCAATCTGAGCTTGGAATGAACCCTCTAGGGTAGAAAAATTCCAAAGATTCGCCATCCTTTATGCGAATAAATTTCTCAGCATCTCAGTCCTAAATGGCCTACATAGAACCATAGAACCATAGAAACTACAGCACAGAAACAGGCCCTTTGGCCCTTCTTGGCTGTGCTGAACCATTTTCTGCCTAGTCCCACTGACCTGCACACGGACCATATCCCTCCATACACCTCCCATCCATGTATCTGTCCAATTTATTCTTAAATGTTAAAAAAGAACCCGCATTTACCACCTCGTCTGGCAGCTCCTTTCATACTCCCACCACTCTCTGTGTGAAGAAGCCCCCCCTAATGTTCCCTTTAAACTTTTCCCCCCTCACCCTTAACCCATGTCCTCTGGTTTTTTTCTCCCCTTGCCTCAGTGGAAAAAGCCTGCTTGCATTCACTCTATCTATACCCATCATAATTTTATATACCTCTATCAAATCTCCCCTCATTCTTCTACGCTCCAGGGAATAAAGTCCTAACCTATTCAACCTTTCTCTGTAACTGAGTTTCTCAAGTCCCGGCAACATCCTTGTAAACCTTCTCTGCACTCTTTCAACCTTATTTATATCCTTCCTGTAATTTGGTGACCAAAACTGAACACAATACTCCAGATTCGGCCTCACCAATGCCTTATACAACCTCATCATAACATTCCAGTTCTTATACTCAATATTTTGATTAATAAAGGCCAATGTACCAAAAGCTCTCTTTACGACCCTATCTACCTGTGACGACACTTTCAGGGAATTTTGTATCTGTATTCCCAGATCCCTCTGTTCCACTGCACTCCTCAGTGCCTTACCATTAACCCTGTATGTTCTACGTTGGTTTGTCCTTCCAACGTGCAATACCTCACACGTCAGTATTAAACTCCATCTGCCATTTTTCAGCCCATTTTTCCAGCTGGTCCAAGTCCCTCTGCAGGCTCTGAAAACCTTCCTCACTGTCTACTTCACCTCCAGTCTCTGTATCATCAGCAAACTTGCTGATCCAATTTACCACATTATCATCCAGATCATTGATATAGATGACAAATAACAATGGACCCAGCACTGATCACTGTGGCACACCACTAGTCACAGGCCTCCACTCAGAGAAGCAATTCTCTACCACCACTCTCTGGCTTCTTCCATCGAGCCAATGTCTAATCCAATTTACCACCTCTCCATGTATACCTAGCGACTGAATTTTCCTAACTAACCTCCCATGCGGGACCTTGTCAAAGGCCTTACTGAAGTCCATGTAGACAATATCCACTGCCTTCCCTTCATCCACTTTCCTGGTAACCTCCTCGAAAAAATCCAACAGATTGGTCAAACATGACCTACCACGCACAAAGCCATGTTGACTCTCCCTAAAAAGCCCCTGTCTATCCAAATGCTTGTAGATTCTGTCTCTTAGTACTCCCTCCAATAACTTACCTACTACTGATGTTAAACTCACCGGCCTATAATATCCCGGATTACTTTTCGATCCTTTTTTAAACAATGGAACAACATGAGCCACTCTCCAATCCTCCGGCACTTCACCCGTAGACAGCGACATTTTAAATATTTCTGCCAGGGCCCCCGCAATTTCAACACTAGTCTCCTTCAAGGTCCGAGGGAACACTCTGTCAGGTCCCGGGGATTTGTCCACTTTAATTTTCCTCAAGACAGCAAGCACCTCCTCCTTTTCAATCTGTACAGTTTCCATGGCCTCACTACTTGATTCTCTCAATTCCATAGATTTCATGCCAGCTTCCTTAGTAAATACAGACGCAAAAAACCTATTTAAGATCTCCCCCATTTCCTTTGGTTCCACACAAAGCCGACCACTCTGATCTTCAAGAGGACCAATTTTATCCCTTACAATCCTTTTGCTCTTAATATACTTGTAAAAGCTCTTTGGATTATCCTTCACTTTGACTGCCAAGGCAACCTCATGTCTTCTTTTTGCCCTCCTGATTTCTTTCTTAAGTATTCTTGCACTTCTTATACTCCTCAAGCACCTGATTTACCCCCTGTTTCCTATACATTTCATACAACTCCCTTTTCTTTATCAGAGTTGCAATATCCCTTGAGAACCAAGGTTCCTTATTCCTATTCAATTTGCCTTTAATCCTGACAGGAACATACAAACTCTGCACTCTCAAAATTTCCCCTTTGAAGGCTTCCCACCTACCAATCACATCTTTGCCAGAGAACAACCTGTCCCAATACATTTTACTTTCAAACAGTAACCTTTCAGCTCCAGATTCTTCAGCCAGGGAAACACCTTCCATCTAATCTGTTGAGCCCTCAAAGGATTTTGGTTGCTTCATAGATGTCATCTCTCCTTCCTCTAAACTCTACAGAGGCTGAACTTACTCAATCTTTCCTCAAGTAAGAGATCCTCCTTGTCTGAAACCAGTCTGGTGAATCTTCACTGCACTCCCTCTATATCAGGAGCTCCCATCCTGGGGTCATGAATCCCTTGGTTAACAGTAGGGGTCCATGGCATAAAAAAGGTTGGGAACCCCTGCTCTAGAGCAAAACATCATTCTTTAGACCACATTTGCACACAATAGCCATCAACGTGTGGTCTCAGATTGATAAACCTTCTCCAGTGCCTTTAGATTCTTTCTGCAGTATGGAGACCAGATTGGAATTATTTGTAATGCTCCAAGTGTGGCCTGAAACCACACAGGTTTCATCTCACACAAAATGCTGGAGGAGCTCAGCAGGTCAGGCTGCATCTATGGAGAGACATAAACTTGACGTTGCAGGCCGAAACCCTTCATCAGGCTCGTAGATGTTGCCTGAGCTGCAGCACATTGTGTGTGTTACTCCGGATTTCCAACTTCTGCAGAACCTCTTGTGTCTAGAAGTTTAGTATCTCAATTTTTCAGGATGAACTGTTCTGTCTGCCTTTTAATGTCCTCAATCAGCCATGTCACCATTTTCTGTGCATCTGGTGTATTTGAGCCCACTGCTTAAATACTCAAAGCAGCTTGTGCAGAAAACCTGTTTCCTTGGCTGGGGAGTCTGGAATGGTGTTGGGAAGGGTGGAAGGTAACTTTAAAACTGGCTAATTTTAATGTCAGGGTGCATTCCTCAGAAAAATAAAGCATTCCCGATCGATAGATTTTGCTGTGAGGGGATAGGTTTACAAGAGTGCTGCCAGGACTTGAGGACATGAGTTCTAGGGAGAGGCTGGGCTGGCCAAGACACTTTTCCTTGGATCAATGGAGGCTGAAGGTGGGGGAGGGAGGTTGACCTTACAGAGGTGTTTAAAAATCATGAGGGGCATTGACAGGGTGAGTGGACACAGCCTCTCTCCCCTGGGTAAAGGGAACCAAATCTAGAAGGCGTTGGTTTCAGATGTGAGGGGAGAATATTTAAAAGAGACCCAAGGGGGCAAATTCTTTGTGTGGAGAGGGCACTGGGTATTTGGAATGAGCTGCCAGTTGAGGTAAGTGCAGTAACAACACTCAGTAAAGGACGATTGGAAAAGTACCTAGTGGGAAAGGTTAAGAGGGATGAGGGGTAAATGAATCTCAGGGTTTTATATGGTGACATATATGTACTTTGATAATAAATTTACTTTTGAACTTTTGAAGAAGTGTAGACAGACTCCATGGGGGAGAGGGGAGGCTGCCCACAATTCTCTGCCGCTTGCTTTACCTATGAAATACTCAACCACAGAAGCCAGGCAGGGAATGGGATAGCAGAGTGAATGGGACTGAGGGGCCGTGCAGCCTCTTCTTGCTGAGAGTTACCAGTGGCTCAGGTCTGATCCGGGGTGGTGGGGGTGAGGCGGTGGTGAGGGACGGCCAAAGTCGGTGAAGGTGAGTCGGGCGCCGACTTGGAGCTGCTGGAGCCCGGGAGCGGAGGGGGAGGTGAGGCCGCTGACGCAGGCTACTCGTGCCCGCGTTGACGTGGAGGCTGGCCCTGCGGCTTTGTTGAGCTCTGCACCCACCTCACCCTCCTGTGCAGAGTCGGTCCCGAGCAACAGGATCGCTCTCGCCAGAGCCGCAGAGACGCACGTCAGCAGGTGCTGAGTGGCAGCGGTTAAAATTAGCACCGCGCAGCTGCACATCGCTGAGGACTACTTTTTGTTCCATGTTTAATTTAATAACATATTAGATGTTTGAAGTCATATCATCCCTTAGGTAATTAGTTCGGCCAGAGAGGCCCATCGAAATCAGGCCGTAACTGTAGCAAGAATTCATATCACAGATCGACCAACTCGCTGGTAAAATAAAAACTCGCCCTTCAGCCCAGCTCACCGGTTGTATATTTCATAGGTAGAGCAAACATCCGACGGCTGACCAAAATAAAACGCTGGAAACCGTCGGCAGCATCAGTGGAGAGCGAGTTAACGTTTCAGGCCGAAGACCTCCCATTAGAATCGCGGCACTTTTCCCACAGCCGCTGCCTGACCTGCTGAGAGTTTCTCTCGTTTTGTGTTTTTTATTTCAGATTTGCTGCATGAGTGATGTTTATTGTTCGAGTTCGGAGCACGGTTGGTGAAACAACCAACAGGCCAGGCAGTAGCTAAGGAGATGAATTGATGTGCCCGACCCAGATGTTACTCAGGACCCACTGAAGGATCTCGACCCGGAACGGTTACTGTTTAATCCTCTTTATAGATACTGCCTGACCTCCAGCATTTTATGTATGTTGCATCTGTAGAACCTCTTGTGTTAAAAACAACCAACTCACTCCAGGTGCCCACCCCTCCCGGTCCATTGACTCGTTGAACTCCCCTTAAGTGTATGGGGCGGGGGGCGGTGTGGGAGAGAGAGGTGGTGGGATGGCTGGGCTTCGGATTTCACAGTGGACACTGAATGAGATAGAGAGGACGGAACCTGGAATCTCGCATCTGACTGTGCTAACTCTCTGCCGTGAGTCTGGAGGATTGTGACCGTCGCCCAAGTTGGCTGAGCAGCGGCCGAATTACACTCGGGAGCTCGTGGTCCGCTGTGTACCGCGTTCAGTCTCTTCCGTTAAGTTTCTAGGACGTCTGCAATGCCCGTCCGTTTGGTTCCCAGACCAGAACTGAAAGGGCGATACCGTACTGGAAATAAACCGAAGGTGTTTCCCGTTGCGCCCCTGGTGTTTAGCGCAGCAATGAAGGTCCTCCATCGCTATTTCCGTAACCCTGTCTACCAGTCAGGGTTGTTCGCCCTGAGCTGAACCACCCAAATATTAGAACCGGCGGACCACTCGTCGGCTGGCCTGTTTGGCATGGGTGACCCTACGAAGAGACAAGGCACCTGACTCCAGCTCTCCGGGTCATTGACGCACGCGAGTCTCCAAACCCTACAACAAGGTTGTGGTCCTCTTGGAGGAAAAGAGCTAAAGATTACTGTGAAGCTAAATCTCCTAGGAGTGTAAAGATTGCGTTGTGGCCTTTGCCCCAGTGAAAGAGCTGGGAATGAGGGGTCACCCGGCGGAGGAGCCCTGGGCCGTCCCAGCACCGATAGCGTCACGTCTCTGGGACAGAAACACCATCGCACTCCTGTCCCGGCGACAGCCGTCACTTTGTTACAACGCGCACACACTTCCCACGAGCGAGACGGCTCTGAGACGCGCCGTCTATTTCTGGATCATCGTGCAGAACGAGAACAGAAATGCGGCTGAAGCAATTCAGAACAATGACATCCTTCTCCCCAATAACTGTCGAACCAGCTGGTGAGAGTGTGGCAGCGTGCAGATCTCGGCCTTCTTAATGCCGCATTTCTGGATAGATTTCACGGATCTTACTCTTAAAGTACGCCGACTCCATCTTCCTGACCAAATCCTGCATTCCTGTGGCTCATCTCCAAGGATAGGGGTAGCTAACTACATCAAAGCCAGAACGGGGATAATGGGCCGAATAGCCTGCTACCCAGGCTTTGGAGAACGAGTTATGAGGAAGGCACTGTGCGGTCGCGGGGTGTTTAAAGAGCTCGACCAGAGCCACGTCTCTGCAACAGCAGGTTGGAAGCTCCTCCCAACGATGTGACATTGCTGGTCCCACTCCGGCAGCGAGTTAGGAGAGATGTTCTGGTTCCAGTTAGAGTTCCTTTGGAAAGAGAAAGGACAGCTCCGACCGTAGCCGGCGCCGCGTTGTCGCTTCCCCGAGCAGCCGACGACTGATCTGTGCTTGGACGGCCCGGGCAGCGCACACCCAGGAGCTCCCGAGGAGCACATCGACAAGCAAGCAGCTTCAACCCGAATCGGAAAGCGGAAATACTGAAAACATGCCACTAAAACCGAAAATACCGCAGAAAAGTCGTGCGCATAGAACCTCTCCTCCCCACATACGCTGCCCGACCCCCAGAGTATTCCCAGCAAATTCCCTCACTTTATGTTCTGCAGGGAAGCAGGCCCTGGCCCACTGCGTTGTGTTTGTCACCCATAGGTGCCCTTCCCCCCACCCCACTACACCCTCAGAGGAGGGTCTCCACCCCTTCTGCCACCACTGATGCTGCCTGGCTAGCTAAGTTCCTCCAGCCCTTTGCGTTCTCTCTTCAGTCTGGAGACCAATTCCCCTGTTCCTCCAGCAGCTGGCTTTTTTCTCTCTCCTAAGTCTATGGACCCCTGTCCTTCAGGTATATAAGTTAATTCCTCTTTAATGTTTTTCCGTGAATCTGGGGCCCAAGTGTTCCTTTCTCCCGCCAGTCTCCATATGAAGGGATTCTCCTGAATTTGCCACTGGGTACCTTGTATTCTGGATTATTACTGTATAGGAGACATGTCTGTCCAGTCTGTGTCAACTCCCATCAATCCTCTTCACTTCTTTTTTCCCCATGGTCTTCACCTACCTCATTGACTCACTCTCCCCTAATACGGCAGACTGAGAGTTCCAAAACCAAACTATTTTCTGTATTAAATGTCTTTTACTCTGTTTATATTCTGCTCAAAGCTCTTGTTGTCCACCTACTAATGAGAATCATCTTCCTCCATTTGCCCAAGCAAGTCACTCTTGGATACCCTATCAAATCTTTTGATGGCCATAGCTATGGATCTGTGTGTCATGAGCCTGTGCACCTGTATTTGTTAATTGTCATCTTATCTGGAGGTGTTAAGCCCTGGTGCTTTCTGTTTAGTCTTGTCAAGTTTATTTTGACTGGCACAGGTTTTCCACGTACTGTGATTATTTAAAGTGGGCTCCCAATCTGCAGCGTCCTTGTGTTTCAAGAATGATTCCTCTCACAGTGTCACTCCGTGAAACCACCGATGTTCCATTGGAATTCCAATGAATAAACTCTTGTTTCTGTCTCTACATGGGAGACTGTCATCCCTCTGCATCTGGGTTTCGTCACTTGTCAGCGCACAATGTGACACCGTGAGTCTGCAAGTCTACTGGAGAAGTTGGAGGCCCAATGTCTGCGAATCCATGAGTCCACTGGAGGCCGGGGGTGGGGGTGGCCTGTCCTGGGCTGGAGGACTGTGTGTGTGAGTGTGTGTGTGTGAGAGAGAGAAAGAGAGTGGGTGTGTGTGTGTGAGTGGGTGTGTGTGTGTGTGAGAGAGAGAGTGGGTGTGTGTGTGTGGGTGGGTGGGTGTGTGTGTGAGAGAAAGAGTGGGTGTGTGTGTGGGTGGGTGGGTGTGTGTGTGTGAGAGAGAGAGTGGGTGTGTGTATGTGTGGGAGGGGGTGTGAGTGGGTGTGTGTGGGTGGGTGACTGTGTGTGGGCGGGTGTGAGTGTGTGTGTGTGTGTGAAGGGGTGTGAGTGGGTCTGTGTGGGTGGGTGACTGTGTGTGGGTGTGTGAGTGTGTGTGTGTGTGAAGGGGTGTGAGTGGGTCTGTGTGGGTGGGTGACTGTGTGTGTGTGTGTGTGTGTGTGTGTGTGTGAAGGGGTGTGAGTGGGTCTGTGTGGGTGGGTGACTGTGTGTGTGTGTGTGTGTGTGTGTGTGTGTGTGTGTGAAGGGGTGTGAGTGGGTCTGTGTGGGTGGGTGACTGTGTGTGTGTGTGTGTGTGTGTGTGTGTGTGGGTGGGTGGCTGGGTTGTAGGGAGGAAAAGGGCTTGTTTTGCTGCTGTTTGTGTCATTCTGCTGAACAATCTGGGCAAGTAATGTTGGCATTGGAATGTGTGACAATGTCCCTTTGTATTATCAGGTTGTACTGGATGTTAATGGAAATAACACATTTCACTAAACATGTGAAAAATAAATAAGTCTGAATCTTTATCTTATTTTTCCTTGTCCTAAGAGTCCAGCTTCAGTCCATCCTGGGAGCTAAAGATTCAAAAGTGAAAAGCATTTCACTATGCCCAGCACTTCAGAACCTTTATTCATCTTGAGAGCCACCATTAGGTCTTGTCAGTCTTCTGCTAATCCCCAGCCAGACTGTTGTGAGCTCTCAACCCTGGGTCTTTGATTAGCCGCAGTGAGTCCAGAAACACGAGTGCTCCCGGCGGAAGATGTGGAAGCTCTCAAGGACTGATCTTAGACAGCTCCTCACAGCGACCTGATGATTCTCAGTAACAGGAGCCTACCGTAATCAGCAGCTGTGAAGAGACCATTGACAGCTCCAATGAAAAAAAAACTAGTCTGATGAAAATGACAGGAAACTGAGAGTTCATTAACCGCAAATGCAGGCATTTCCTGGATTAGAAGCTCTGCAACTCCCCAAAGGAACGGAGTCAGACGTACAGCTGAAGGCAGAGGTCCTGTGGCAATGGCAGGCAGGATCCCAGCCATTCCTCTATAAGTGACACGCAGGGACCCTTCAATACTGTCAAAGCCACCAGTGACCGAAACACCGGGGACCTGTTCCACTGAAAGGGGGTGAATGGGGGCATTCAAATGCCCACTGGATGTAATATGGGGAGGTCAAGTGCCCGCTGGAATATGAGGACCATCTAATGCCCACTGGAAGGAGCATGAGAGTAGTCAAATAACCACTGGAAGGAGCATAGGGCAGTGAAATGCCCACTGGAAGGAACGGGGCAGTCAAATGCCCACTGGAAGGAGCATAGGGCAGTCAAATGCCCACTGGAGCATGGGGCAGTCAAATACCCACTGGAAGGAATGGGGCCAGTCAAATACCCACTGGAACATGGGACAGTCAAATACCCACTGGAAGGAATGGGGGCAGTCAAAGACCCACTGGAACACGGGGCAGTCAAATGCCCACTGGGAGGAATGTGAGAGCAGTCAAATACCCTCTAGAAGGAATGGGGGCAGTCAAATACCCACTGGAACACGGGGCAGTCAAATGCCCACTGGAAGGAACAGGGGGCAGTCAAATGTCTGCTGGATGGAACATGGGGCAGTGAACACCAGCAATTTTCATGCCATATGTAAAGTTACTAATCATACCTCCTACTTTGCTTTCCAATGGGTTTTGACTGTCCCCATGTTCATTCAGTGGGTCTGATAAGGTAAAACGTGCTCCATAAATCGGGCATTTGACAGGCCCACATTTCTTCCAGCAGAAACATGGGTGGGCAGTCAAAGGCCCACCGGTAGAAATACTTCCAAGATCAATCCAATAGTAAGTCAGTTCTTGATGAGAGTCCTTGTGACTCCATCCCATACCATCCTAGTCAGCCCAACCTTGCTCCTATTCCTGACCAACAAGGTTTAAAAAGGCCATACATCAACAAAAATACAGTAAGTCCTTGGTAGGAGACAATCTCCCCATTGAGTTTCTAAACCCAGCAGTGAGGGGCTTGTGTCACAAGGATATCTCAGCTGGATGTGCCAGGGGTCCTCATGGGTTGCCATTATCATGAACATCTTCAACAAGAGAGACACGCCTCATTGGGATAAATACAGAATGGGACTTCCTGCTATCTGTCTCAGAGGAAGCCATAGGTCTCCTTAAGTACTTCCCTCTTGATCCTTGCTTCCACCTATTTGGAGATATGAAGGATCTACTCTCCATCAGGGAGCAGCACCTCATGGAATGCTAGCCCAAAAAGTTAAAGGCAATGGGATCCAAGGAAAGTTGGCAAATTGAATCCAAGTTGGTAACTAGACAGAGGGCAATGGTGGAGGGGACTTTTGTATTTGAAAGGCTGTGACCAGTGGTGGACCACAGGGACCAATACTGAGACTCTTCTGGAGTTTAGAAGAATGAAGGGACTCTCATTGAAAACTATGGAATGTTGGTAAAACAAGAAATTCTGCAGATGCTGGAAATCCAAAGCAACACACACAAACTGCTGGAGCAACTCAACAGATCAGGTAGCAACCATGGAAACAAACAAATTAGTCAACATTTCTGGCCAAGATCCTTCTTCTGGGCTGGAAAGGAAGGGGGAAGATGCCAGAATAAAAGAGTGCGGGGAGGGGAAGAGGGGTAGCTAGAAGGTGATAGGTGAAACCAGGTGGGTTGGAAAGATAAAGGGCTGGAGATGAAGGAATCTGATAGGAGAGGAGAGTGGACCCAGGGGGAGGTGATAGGCAGGTGAGAAGATATAAGAGGCCAGAGTGGGGAATAGAAGAAGAGGAGAGGAAAGGGATTTTTTTCACTGGAAGGGGAATATGAAATATTGAAAGGCCTGGATAGAGTAGATGTGGAGAGGATGTTTCTAACAGTGTGTGGAGTGGAGTGTCTAGCCTCAGAATACAAGGACGATAATAATAATAATTACTTTATTGATCCCAAGTGGAAACTTATTTTGTTACAGCAGCAACATTTAAAACACACTTAGCAATAATAATATTAACTAATAATAAAGTACAGAGTAATAATATACACAATAATAATTCACCAATGTGCAATAATAATGTACAAAATAATAAAACAGAGACTGTTTTACTGTGATGTGTGTCCTCCTGTCTCACAGAGATGAACTGTTGTATATGCTTCTTGCATTGGTAGGAAAGATTTTCTGTAATGACCCTTGTGACAGCGGTTTGAATGAGCCTGTTTGAAAGGGGGCTCCGCTGCTTATTCAGTAAGTCATGGAGACGACGTGCCAGATTGTCCAGAATGGATAACAGTTTGTTTAGTGACCTCCTCTCCACCACTAACTCAAAAGAGTCCAGTTTGTAGCCAAGGGCAGATCCAGCCTTTTTGATGAGCTCACTTAGTCTTTTTGCATCACCAGCAATGATGCTGCTCCCCCAACATAAAAGCCACAAAGAAGACTGCACTCGCTACAACAGACTGGCAAAAGATCTCCAACATCCTTTAGAACAGAGATGAGGAGGAATTTCTTTAGCCAGAGGCTAGTGAACCTGTGAAATTCATTGCCACAGACGGCTGTGGAGGCCAAGTCACTGGGTGTATTTAAAGTGGAGGTTGATGGGTTCTTGATCAGTAAGGGCTTCAAAGGTAAGAGGGAGAAGGCAGGAGAATGGGTTGAGAAGGAGAATAATTCAGCCATGATGGAATGGTGGAGCAGACTCAATGGGCTGAATGGCCTAATTCTGCTCCTAGTTCTTTCTCTTATATGCTGATGACTTGGATGTAAATGTAGGAGGTTTGATTAATAGGTACACTGTTGGCATGAAAATTGGTGGTCATTGTTGTTGGTGAAGAGAATAGACTTGGGTTACAGAACAAAATTGATCAGCTGATAAACTGGACAGAGCAATGACAAGTGGAACTTAGCAAGAGCAAGGTGACACATCTTTGTCGGTCTGCTGAGGGTAGAATGAATGGCCGGGCCCTGGGAGAACTGAGAAACAGAGAGATGTTGGTGCGCAAGTGAACGAATCACCAATGGGGGCAGCACAGCTGGATGGCTTGGGAAAGAAGGCACGTGGGATGCTGGCCTTCGTTAGCTGGGATACTGAGTATAAGGGCATGGAAGTCGTGGTACAACTTAATAAAACATTGGTTTGGCCACAGCTGGAATGCTGAGTACAGTTCCAGTCACCACACAATGGCAAGGGTGTGATTGCACTGGAAGAGATGCAGAGGAGACTCACCAGGGTGTTGTCAGGGGTAGATTGTTTGAACTGTAAGGAGAGGGTGAATATGCTGGGCTTGTTTTCCTTGGAACAGAAAAGGCCAAGTGGTGACCTTCTAGAGGTGTGCGGAAGTAGGCATGGAAGGGCTGGAGGGTGAGAAATCTTTCCCACATCAGAGGTGTCTAACTCTAGGAGGTATAGGTATAGGGTGAAGTGAAAGGGGTTTAGAGGTGACCTGAGTAAACATTTTTCCACCGAGAAGGTGTCTGCAGTCTGACGAGCACTGCCTGATAAGGCGGTGGGGGCAGATACTCACAACGTTTAGAATGTACCTGGATGAGCATTTGAATCAACAAAGCACAGACACTACTGATCAAATGCTGGTCAGTGGGATTAGTGTAGATGGGGATTCGATGGTCAGCACAAACTTTTGGGTCAAAGTAGCTGTTTCTTGCTATTTGATGTTATGACCAACTGTGACAACTCAAGGTTTTAGGAACAGCTTCTTTCCCTCCAACATCCAATTCCTGAATGGTCTGTGAATGCATGAACACTCCCTCGCTACTGCGATCTCCTTTTGCACTGCTTCTTTATTATTTATACATTACTTAGTGTAACTTCTAATTTTTTATGTTATGCGCTGTACTGCAATGCCTAAAAACAAAAATAAACATGACATACTGCATATCATTGTGGAAGTGAACCTGACTGATTGTGATGGCAATACAAGAGCCTAATGACTCCCTCATTCAACTGCAGCACCTCAAGCTCAGCTGCCCCCAGAAGCTGTATGATCTTATGATCGCTTCACGATGACGTGCAAGTCCTGATCCATTACAGAGCCGATCTCAGTGAAGAATGGTGTTGAACAAGTCGACATCTTTGCCCCAAGATCTTTCCAACCTTTCTTGCTGTAGTGTTGAGCCTCACCTACAGCCGGAATGGATCTAATCAGCAGGTTAAGTTGGAAGCCCTTAGGCCAACGTCACCTCTCGTGCTGGCCTCAGCTGCTTCGTAGAAGGTGGGTTCCGTGCCGGACTCCAGGCGTTGGTCTTCAAAGATTCTTTTCCTTAGATGGTCTAAGGCCGCCCTTGGACCTAAGATCTGAGGTCACCCCAAACACAGTAATTTGCAGAGGGTGCTCGCTCATACACGTTTTCAGCTTCTGACTGCCAATTCATTTTCGACTCGGTCATTAAAGCAGACGTGAAGAAAGGCCGCATACTCAACACCCACGAAACAAGCCAACGCTACCAGCCTGCGCTGCCTCGCTCCGATTGTAAAGAGTGAAAACTAGGTCCTGAGGAACACGGGCGCTTTGCGGCGAGGGACCTTGAGGAGAATGGTTAGGACCCAAGACCTGGAGTATCCAAGACTAGGATTGAGACACGATACAAGACTGAAACTAGGACTGAGTGCAAGACAAGACACGAGGCGATAATCTGAGTGAGTTTATGATTGAGCACTGAACCTCCATTCAGGTGCTCCCTAAGTACCGAGATCCTGGCACCAAAACATGGCGTCCAATTAGCCGTAGGATCCTGAATTCTTAAAGGGGCTGCACCTGCTATCCATACCCCAGGGAGTCGGAGCGCTGGAATTCCGGAAGTTGTAGATGGATCGTAACACACTTTCCATATCACAGGAGTTGCCTCTCCATCACAGTTCATGCTGATGTTAAGATTCCTCCTTAGGAAGGAGACCTGGTCACCAGCTCTTGCACAAGTGCCGCTCCCTGCTGTAGGCAACGGGAGGGGCTAGCACAGAATAAAGCTGAGAAACAAAGGAAAGAAAGCCAGAGAGAGGATGAGTGAGGGTGGTAGAGCACAAGGAAATAAATCTTTTTTTGAGGAAAATAATTGCACACAACTCTCAGATCTGACACAAGCCACTTAATGCTGTAATCCTTTGTAAAACATCACTTCCTGCCGTGCATTCTGTCTGCAAGAACAGAATGGTATCTGAGGGGCTGCCATATGCTTTGCACTGCATATTAATGAGGGAACATTTGCTTACAGCACAAACACCTCCATTCCCACTAAATGCCATGTTGCATTCTGCAAACGAAAAGGAGAATTTGAATTCAAGCAGCACTTTCCGAGATCTGAGGACATCCCAAAGTCCTGAAATACTTTCAAGTCGTCACGCTGATAACACGGGAGGTGTCACCGCACATTTGCACCAAGAAAAAGCTGCTACAGATGCCAAAATGACCAGAGTTATTCTCAGTTATTCTGTGTTTAATACACTGAGCCAGACGCTTGCCTGAGTCTTCATCAACGCACGGATGTGGTATCTCTCCACCTGATCAGTTTAGCACCTCAGAGAGTGCAGCCTTGCCAGAATATTGACCCTCTGACAGTGTGACACTCCCTCAGTACCGTCCCTCCGACAGTGCGGCGCTCCCTCAGCACCGTCCCTCCGACAGTGCGACGCTCCCTCAGCACCGTCCCTCCGACAGTGCGACGCTCCCTCAGCACCGTCCCTCCGACAGTCTGTCACTTCCTCAGTACAGTCCCTCAGACAGTGCGACGCTCCCTCACTACTGTCCCTCTGACAGTGCGACACTCCCTCAGTACCGTCCCTCTGACAGTGTGACACTCCCTCAGTACCGTCCCTCTGACAGTCTGTCACTTCCTCAGTACCGTCCCTCTGACAGTCTGACACTCCCTCGGTACTGTCCCTCTGACAGTGTGACACTCCCTCAGTACCGTCCCTCTGACAGTGTGACACTCCCTCAGTACTGTCCCTCTGACAGTGTGACACTCCCTCAGTACCGTCCCTCTGACAGTGTGACACTCCCTCACTCTTGCTCCCTGTGTGTGCAATGTGCTGACTGTATGACCCTCTTGACATCCCAACGGTGAATAGAAAGATCAACCTTCACTCTATTATCCACCACTGGTCATTCGTGGCTGAACCTGGACTCCACTCTTCAGTCAAGCGTCTCTGAATCATTTACTTGAAATGACACAGAGCAGGGAGCCGAGTTTCCTGCTGCCTCCCTGAGATCAATCTCATCAGCCGTGTTGCCTTTCCAACTCTCCTCCTGCACCCCTTCCATTTATCTGTTCTCAGACATGGCCATCAAATCCCCTTTAATTCTCTTTACCTCTCACCTGTGATCAGAACTAAGGCCACCAGACAGGAGCAGAATGAGGCTATTCAGCCCATTGAACTAACTCTACTATTCCATCATTGCTGATCTATTATCTCTCTCAACCCCATTCGTCTGTCTACTCCCTGTAATATTTGAATTGAATTGACTTCATTTCTTGCATCCTTCACATACACGAGGAGTAAAAATCTTTATGTTGCGTCTCCATCTGAATGTGCAGTGTGCAAATTATAGTAATTTGTAGTAAATAGTATGTACGGTAAAATATGCAACAGAACAGTCAACACCCTTACTAATAAAGAACCTATCCACCTTTGCTTTAAACATACCCAATGACTTGGCCCCCATAGCCATCTTGTTACAATGAATTCTACAGATTCACCACCTTCTGGCTAAAGAAATTCCTTCTCATCTCTGGTCTGAAGGAACATCCTTGTACAGTGTTTACAGTAACCAATCGCCAGCATGCCTTTGGGATGTAGGGGGAATTATGGAGCGATTACGGGGACTTCTCACAGATTGGACATGACATCCCTGGAAGTGAGACGTTAATTTACCATCTGCCCATCTCACCACCACTCTTCAGTCCTTTCACACTCTCCTCAGCACCCACCTCTTTGGACACGGACATCTTTTTGAGCATCTTCAGTTTGGTATTGTTTCCGAGGAGAGCTTTGTGAAGAACTTACAGTGTTGAAGCAGCATCAGAAGTAGACTACAGAGGAGTGAAACTGTGTCATTGCTTCGGCCATTTTGGGGAAGTTCAGCCAAGAGGAACGAAGTGACTTCAATCAGTTCTTGCTCTTGGCAATCTGACATTTACTGCCTATATTTGCACTAGCTATTCTCAACCAGAATAATTAAATCACCAAATAACTCAAACTCCCTGCAGCTCACCAATATTAAAGAAGTGCAGCGAAATAAGAGTTATCAATAATGCATCAAAAGCAGAACTAATTAATGCATCCTTCATGCCAGCTTCCATAAACCTCTCATAAGAATTGTTTTAAGTTAATAACATCTTGAATCACAGCTTTGTATTGCTGCCTGATATGGTCCACATATAACAATAGAACCCAACAAACCTAAAGGAGATTTTCCAGCTTTAAAAAAAGCCAAACATCAAAGGGTAACAATACTTTCAAGGTGATGTTAAGTTTAAAGAGCCTCTGGCTTCTACTGTCTTTTCTCTTGAGATTTGATGTGTTCTCCCTTTTATACGTCCTAGATTTTCTCTCTCACTCTTGGTTTCTCTCATATTCTCAAATCCAATCTCTCTCAGTTTCTCTTTTCTTTAATGTCTTGATCTCTCTTTCTTGTCTCTTTCTTGCCTCTTTCTCACATTCTCCATTTTAACTCCTTGTCTCCTTTCATCCTCTTTTTTCTTGTTTTTTCTTGCTCCCCCTCTTTCTCAAAGCATTGTCTCCCCCTCCCTTTCTCTCAAATCATTGTCTCCCTCTCTCTCTCGCTCTCTCTCAAGTTATTGTTTCCCTCTTTCTTTCTCTCCCTCAAATCAGTCTCCCCTTTCTCTTTCTCAAAGCATTGTCTCCCTCCCTCTCTCTGTCAAAGAATTGTTCCTCTCTCTTTCTCAAATCATTGTCTCCCCCTCTCTTTCTCAAAGCATTGCCCCCTCTCTCTCTCTCTTTCTCTCTCACTAAACCCTTGTCTCTATTTATTAATGACACTTTTGTACATAAAGTCCTTAGTTATTGTCTGTGGCAAAGATATCCCCATATCTGCTCATACAGCCATTTCAAAGCCTCTTTTAGGGTCACACCGCAGCCTTTTCTTTCCCACACAAGAGAAGATCAGCCTGTTCTGTCTTTGCTGTCAATCATAACCTCTCACTTCTGGAAGACAACCTTCCAGGCAGCCATAATCCCTGCACAGTGGTACCCTGTGTGATTATGGGGACAGGGACAGAGGAGGAAAGAGAAGGAAACTTGCAAGTTCAGGTGAAAAAACTGTGGAAAACTGACAGAATAGATAAAAGGTAACCCCCCCCTCTCCCTCCCTCCCCCCCTCTCCCCCTCCCCTCTCCCCCTCTCCCCTTCTCCCTCCCTCACCACCTCCACCTGCTTTGTTCCTCCAGCAGACTTCAGAGGATCACTGGTTTGCACCTAACGTGGAAGGAGCGGGCAAGGTGTTAATGGGGCTAGTGATCCCAAAGTGATAATGGGGGTGGTGATCCCAAGGTGTTAATGGGGGTGGTGACCCCAAAGTGTTAATGGGGGTGGTGACCCCAAAGTGTTAATGGGGTTGGTGATCCCAAAGTGATAATGGGGGTGATGATCGTAAAGTGTTAATGGGGTTGGTGATCCCAAAGTGTTAATGGGGGTGGTGATCGTGAAGTGTTAATGGGAGTGGTGATCCCAAAGTGATAATGGGGAAGGTGATCTGAAGGTGTTAATGGGGAAGGTGATCCTGAAGTGCAGGGGTTGGGAGTATTGGGAATCTCATGCTTCTCCTGTTCTATCAAGCATCTCTGATATGGTGGGCCCATGGGCTTGGTGCTTCTGATTCTGAAGAATCCCCCTTCCCAATCCAAGCCTTTACTCCCACCCCTGGAACCAGCTAGGCCACAGACCACTGACCCAGCCTTAACCCCATGTCCTCCTTGACAACAGGCTCCTCTCCAGCCTCAGGCTCCTCACTGGTATTTATTTCACTCAGGACATTTCTCTCTGACAGGAGTTCACAGAAGCAGTGGTGGATTCCATGAGTAGATCAGCTTAGAGGGTGCTACAGTATAGTCCCCCACCAAAGGTAAAGCAGTCAGCCTGGAGACCATCCATCATTACACCTCTCTTCCCCCTATCCCTTCTTGCACACACCCTCCCTCTGCTCCCGTTTGTCCTGTGTTTTCCTGTGAGCCTTGGCTGCCTTTCCGCGCACCCCCCCCCCCGCCACTCCACCGGAGCTGCTTCCAGAATCACATTAGCAACTCCTCGCTGATCTAGAGTGTGGAGAAAGTTGATTTACAAACATTACCAGGGCCAACACTGTGAGATAAAGTCACATGCAAAGGTACCCTAGGTTTATTACAGCAACAAAGATATCAATCGCAGACTCTAACCAGCTGGGTTCACAGTACGGAACGTTGTAAACACCAAACGCTAAATATTCTTCTAAACTTCAGTAATTAAGTTCTAAATATCAGTTTGGGTAATGCCAGCAAAGTGACGGTGAAGCACCTTCAATTACTCCAGAAGACTGAGGTTTGGTAAAATACTGAAAGGCTTTTATTCGCTGTACAATACGACCTCCACGGTGAGTGTCTGCCCCCAGACTGAGGGGGAGGGGCAAGGCGAACACCTTTATACAGGACTCTGTGGGAGGAGCCACAGGGGCAGTCAGCAGAGCGGTGTGTCCAGACAGTTAACCCAGTTACAACATATATACATGGTTTACCACATTCATCCCTCCTTTTTTTAAAAAAGAGTCCCACGGGGTGAAGTGACTGACAATATTTACAAGAAGTATATTTACAGGTCAAGTCTATCAGGCGGTCGAGTCCGTCGCTGTGATCGACGTAGCACCGGCGGTAATTGCATCGGCGACGGCGGTTGTGCTGGCTCTGGCCTGACTTCAGGTGCCAGCACGTTAGGCGTCGGTAATCCCTCGTGCGTATGCGTTGTGCCTGGTATGGGAGTGTCGTGTGGTGTCTGTATAGGGTTTGGGGTGCACAGTGTCTCGTAGGTACATACACTGGTGGGTACGGGATCAATAGTCACCATGGAGTGTTCAGGGTAGGGGCCCGGAGCTCCTGCGGGCGCCAGGTCGCGGATGGAGACCGTGTCCTCCCGCCCATCAGGTAAAACCACGTAGGCATACTGGGGGTTCGCATGAAGTAAGTGAACCCTCTCGACCATTGGAGAGTATTTATTGCTCCTCACATGTTTTCGGAGCAGCACTGGCCCCGGGGACATCAGCCAAGTTGGTAGGGTGGTCCCGGTGGTCGATTTTCTGGGAAAAGAAAAGAGCCGCTCATGGGGGGTGGCATTGGTGGCCGTGAATAACAGGGAGCGGATGGAGTGGAGTGCCTCGGGAAGGACCTCCTGCCAGCGGGAGACCGGCAGTCCCTTTGACCTGAGGGCTAAGAGTGTGGCTTTCCACACTGTGCCATTCTCCTTCTCTACCTGTCCATTCCCCCAGGGATTATAGCTCGTGGTCCTACTGGTTGCAATTCCCCTAGCCAGTAGATATTGGCGCAGCTCGTCACTCATAAACGAGGACCCTCTGTCACTGTGGATATAGCATGTGTATCCGAACAGAGTGAAGAGCTTGCACAGGGCTTTTATAACTGACGTGGTAGTGGTGTCGGGGCAGGGGATGGCGAAGGGGAACCGCGAGTACTCGTCAATTACGTTAAGAAAGTACACATTGCGGTCGGTGGAGGGAAGGGGGCCCTTAAAGTCAACACAGTCGCTCAAAGGGGCGGGTGGCCTTGATGAATGGTGCCTTTTCGGGTCGGTAGAAGTGCGGTTTGCACTCTGCGCAGACTTGGCAGTCCCTGGTCATCGTCCTGATCTCCTCAAGGGAGTAAGGCAGGTTCCGGGCTTTCACGAAGTGGAAAAGCCGGGTGACTCCCGGGTGGCAAAGGTCTACATGTAGGGCGTATAGCCGGTCGATCTGCGCGCTGGCGCATGTTCCCCGGAATAGGGCATCGGAGGGCTCGTTGAGCTTCCCAGGCCTTTACATGATGTCATAGTTGTAGATGGAGAGTTCGATTCTCCACCTCAGAATTTTATCATTTTTGATTTTGCTCCGCTGCTGATTATTAAACATGAATGCGACTGAGCGCTGGTCAGTTAGCAGAGTGAACCTTTTGCCGGCAAGATAGTGCCTCCAGTGCCTTATAGCTTCCACTATGGCCTGGGCCACTTTCTCTACCGCAGAGTGCCGAATTTCAGGGCCTTGAAGGGTATGGGAGAAGAACACCACTGGTCTTCCTGCCTGGTTGAAGGTAGCAGCCAGCGCAAATTCGGAGGCGTCACTCTCTACTTGGAAGGGAATGGCCTCATCCACC